>NC_135849.1:7637500-8077500 GCF_029677425.1 Wolffia australiana
ATGGCGGACGCTCTCCTCCGCTTCTCAGGGTATTTATACTGATCCTGAGCTTGATGGTTGACGGAACGGTTGACTAATACATGGATGACGATACGAGTAAACCGTAACGGTTGACGAAAGGGATGACGCAACGAGTAAACGGAACAGTTGACGAAATGGATGACGGAATGAGTTAACGCAACGGTTGACAAAAGGGATGACGCAACGAGTAAACGGAACAGTTGACGAAAGGGATGACGGAATGTGTAACGGAACAGTTGACGAAAGGGATGTCGGAACGAGTTAACGCGTGGTTGACGAAATGGATGACTGAATGAGAACATAACGGTTGACGAAAAGGATGAGGGAACGAGTTAACAACCAGTTGACAAAATGGATGATGGCATGAGTTAATAACTGGTTGACAAAATGGATGACGAAACGAGTTGACGCAACGGTTGACGAAAGGGATGACGGAACGAGTTGACGGAATGGTTGACGAAAGGGATGACAGAACGAGTTTAAGGAACAGTGAGGAAAAGGATGACGGTACGAGTTTACTAAATGATGACGAAATGGATGAAACCATATCCTATTTATACTTCTTGGGTATTTTCATAGAACCTTCGAACTGTAAGTATATCTTATAACATCCAAAAAATCATTTGTGCTTATAAGGCTATGTATCAATCTAGTGAATGACTCCAATAATCTAATAAACTTTTTTGGCCTTTCAAATTAATTAAATATATCATTATATAGATTAATTAGTGACATATAGATTTAATCTGATCTATAGGTGTCGAGTCTATAGCATGTGGGGTGCTAAGCTACACTTCATACTTTAGAAGATACAAAGGAGTGTGTTTTGATGCACTTATGGAACATGTTTGTCATTGATTACATGTGCATATAGTCCATCATCCATTGGACACTCCTATGATAGCTTAGTGTATGGTCAACTATTAAACATGATCGATCATCCGAGTTAGCACTGATGTGTCCAGAAATCATTAGAGAACTATTCTTTGACAGTTTACTATCTTGCCTAAGGACTTCATTGCATCATGTTTCTTGAAGTTTCTCCTCTTATACCGACGGCAAATGATCCTAATCTGACCACTTGATCATCTTCGTAAACTTTTTGATGCACCCAACTAGTGTTGTTTAGAATTTCATGATTAAGAGCTCATAGGTCATAGCCAAAGTGATATAGAATGACAGCCAGGATCGAACGACGTTCTGGCAACAATTTGACGGGAGAATGTTGTTAGAAATGCAAATGCTAATGCGACGAGAAGAGACAATGAGAAGTAAAAAAGTTGAGAGTCGAAGGACACCAACGACCCCAGAGTCACATCACGAGAGGCCCGGGAATGCCACTAGGCTACTAATCCAATGACTCAGTCGCCGGGTTGAAGGCCGACATCGCAAGCATGACTACTGTTGCTAGAGTGTGCAACCTTGATGAGTACAACCGAGGATGTACTGATAAAAGTACTACCTCTCAGTGCAAAATTCCCACCTACGTCTACCTTAATCCCAAGGTGGAGACATGTTCAAGAGGTACTGAAAGAAATACAAGAACACTTAAAAGCGTCAGCCATGCACGTACCTGTGGGCTGAAGCCCGATTGGTCGTGACGATGACAGCTAGAGTCCAGCATGCAATTCTGACACCATCAGCAGCGTCGTGGTCAAGCGCAAAGGCAAAAATCAGGCAGCCAGTTCAGCGGGCGGTGGCTAGGGTAGCAATGCGAACGGCGGCCAAACAGTAGTGTGGACAACACAGCTGGTGGTGTGTGGGCAGCGGCGTAGGTGGCGCACGGGGGACAGTCTGAGCGACATGGGTAGTGGCAAAGACTACGGAGAGGCAGTAGAGCGATCAGTGGCGCGGGTGGTGGTGCAGGCTAAGCACGAGTGGCGACAAGGTTAGTGAGCGGTTGGTATGAGAGATGGTTTTTTATGATTTATGCGTGAGTGGTGGCGCAACTGGTGATGGCACAAACGTTGGCGTGATCAGTGGTCACTTTCTCTAGCAGCACGCGCGATGGTGCAGCGCGATCAACGATGCTATCTTCTCCTAGCATGGGATGGCGGCGATTGAGTCTCTGCAATGTGGCACCCTTGCGTCAGGTCAGCAACGGTGTTGGATCCCATTGGCGATGCAGCACTAGAGGCTAGTGACGTGGTGACTACACGAAAACAGAACAAATGGTTGGCTCCCTAGTAGCTTGGCAAGCTTGGCACGAATGACGGTGTGCTCAGCAATAGAGGAGGCGCGATACAAGGATGTGCAGCAGCCTGCAGTTCGTCAAAACTTTGACGATAGGAGTTCGGTGGCATGGTGGTTTTGCACTATTGGCGGCAACCCTTACGCTTGGTGATGTGGGATTGCCAGCACGATCTGCTCCTCACAAAGGGTGGCTATTGTTGAGTCTCGGTGGTGCCCTCCATCAGGTCGACGACAATGCCACACTAGAGGCTAGTGGCATGGCAGCAACGTGGATGGTTGGCTCCGCGGTGGTGCAGCGAGCTTGACATGAACAACGCCGTGCTTGGCAATGGAGGTGGCAAGGTACCGGGCTGCACAACAGCTTGTAGTTTGTGGGGACTCAAGCAATAGAAGTTCTGATGGCGCACGCCATCTCGACCCAACGAAGGCATCATCCGAGCCGCCCCCATCATTGTCGACTGCCCGCTGATACGCGTCCAGCCGACCGGCATGCCAAGGTGCCAATGAAGACACCCGACGCCAACAGCCAAGGTGAATTATGCTCGCTTTTATCGTGTTTTGATTTCTTTAGTGTTCTTTGTTAGTCGCGCTTCTGTTTTCTCGATCTCGTCCAGTCGTTTCGTCGAGTCGACAACCATCCATCGTTTTGTCCATTGTGTCTTTGTCGTTATGTTGGGAAGGGTCCGTAGTCGTTTGGACCCCCCTCCCCCCTTTCCCCTTCTTTTTATGTTTTATTTTCTCTTGTTTTTGTAATGGGGGGGCCATTATATGAGGGCACCTCTATTTGGATTACCCCTTCCACCCCACCCCCCTCTTAAGGACCCATTAGGGTGCATTAATTTCCCTAATTAAGGGAAGAGTGGCACCCTAATGCACTCAGACCAGGAAGTATCGAATGATTGTTTTTTTTTGTTCTTCTTGGTCTCACCCTTGAGAGAAAGAAAGAGGGAAGAAGAGGAGGGACGACGAGGAGAAGAATTGTGGGAGGTAGGAGAGAAAATTGACTAGGGGAAAGGTGAAGTCCTGTCCTCTCGTGGTCTAAATTAGCTCTCTCGATCCCCCCCTCCATCGCCGCAGGAGTCACACTTTCAGTTTCACCATCCGCGCGTCTACGCCAGGTGATGGGTTAATCGTGATTGCGCATGCGGCTGTCACATCAGGGGAATAGGTGATGCTCCCAACCTTGTCGAGGTCAACCCCGGTGGTTACTACAGAGGCTAAGACTGCGGCAGCTGCCAGGACTCAGCATGCCAAGTTTGGCACGGTGGTTCCTTGGTCGAGGATTCTGCCACCGCACGACTCCGACTAGAAATGCTCGCTAGTCGGCGAGAATAACCGTCCTCGACCAATTGGCTCGAGCGGAGTGCATCTCCAACCCCAGCTATTTGATTGAGGAGGTTTGTTGCTCGATGGGTCAGCTTCCCGTTGCTCTGACGGGCCTCAGTCGCCATTCCTGGCGAGGTCAACTGACCATTGCTAGGGACCCTCGCCCAGGCAAGTGGAATCCCGTTGAGTTCTCCTAGTTCCCACCCTTCCCCTTGTAAGTGGCCAGGATCGATCTGTGGAATCCCGCGTCCAGCCAGGTGGAGCCCTGTTGAAGAACGTCTGTTTTTCCCACCCATTCCCCTTTGGGTGGCCAAATCTGACATTTGGGACCCCTCGCACGGCCTGGTGGAGATGTTCCATGGCTAGTGCAGTAACCTACTTGGGTGTGCGCCAAAACCCACGGCCACACTACTGTTGTTGTTGGAACCCGCACCAATTTGCCGCTCTAGCATTGTTGCCTGAGCCTACCTCGGACATTGTCCCACGCCGGCATACCCGAGGATGTGCCCAATTGGAACGGCAAAGTGCTTGGCGATTATTTGCACCTCTCTCTCTTCCCCCAACCACTCCCGTGCCACACCGGCGTGGCCGGTCGAGCTACGACGTTCCTCTCTGGCACCTCTCCTCCTCACCTGCGCCGGTTGCCACAACTGACGAAGACTTTGCACACGAGCCACGCGTCGACGAGGTACGTCGTCCTCCACTGCTCGTTATATTATTCCTTATAGTATATTTTCATATTGGCTCCACCGCGTTCGGACTAGATAGGTGAGAGAGAATTGAGAGATAACTACGAGAATTTGAGTGTCTTTGCCTGTATGGACGAGCCCGTCCGTTATGTGTGGACCCCCATACGGATTGATTCCGTTCGGCGCCATAGTCGCCTTCGTCCCCTCTAACGAGGCTTGAGAGGCCACCGTCGCCATCACCCGGTGACCCCTTCAGAGCTCAGAGTTTGGCACTCTCCCTTGAGTCGGGGCCTGCAAGTACGACACATAGGCGCATCATTTCATTGTAGTTACATTACCCATTAGGGTTATCCATCGAACAATGACAATGTCGACGTCTGACATCACTATCTCAATATCCGAGCATCCACTCGGCACCGATAGGACGATGTCCTAGGTGACGTTCGGCATCAAGTTCCAACAGCATGGTGGCTTTCGACAATCATGGCGGCGCTAGTGGCATTAGGTTTCTTGACAAAAGGGCTAACAGGGAAAATGGCAAAAGGGGAAAATGGTAAAAAATAGGCATTCATCTTTTTAGATGTTCTTCGTCGATATTTTTCTCTCTTTTCAAAGGGAATACCCCTCCCTTACTTCCCAACCCAAGAGGAAAAAAGGGAGAAGGCCCACATATAGGGTCTTGTGGACCCCTAGAAGATAGATGCCCACACATAGGCCCATACACATTGGCCCAAACACAGGAACACATGGGTCCAAACACGTTAACAAATACAAAACACACAAACACCTTGGCCCGTATACAAGGCCTACAAACAAAGTCCCAAAATTATGAATGAAGATAACATCAACCTCCAAGGGTGATGTCGGATGCCGTCGATGGCGTTGTCCGACGGGTAAATTCACTTGAGTAAATGTAACTACGTGGATGAGTATGTCCAAAATAGAGTGTATGTGCAGCGCCGATGAGTGGGAATTCACCGAGCTCTGAGCTCCGATTCGGCAGCCAGTAACGATGAAGATGACCTTCTGATCCTCGTCGGAGCGATGATGGTGACTACGGCGCTGAACGGAGTAATTCCGTAGGGCTCACACGTAATGAACAGGCTCGGCCTGTACCTAGAAAGACGCTCAACACGTAATTTCTTGATAATTTTCTCTCACCTATTTCTAACCCGAGCGCAGAAGAGTGTAGTCGAAAATATACTGTAAGACGTAATTTAACTGACGAGCGAAGGGACGGTGTACCTCATTTGTGGCATCACTCGTCGTCGAAGTCTTTGTCACGTATTGGCACAGGCAGATGCAGTGAGAGGGAGAGTGTCGGAGGAGGGTGATAATAGCTCGATGGTTGGCGATGGCGCAACGTAGGAGCAGGCGACGGAGGCTGGAGGCAAGGAGAAGTGCAACGATTGAGCAGATCAAGCGAAGAAAGTGTGGTGCGTCCGGTGTGACAGCCTGGATGGCGTGTATGGTGCCAAAGGATGCACGTGCAGAACAAGAACGGAGTAGCACGACACGGAAGCAATTGACATAGAAATGGCAAGTATCGTGCAAGATGCCAGTGCAGTTGATCGGGTGACGGATAGTCAAGCAAACAGCCAGACAGCCAAGCTAACACCACACCTATCAAGCTGTTACATGACCAATGCGACTGGTTGTGCGGGAATCCTGACGCTCTTGAGCGACGAAAACTCGGTCACGCTTAACGCCTGGTGTACGGCACGCTTCGATCGTCCTGGCACAAATTCATGCCTGAGTTGGGTCAACGATATTCGGCGATCCACGTTGAGTGAGATGGATCCACAGAGTTCCATGAGCGGTGAACCACAGTCGGCAATGATGCAAATTTGTGCTCGAGTTGGGTCAACGACATCCGGCAATCCACTTTTTGCGAGACGGATCCATAGAGTCCTACTGAATGGTGAACCACAGTCGGTGGTGAAGCGGGTCACCCAATCATCCGATAGGTAGAACGTGCGAGCAACGATCAGATACTTGAGGGTTGTGCCGATCGTCCTTTCTCAAAGGGACGGCGTGGTCTGATGCAAAAATAAAATGCCCACGGTTTGACCGCACGCGCGCAACAGCATACCGACGGTCTAACCTTGGTTGTAGCGAGCGGTATTCCCTTTTCCCTCTTCTCCTTCTTCTTCTCTTTCCTCTTCTTCCTCTTATCCTTCCTTCTCCTTTCCTTTCTTCTCTTGGGTGAGACCAGGTACACGAAGTGTAACTGCAACCAACTTGTAAATTCTAGATCTAAGATTGAACGTGGGGCCATCATGGCCTTATATAGGGCCATGATGGGCCCCTTACAATGGGTCCAACACGGGAAGTCCAATAAGAGACCCCCCTTTTAAAACACAAATAAAGGACATAGGAGATGAAATGACGTGAAAATAAAACAATACAAATGAAGACGAAAACACAATGATACGAGCGCGCACGTGCTCTACCCGGGGTATTTAAACCCGGGCGTCTTCACGGATGCTTTGGTGTGCTGGTCGGGCTGGGCACAGACTGTCGGTGATGCTGATGTCGATGAAGACGGCTTCGATGACGTGTTGTCGATGACACTTAGGCGCGCTCCATCAAATGGCCCGTCAACTAGGCTGAATACTTGAAGCCCAGGTCTTTCACCCATGCCTTATCTCCTTGAACTGGTTGAGACCAGATCTTCGGAGCTAGATGGTCTCCATCACAAAGTATAATTTTCCATCCACAAGATGTCTTTGGTGTCTTAGGTCTAAAAACCACTTACACAATTGTGACGTGAATCAATCTGATTGACAGTTCAGTAAGGGATCGGTACGGATCAATTTAGTGAACACTTTCCACTAAAGAGCACCCACTGTTCATCTTTAGTGTCTCCACACTAACAGCTAGAGGACTGGTCATACTAACCATATGAGTGAGACTATATAGTGTTATTCTCTCTAAATATTTTGTTATCCTTCTCGAGTATCTTTCAAAAATGAATAATTAGAATATATGCTTAAATAATAGTGATCTCTGTAGTAAAATTGCATCATAATTCACTAAGTATGATGGCATACTCAGAGACTTCATTATAAGGATTTCAAGTGCACTATACTACATACATTGTATTAATGAACATGTAATGAGATATTGAACATGTAATTGGCTTGACAGTCACATATATTTTCCTCCATGTGATGTTCATCATCAAAGGTCTCCAAGGGCACATGGACAATGTAGTTTAACAGATCCAAGAGGGAATATTTTTCTCATATGTTAGGCATTTTTGTGAAGGAGATCGCTCTAATATGGCTATTGCATGCAAAGTGGTGCAATGCAAGCTGGCACAATACGTAGACCTCTTGTGGGCAAACAAAGCAATCATTGTAATGGCATTAATGGAATCATTCCATAAAGGCTCCATCCTTAGTGGGAGGATCAAGAAGATAAAAATCACCTATATCAAATCTCTTTCCACATGAATCATGAGCAGATGTTATGCCTCACTTTATTGAATCTGAGAACTTTGAAGTATGTGAGTTGGACTCTTCGCTATGGTGCACTATGTCATAAGTCCATTGTGCATAGACTTCTATGAGATCAAGAATGTAGGGGTTTTATTACATATCCTACAAAATTCATGCCTGGTGTGGAAATTTTTATGCCACTATCTTGCTGAACACGCGTAAGAGAGAAACACCCCCCCTTACTTGCTTTTATTACAATATAACTATAATTTGTTTTTACGATGAGTGCTCATGTGGAATGAATTTTCTCTACGGGAACAAGCTATCATCACATACAAGAGAGTATGCTTATTGCCAGTAATCATTCAAAAATTCATAACGGTGAAATCTCAGCGTCGTACGCATAATAAGCACTAGTACATTGATGTCAACATGGGCATTGATGGCAAGGATGACAAAATGGTGCCACTGCATATTGTCAATGTTTAATCTCTTATAAGCCTAGCCATGCAATGTATTTTTTAATAACCGTCCTTTTTTTTCGTTATCCTTGACTGCGCAATTGGTGACCTATTCAGTAAAAATCTTTGATAGACTGGTCTTGGAATCATTGAAACTCAACAGCAACGGTTAATAGTATTTGGCATGAGGAATGTGGAAGAAGCATTTATTTCTGCCAAAACAATTGTTGTCAAAATCATGAGTATGATGATAAATTATACTTATTTCTACTCCTCCAACAAACAAATTATTCCTGATTGAATTGATTATATAAAATCAATAAAATATCCAGTGGATAAATCAATTGGGTAAAATGACAAAATTTTAAAGTGAATGAGCATCATTGGTATAACAACTACAATATCGAGAAAATGAATCTAACAGGTCAAATTAAAAACTAACATGTGAATGAATCAATCGAGTAAAATTCCTAAATGATCAAGTGAATAAATCAATTGGGTAAATTTCAAGTGAATGAATTAATTGGGTAAATTAATTAAAATATGAAATGAATGAAGCCACTGGGTAAATTTACTATAATTCATTCACTCGATAATTATAAATTACTACCTTTTAATAAATACTAACGCATGAAATAAATCCATTCACTCGAATATCCATCATAATTAGTGTTTAATAAATACTAACACACATAAGTAATGAATTCACTTGATGATTAACAATCATTAGTTTTTAAAATACAAATTCATATATTGCTAGGGGACAGGATATATAATTAGATGATTTTTTTTGCTTAATCACAATATGAAAATGATGAAAACAAGTCTGGGATGGACTACATTTATAGTTTCAAGTGACTTTAGTTTCAGTGATGTAAATAAAAACAACACTATGATTTCAATTATGACACAGACCAATGCGTGTTTGTATGGTGATATCTAAATTAAAAAGATTGCAAATATTTTTAATCCAATGAAAGTTTATCAGAGATATTCATTGTAAATCTTTAAATGGGTAAAATTAGAGAATTAAGCAACTCATTCTGTTGAAGCAATTTAACAAATACTCACATGTTGAATTAATTTATCAACATGAAATTATCAATTAATAGTTTTTATCATACAAATCCCTTGTCAACTAAGAAACAAAAAATCTAAATATGATACTAATTTTTTAGCTCAATCACATTATGGAGATGATGATAAAAAGTCCGAGATGGACCATATTTAGAGGAAACACAAAATATAAAAAATAATTTAGTAGAATCAATATTTTATAATGATAAATAATTTAGTAAAATATAGATAAATATAATATATTATTGTATTACATTAATAGTAAAATTATGTGTCAAATTATGGCCCAAAAAACACAACCCATTACCGAGGTAAGTCTAGACCTGAGGTCAACATCTACGGGAGACTCAAAGATACAAACCCAGCATTGAGCTTAAATGGACATTGCACACCAAAGTTTATGGAGTACATGGTAGTAGGTATTAGACATGCATTTCAAAAAGTTAACAAATTCGCATGACTTATACAAACCCTGTTTTTTTTCTTCCATATGGGACAATGTATCACGAGACAAAGCAACTGATATCCGGCTCTCGAATATCGATATCGGGCTATTGGATACCAAAGATGGTACCAGAGTCCCCCCGGTCCGTAGGCTGACGATATCTGTCCCGATATCTGATATCACGCAGGTTTCCGGTATCTGTCCGATATCCGATAACTGGTATCTGAAACCAGCCTGAATACTATCATTAGCTCTTATTGCACTTGAGGTTTTCCTCTTATCCGCTCCCCAAAATTGCCTTTCTCGTTCAGTGATTTCGGCTTAAACAATGGACTTTCTGATTAAAAATAGTACCAAAATTTGAGAAAGAAAATCATTAATTCGTCACGACCCCTTCATGAAAAAACGTCCCGTCCGCGTCTCGTCATAGTCATCATAACGAGGATGAAAAAGATGGACTTTTATCGTCATCCGGGTCCGTAGTACGTGGCAGATTTGTAATCTTCCACGTCATACTCAATGATTATCTATATAAAGAGCCGTTCATCGTAAGCGGGAAGTGGGAACTGTCATGCCATTTGTTCGATTAATCTGGGTTTAAGGCGGGGCACGGGCTGGAGATCTTCACTAGTTATTAGAAGGTATGATTTCTTTGTCTAGTTTGTGCAATGATCTTCGTTGCTACGATCCTCATGGTATTTTCATGAAATCGGATGTTTACTCTACTTCTGCTCTGTGGATTTCTCCATTACTTTCTCGGGATTGTTGGGAATTCGGTCTATTCCTTTCGTCGTTGTTGCTGAAATAATCGAGTAGCAGCATTTTGAGGACATTCCTTTAGGAAATTGGTCCGGTTTTGAAATTAATGATAATAGGGGATGGCACTACCGTTTTTTCTTTTTTCGTTACCTTGTAGATTTTCGGGATCCAGATCTCGTCGGGCACTCGCAATCTGATCGGTGAATTTGAAGTCTTAAGCGACGTTGGATAGAGAAAAAAATACGAAATTACAGTGCTCCGTAAAATTGCGCTCTTTGGAAAATGCCTTAAAGCTAACGACTCCGTGAAAAATAACCTCGTGGAGGGAATGTGAGGAAGAACAGGGTGGAACTGTTTCAAAGTTCATGCCATTTTTTGTCGTTTGTTCGCGTTGTCTAACATTGGAGGATAGTTTTTCCCAATTTCAATTCCCCCCCGATATGTTTTCCTTTAGACTTTCTATTCGATGTATCCAGTTCTCGTTTATTTTCTCATTGTCCCACAAGTTAGGATCAAGGAGTTATTCCTTCCAATGAATCAGGAATTGAACAACATTTTGTGGTTACTTGATGAATATTCATGTTCCTATTCATTCATCAATTATTTCCTTTAGTTCTTACAAAATATTTGGGCCTATTTTAATTCATCCTTCTTCCAACCAACAGTGACTGGAGCATGGGTGCAAGAGGAACTGTCGGAGATAAATGGTCACAAAGAATATTATGGTTTTCTGCTATCGGAACAGCAATTAGTAATTTCCTGGGAAAATTAAATTTACTTCATCTACTTCAGTTTTCTCATGCAGATTCTGTCTCGGTGATCTATGTCTCTTGGGAAAATTAAATTGCTAATTTGTTCTATTTATTTACAAAGAATACTTCCACAGGTCTTTTTTTTTTTCCTGAAAGAAATACTTCCACAGGTCTTTACATGGTTGCTGTTGAGAGGCAAGCACAGAATAGAGCGCGCGCTATGTCTGAAGGTTTGATGGGGGAAACAACATCTGGTGAAGAAGTTTAAAGGTTTTATTTTGTTAAGAGATCATTGAATATTGAATGCTCAGCATCTAATTCTTCATTAAGTTGCTACTGTACATTTTTACTGCACCTCTGGCCAGTCAAGAACATTAATCTTGGTAGAACAAAATGAAAAGCTTAGTTTTACAATTTTGGACGAAAGAGGGGTGAGATGACACTGTGTATAGCTTCATTTGCTTAAAACTTTATTTGAAATGGAGTTATAGGACTAGAATGAGCGAATGGTATTACCAAATGGGGAAGAACTTGTGTTGTGAATTGATTTTGGAAAAGACTTGCAGAGATCAAAGTTTATGGAGTGCCTTGTTGATTTTTGAAAAAAGCAGTGAAGTGTATCTATTAGCGCCGGATTGGGCAGAACTGAGAGATGGTCATGACACAATCTAGTGAGTGGGCTTAATGGTTGTTACAAATTAAGTCAATGACCAATTTAGACGTTTGTAACTATTTTTAATGTCGATGATTATTCATTCAAGGATAGTCAGTGGTAATTATAAAATTGAGAGCTATTTGGACTTGAGGAGTGCGTCCAACTTGAAGAAATTAGAAATGAAGAAGGGACGAACTCGGACAAATATAATTAGAAATGAAGGGGGAAGATGAAAAAAGAAATGTGTAGGGTAAAATTCCTCCGAGGGGAGCAAAAGTGTTGGATAGTATCCTTTGATATTTCTAGCATTTGGAATAGGATACTAAAAGGATTTCGATGTTCCTTGAATATAGTTCAGATGAAACTTGATTTTAAATTGAAGCTTATGGAGTTAGACCAATTCTCACTTCAGTTTATACTCTTGGCCGACAGAATAGCTAGTGTTACTAGCAGAATAGTTTGTTTCCTGGTTATTAAGATGGCTGATTTGGAGAGTGTTCTTAGTTGTCAACTATGAGAAATCTTGATGAAATATTTCATACGGGCTGAGCACCTATGGTGATGACCAATTCTGAATCTATTTGACCTTCCCTACTTTAATTTCAAATTACTTTCTGAATTTTTTCTTCAAAAAATTTAATGAATGTCAAAATCGAGAAATTATTGACATGACATCTTTCGCCACTTGTGAGAGGATCTTTTTTTATCTAAAAATATCCAATTTTAATCTAATTCACTTCATAAAATGAATCATTTTGTTTGAAGAAGTTCCCTGTTTATCCTATTAAAGTTTATGGAGTGCATTTAAATTAAGGAGTTATTCCCCTTAATTTGGGGGGGGGCGGGGAAAGGGTGGCAATCGTGGCACGCCGTTCTCCCTTCCTTCCCTTTTTCCCTCTTCTTTCTGCCTCTCTCTTCTCCTACGCGGGTAGGAGAGCGGCGGCAGTGGGAGGGGCTCACGGGCGCCAAGAAGTGGCGGGAGACAGACAGGAGAAAAGAAGGTTGACGCGGCTTTCAACAGTATACAATACGGTCGATACTTATTCTACTATGAGCGGATGTATGGTTGTCAGCCACTTAGATAAGTTGTTTCATGTACGTTTGGTGATAAATGAGACAAGGAATCTGCTAGATCTTCAAATTTGGTTCTATTTTCCGACCCTGAACCAGTTTACTGGAGATTCATAAACCTTTCACATAAGGATTTTGAAGATAATTTGTACCTCTTTTCGAAGTGCTCTCTGAAGATCACCCAATGCTCCATTCCAAAATTCTCTTCAACGTAGATAAACCACCCTTGGGCAGGGCCTTCCATATGTAAAGAAACTCCACGACTATAACCACTACTCCTATATTGCAATTACCTGATTTATCTTACCGTTTTCAATAGAGATCAACGCTTCAGGACAAGCAATGGAATCAATGCTAGTTCTATTGGCATATCCGATCGCCTATTTTAGTAGAATATTATCAGATCATAAAAAATTTAAATCCGCCTACGAAAGATAATTAATTGCGGTAGTATGGCCCGTTCAAAAGTGGAAACACTACCTGGTGTTCCGGAAATTCTTCATCTTTACAGATCAGTTTAGTCTGCATCTCCTGGCAGACCAAAAGGAAATACCACTACATTACCACAAATGGCTAACTAAACTCCTGGGTTTTGATTTTGCAATTCATTACACGGCGGGAAAAAGGAATGTGGTGGCTGACGCTCTTGCCGGATCAGGATCAGAACAAATTACTGGCAGCTGTAATTTGTTGACCACTACACACTGGCTCGATCGTATAACCATTAACAGAGGGATTTCAGAAGACCCTACATTGAAGAAAATCAAGGACTCCATAACACTTTACCCGTCCACACATCCTAATTTCTCCATCAATCAAAGAATGTTATATCACAAAAGGCGCATTGTGCTGACTGCCAGTTTCAGCCTCATCCCACGGGTGCTCAGTGAATTCCATGACTCCGCCATCGAGGGTCATGGGGGTTTTCAACGGACTTGTAACCATATATCTCGACAAATTTTCTAGAAGGATATGAAGAAGATGATAAAAAGCTCATATCAATCAATGTGCTATAGGCCAACAAGACAAAGTGTCCAACCTGTTGCCTTCAGGATTACTTCAACCATTACTCATTCCGAGTCAAATTTGGGAAGATATCACTATGGATTTCATTGAGGGCCTTCCAAAAGCAAACGGTTACGATTCCATTCTGGTCATCGTGGACAGATTAAGTAAATATGCTCACTATTTTGCAGTTAAAAATCCTTTTTCAGCAACCAGCATTGCAGCATTATTTTTTAAAGAAGTGGTCAAATTGCATGGTGTACCAACTCCATTATCTATGACAGAGGCAACATCTTGAAAAGCCATTTTTGAAGAGAGCTGCACAAGCTACAAGGAGTGCAACTAAAATTCAGTTCTTCCTATCATCCAGAGACAGATGGTCAAACAGAGGTTACCAATCAAGGGTTAGAATGTTATTTGCGATGTTTCTCCACCGAAATTCCTGCCAAATGGAACCAATGGCTTCACTCGGCCGAGTACAATCACATTACTTCTTTCCATACTTCCATCAAAACCTCGCCTTTTAAAGCAGGTTATGGCAGAGATCCACACTCCTTGTTGCAGTATGGCTCCCCACCTCCACCTTTTGACTCTACTGACAAACTTTTGCAAGAGCGAGATCTCATGCTCACTACCCTCAACTCTTTTGGCACACGCCCAATTCCAAATGAAACAACAGGCGGACAGATGGAGCGCGCCTAAACGACATCGATGGAACATCATTGCAGCCATCCTTGCCGTCAACAACATCACCGCCGGTCCGTGTGCAGCCCGACTGGCACGCCAAAGCATCCGTGAAGACACCCGGGTTTAAATAACCTGGGTAATGCACGTCCGCGTACGTGCTTGTGTTTTAATTATCTGCTTTTCGTTTGTCCGATTTCATGTTTCGTGTTTGTCACGGCAAGTACACCGTACTCGTCGTGGCGTGTCTGTATCGTTATATTTTTCTATGTCCGTATCTGCCCGTATCATTTATTTTCACATCATTTTAATTATCTAGTTGTATCTATGTTGTAAAAGGGTGGGGGTCATCTAATGGGCCTCCCTAATGGACTCCTTGTAAGGAGCCTATCATGGCCCTATATAAGGCCATGATGGGCACCACGTTCTTTGGAGATCTGAATTTTTTTTATCGTTGGCAGTTACCATCGTCCAAGGTCTCACCAAGAAGAAGAAGAAATGAGGAGGAAGGAGGAGAGGAAAAGAGAAGGGAGAGGAGGAGGAAGGCTTGGAAGGTTACTCAGATTCCTTCTACCCCGACAACCCTGCCATAATCCGTTGTCATACGGTCACCGTTGAGCATTGGAATATCGCGAATCTGCCCGTCGCGAATCTTCCTGCGATGATCGCATACGCTTCATTGGCTGATCGTGGAAGCAATGCCGATTCTCAACTTCACATGAACTTTCACTCCATCGACAGCCTTTCGCTAGATCAACGACTCCCGTCAGAGTCACCAGGGCGACGCCCTCGCATGTGCATTTTTCATCGATGGTTCAGCGACCCCATCCAATACCATTGCCACTACACCGTGGGTTTCTGACGCCTCATGCTGCATTGACAAAGGCTGCCCGTCGGGTGTCTTTTTGCACAACCATACTGCTTATCCACAACCCTCCCATTAACCACCCCTAAGGTTGCTTCTGTTTGAACTGACTCCTCCACAAGTCGGAATACAGAATCATTGTGAGAGTACCGCCAATGGATGCCATATCCGACTGCCAAATAATCAGTTTGGGTCACACTCGTTCACCGAACTGGTGTAGCTACATCCCCTCTCATCCAAGGCGCTTGAGGCCGCCAGTCACCATGGCTTCAAGAGGGACATACACTATCACTCTAGTTAAATTTCTTGGTTGTTTAGTGACTCTCTGGTGACATCTCCAGCGATTGTGGTAACACCTAAGAGTGTTGTGCACACCATTCCCATCACTATTATGCTACCTGGGATCGTGCTGCCAAGAACAACTGGGAGCTAGAGCTGTTCAATGCGACTCTCAGTCTCTCTCTCCTCCTCGCCTCTGACCTCCAACGACGCTCCTGCGCCATTACATTGCCGTCAGGCGAGCTTCGTCGTGCCCTTCTCCAATGTCACCTCTCCACCTACCTGCCTGCACTGGCTCATGCATCTCCATAGAGACCGACGACGAATACCGTCACCGACGAGGTACATCGTTCCCTTTGCTCATCCGTTATATTACTTCTTTCAGTATATTTTCGATTGCCCTCCACCGCGCTCGGGCTAGTTTAGGTGAGAGATTCCTATTGAGAAAATTACGTCACGAGTGATTTCCCTGGGTACGGGTCGAGCCCGTCCATTACGTGTGAGCCCCTACGGAATTATTACGTTCGGCGCCGTAGTCACCATCGTCACTCCGACGAGGGTCAAAAGGTCACCGTCATCATCATCGGCAAGTCGGACCTGCACGTACATTTCACTTAGGTCACGTCATCACGTAGTTACTCATTTACTTCACCGAATTACCTGTCGGACGACGACATCGACAACGTCCGACATCATGGACAAGCACTGGCGTGAGGAAATATTTGAAGAAAGAGATCGGGTTTATCTCAAAATTCGACCCTATAGTATGAAATCATTGGCAAGGCGATCATTTGAAAAATTAGGACCCAATTATTTTGGCCCTTTCACTATCCCACAGAAAAATGGCCCCGTCGCATATCGTTTGGATCTCCCTCAACATTCGTCATTACATCGTGTTTTCCATGTTTCTCTACTCAAAAGAGCTATTGGCACAAATGACAAACAGCAACCTCTTTCGAATGTTCTAACATCAGAACAGGAATGGCAGGTTACACTGAAAGACATCCTCCAGGTACGAGGCTCCTCTCAAGGGCCCGAGGCACTGGTTAAATGGCGTGATCTTCCACATTATGAAGCTACATGGGAACAAGTTGATCGTCTACAGCGAGCTTTCCCTCAATTCAAGCTTGAGGACAAGCTGCGTCACCATGGGGGGAGTATTGATACAAGCCATTTCTTATCCAAGAAGTATCAACATAAGAAGCAGAAACATCAGGTGTGAAGAGCTCACATGCGAACAAGAGCACCACATGTGCAAAAAGCTTAAATAACAGAAGCGTGGAGCAATAAGGGATTCGACGTTTCAGGCGTTTAGTCCCAGAGGCAGTTGCAACAGCAACTGAAGGCTTGAAGTGGAGCAGGCCATGACCAGAGGGAGAGCCCTAATTTGAATGTTCTTCCACCATCTATCCTTTCCCACTCTCTGTCTTTCTCCTTTCAATCCCTATCATCTATCGTGGATCAGACTATTTTGGTTGCATACCCACGGCCTCTGTTAGCAGTCCCTTGTAGTTTTTTGAAACGATTATCTTCTCTCGGTGCTTCAACAAGTTAAGAGAGGGTATCGGATTATTATACTTGATCTCTTATTAAGAACATTTTAGAATTAGATTTATTTCACTCAGTTAAAGTTTGAATTGAAGATTTAGGGTAGCCTCTTTGATGCATTTTATCAAACAACTATCATTCATCTAAAGTCCTCTTCAATTTTCTCTCATTTATTCAAAAAATATATTCTAAAAGATTCCATAAATTGCTTAATATATAATTCAATATTCGTATTATTTTATTAAGTAAACTACCCTCTTATACTCTATTATTATACATAGTTAACTCTTAATGTGCCCTTAAAGTGATTTATTACCATCCATCTCTTTGTATCTAATTTCATATATTTTCTTAAAAATCAAAATGAAATTTCTCATTTTTTATCTTGATCTCAAAATCCTATGAGGTATATATTCTACCTTCCCTCCATTAATAAATATACATATAATTAATTAATATATTGTTCCAATCTATCTTATCCATATTCACTCTCCTCTCAATTATTCCTCTGATAATTTATTAAAAAATGAATATACATATTCTTTGTCGGGCCAATCTTAATCTTCTTTATGCATATCTAGCTTTCCCCTCTTAGATATAACTTAACTATCAACTGAAATAAATATCATACTAAATAAATCCTTCATTAAGTATGTTCTCTTTACATATCCTGATTAAAATTTAAAAATAACTTTTCAACTAGCTATCTTTATCATTCCTTTCATTATAAAACTGTATATTTATGTTTCATCACCCTACATATTTACTACCTCCAATATATGTAAATATATAGATATATAATAACTTATATTATGAACAATTTTATTTTACCTTTCTGTTTTTTCTATAATCTACTTATAATAACTCATTATTATATCATTTTAATTTCTACATAACTCTAGTTACCTATTTCTAATTTTGACCTGTACCATCACTTTTCAGTATCCTCTTTATTATTAGTTCATCCCTACCTTTATTTCATTATACAACTAATTACTCTTATCATCCATATTATCACCTTATTCTTCCTAATTCTAACTTGAGCATTAGATCCATCTCTAAAGGCCCATCCCTTTGGAGATGACCTCACCACTAGACATACCTGAGTTAGTTAAGATAATTATAGATTTTATTTGATCAAGGTGACTTAGATTTACAACAGAATTAAAATAAACAACCTAAATTTCCTTTGTCAATAATGTGAAGTGTAGTGGAGATATATTCATGGATAACAATGAGTTTAATAATACCATAATGCTCTGAAAAATATTAGTCTGTTAGGTGAGAAATTTGAATACCCATCAAAAAGACCAATCTTAATTTAATGGCCTGCATTTTATTTATCTCATATTATATATAAAATATTAGCTTCATTTCAAAAGTGTAAATAAAATAAAAATCACAATATAATAGTATTGATGAACTAATTTTTTTACCTTTATTATTTGAAGATTATTTTATAAAAATAAAATATCCATAAGTTGTTAGCATTTTTATCAACCTATTTTATATTTATAAAAATATATTGAGAGCTTTTTTATAAACAAAGTTAAAATTTAAATTTATCTACAGGATAAAAATATAAAAGTGAAATTTCAAAAATAAATATTTAATTGATATGATACGAATTTAGTTTTGATTGATATGCTATGATGAGATATCATTTATAAAAGTCAAAATATATATTTGTAAATTTTTATGAATTAATATCTAGTGTTCTGAATTATTTAATGGCTCATTGAATTTTTCAGACTTCTAAAATTGGTGAAGGGAGAAATTGTAGGAGAGAGAAAATTAGAGGGCCGAGAATGATCCAAATTCAAATTGTGATATTTGACTATTGATAAGCCTAAAATTGGTATGTAAAATATGTCATTATTTTCGTTTTTATAAATATGCAATAAAATTTATAATAGCCCTCAATCAGTAAATACTATGTATAGAGCAAGCAAGGGGTCCAACCATAGGGAGACACTCTATAAGAATTTTTATCCTATTTCAAATGAATTCATTTAAGAATGAATTAATTTTGCATTTAATGGGCATTAATTGTGTTTAACTGTTTTTGTAATTAATGAAAATTAAGCAAAATCTAAATTTTGATCTGAATATTTTCAGTCAAGACACTCTAGATAGGATAATTTTGATAATTATATCATATTTTCGGATTACCAGTATTCCAATGAAGATGGTTTATGAAGCCAATTTTTTATATCATATTTTTGGATGACCAATATTCAAATCAAGATGGTTTATTTTCGGATTAAAATTTGAATCAGAATCAACAAATTTTTCCGAAACAATATAACAAGGAAAATTTACTAAAACCCATTCGACTCACTTCGTCTCTCTAGCTTCGGGTTCCCTCCTCCGAAGACTTTTAATGCCTGATTTGAAATTTTAATAAGAATCAACAAATCTTTCTAGAACAAAATAATGAAGGGAATTTAGTAAAAACTATTCGGATCAGTTTCTCTCTCTATATTTCTGTTCCCTCATCTGATTGCTTTTAATGACTGATTTTAAACCCTATTAAAAAAACAAATATTTCAAAACGAAATAACAATGAAAATTTTACTGAAATACATTCGACTTACTTTCTCTTTCTAGCTTTGGATTCCCTCATCTAAATATTTTTAATGTCTGATTTAAAATTCTAATCAAACCAACAAATATTTCTGAAATGCAATAATAAAGAAAATTGACTAAAACCCATTCCTCTCACTTTCTCTCTTTACCTTGGAATTTCCCCATAAGAATAATTGTAATGCCTAATTTCAAATTTTGAATAAGAATCAACAATCTTTAAAAAAGAAAATAACAAAGAAAATTACTAAATACCATTCAGCTCACTTTCTCTCTCGAGCTTTGGATTCCCTTATCCGAAGGCTTTTAATGCCTAATTTAGAATTCTTATCAGAATCAATAAAAATTTCAATCAGATATAGCAATAAAATTTACTAAAACCCATTCATTTCACTTTCTCTCTCTAGCTTTGTGTTTCCTCATCCGAAGACTTTAATGAGTGACTTAAAATTCTAATGAGAATAAACAAATCCTACTAAAATGAAATGAAAATGAAAATTTCCTAAACTTTGTTTGGCGAACATTCTCACTCTAGCTTTGGGTGCCTCATATAAAGACTTTTCATGCCTAATTTAAAATTCTAATCAGAGCCAACAAATCTTTTTGAAACACAATAACAAAAAAATATTAGTAAAACTTATTCTGCTCACTTTCTCTCTCTACCTTTGGGTTTCCTCATCAAAAGAATATTAATGCCTGATTTAAAATTCAAATCAGAATCATTTTTTTTTTGAAACACAATAACAAACAAAATTATCAAAACCCATTCCTCTCACTTTCTCTCTCTACTTTTGGGTTATCCATCAGAAGACTTTTAATGCCTGATTTAACATTCGAATACTAATAATAAAATCTTCCTAAAATAAAATAACAAAGAAAAATTACTAAAACCCATTCGGCGTACTTCCTCTCTCTACCTTTGGGTTCCCTCATCTGAAGACCAAGAATGCCTCATTTTTATTCTAAAATTTACTAAAACCCATTTGGATCACTTTGTCTCTCTAGCATTAGGTTCCCTTATCCAAAGACTTTTAATGCTTGATTTAACGTTTGAATCTGAATTTACAAATACTTTTGAAAAAAATATGAAGAAAATTTACTAAAACCCATTCGGCTTACTTTCTCTCTCTAACTTTGGGTTCCCTCATTCGAACACTTTTAATGCTTGATTTAAACATTGAATCATAATCAATTTATCTTTTTGAAACAAAAATAACACAAATATTTACTAAAATCCATTCGGGTCAAGTTCTTTTTATACATTACTGTTCACTTATCCAAACACTTTAAATGATTTCAAATTCTAATGAGAACAAATATTTCCAAAACGAAATAGCAAAGAAATTTACTAAAACCCGTTTGGCGCACTTTCTCTCTCTTCCTTTGGGTTCCCTCATCAGAAAACTTTTAATGCCTGATTTAAAATTCTAATCAGAATCAACAAATGATTTTGAAACGCAATAACAAAGAAAATTTAGAATAACACATTCCTCTCACTTTATCTCTCTACTCTTGGGTTCTTCATTAGATTTATAACACTGAGAATGCCTCATTTAAAATTCTAATGAAAATCAACAAATCTTTTTAAATGGAAATAGCAAAATAATGTTATTAAAACCCATTCCACGCACTTACGCTTTCTAAATTCCTATTCCCTCACCCAAACACATTTAATGATGATTTAAAAATATTTCAAAATGAATAAAAAAATATTTCAAAATGAAATAATAATGAAAATTTATTGAAACGCATACGACTTACTTTCTTGCTCTAGCTTTGCGTTCCCTTATCTGAAGCATTTTAATAAATGACTTAAAGTTTGAATCAGAATCAAGAAATCAGTTTGAAACAGAAAACAAAGAAAATTTACCCAAACCCATTTGGCTCACTTTCTATTACTAGATTTGGATTCCCTCATCTGAGGACTTTAATGTCTGATTTATATTCTAATCAGAATCAAAAAATCTTTCTGAAACCAAATAACAAAAAAATTACTAAAATCCATTGGACTCCCATTCTCTTTTTAGCTTTAAGTTTCTTCATCAGAAGACTTTAAATGCCTAATTTAAAATTCTGATCAGAATCAACAAATCTTTTTGAAATGCAATAACAAAGAAAATTTACTAAAACCCATTTGGCTCACTTTCTTTAACTACGTTTGGGTTCCTTCACCTGAAGACTTTTGGTGTCTGACTTTAAATTCGAATGAAAATTAACAAATATTTCTTTAATGACATAAGAAAGAAAAGTTACTAAAACCCATTTGGCTCACTTTCTCTCAACTTTGGGTTCCCTCATCTGAAGATATTTAATGCCTGACTTAAAATTCTAATGAAAATCAACAAATCCTACTAAAATGAAATGAAAATGAAAATTTACTAAAACCCATTTCACAAAATTTCTCTCTCTAGCTTTGGGTTCCCTCATCTAAGGACTTTTCATGCCTAATTTAAAATTCTAATTAGAACCAACAAATCTTTTTGAAACACAATAGCAAAGAAAAATCACTAAACCTAATTCCGCTCACTTTCTCTCTCTACCTTTGGGTTCCCACATCATAACACTTTTAATTCCTGATTTAAAATTCTAAGCAGAATCAACAAATCTTTTTGAAATGCAATAACTGAGAAAATTATTAAAACCCATTCCTCTCACTTTCTCTCTCTACTTTTGGGTTATCCATCAAAAGACTTTTCATGCCTAATTTAAAATTTGAATAAGAATCAACAAATGTATCTAAAATAAAATAACAAAGAAATTTTACTAAAACCTACTCCACCTACTTTCTCTCTCTACCTTTGGGTTCCCTCATTCGAAGATTTTTAATGCTTGATTTTTAATTCGAATAATAATCAACAAATTTTTTATAACAAAAAAAAAGAAAATTTACTAAAAACAATTCCGCTCACTTTCTTACTCTAATTTTGGGCTCCCTATCCAAAGAATGCCTGATTTTTAGTTCGAACCAGAATAAAAAATCTTTCCAAACAAAAAAAAAATAAAAAAATTTCTTAAATCCATTCGGGTCACTTTGTCTCTCTAGCTTTAGGTTCTGATGTAACACGACTGTCAGAATTGACACTTCGTGTTATGTTTGGTGAGTAAATTTTAAATGCGATGTTAATGATGAGGATTCATACATATGATTTGAGTAAATAATGATGAGAAGTAATTCAGTCGCCTAGTGACCCGAGACGCAGCTCAATTGGACTACACGTGACAGGTTTTGTCAGGATCAAGCTCCCAATGACCCGCGTGATCGGCTAGAAAGGTCGATGTGATGGGGGACGATCTTCGTCCACTGGGGTCCACACGGTCGACGTGAACGAGCTGATCTGATACGGCCAAAGGAAATTCTCTATCACGATCAGGTGGCTAACCATTTACTCACGTTTAAAATATCTCGTAGCAGAGGAACAGTCATAAACTAGTACTGAAATATGTAATCAACATAGTAAAGAGAGGAGAGGGTAGAACCTTGGGTTAGAGTGCCGTCGAAGGACAAGGTACCTGTGGATCAAAGTGTCCAGAGGCTCAGACTGTTGTATTTACGCCAATGAAATCTCTGGACGTCGGTACGGAGATCGTTCTATGACTTGGATCCAATTCATTGGACGAATGTGATCGGGGGTATCGGTAGAGTTGAAGCAATTCTAGAAGCGGCCGGTCAGAATCGTCCCAAGGGAAATAGCCGATTGATGGAAGTCATAAGGGACGGATTAATATCCAAGAGGGAAAATCACAAAAGGGATCGACGACTTTGTAGTTGGGTCAGCAGCGTCAATCAGAGCCATCGTGATCTTCTTCAAATCATCGACACAAAGGTATTCAACGTTGCCACAGTCCAAGCGAGGAACAAGTTGGTCAGATGGTCGTAATAATGGAGTTTCTAACTCCATTCACACTCCTCGCCCCGTTCAAGCCCGAGTCAAACCGTTGGATGACCAGATATGAACCAATAGGAATTAATATAACAACTAGCCTAGTAAATAAAGCCACGTACCCCTATACTCGTTAGAGAAATAGTGAATAGGATGAAATATAGGTCGACACATAGATAGGATAAAATATAGTTGTTAGGATCAAATATAGCCGTTAGATCAAATATAGCCATTAGGATGAAATGTAGCTGTTAGGATCAACGGCCAGGGCTGTTTATATTATAGCCGTTATAATTTGTTATAACGGCTATGATTAAACATAGAAATAAACTATATTCCGACTATTATCTTACAGTATAAATACAAACCCACTGTTAAACAACATTTTTATGGATTAACAAAGATATTCGACTACACTGTGTCTCTTCTCCTCTTCTCCTTCTCCTCTACCCCCGTTCTTGTTGCTGCGCGAGAAGTTCATTTCTCTTCATGGTATCAGAGCCAGGGCGGGCTGCTGACATGACTGGAGCACACTCGTCCACCATTTTCCTTTCTGCTTACGCTGCATCGGCTTCAAGGGAACTCAGCTCGACAAGCATGGGAAAAGTCCCAATTGTTATTCCAATTGGAGCCATGGTGCTCAACAAGCTCAATGAGAGCAATTTCGTCATATGGAAGAGTGCAATGATTCCATTACTTCACGGGTATGAACTCATGAGGTTTATTCAAGATTTTCCTCCTGTTTCAATAAATGAAGAGCTGGGAAATGCCATTGAGAATCCATCATTCAAGATTTGGTGGAGAACTGATCAACATGTCCTCGAATTCCTCCATCAAACAATTTCTGAGTCAGTAGCTCCTTACATCAGTAAGGCAAGATCTACAAAAGAGGCTTGGGAAAGGCTCGAAGAAGTATTTGCTGGGTGGGATCAATCTCGAATTATGGATCTGCAGATATGATTTCACAACATGAGAAAAGGTACTATGAGTATCGATGAATATGTTAAATATTTCAGATCTGTTGTGGAAGGACTAGAAGCTGCTGGACAACCACCCTACTCTTCCGGCATAGCAAGCACATTCTTGCGAGGCCTAGGCGCAGATTATGAATCATTTGTGGTGAGCACAAATGCAAATCTCGGGCACCTTAAGTTCGATGAGATTGTGGCCAATCTCAAAACACATGATGCCTTCATGGCCTTCTCACGAGAAGACAATAGTCATATATTCCCTCCAACAGCCAATCTCACTCAGGGTCAGAAAATCCAAGGATCAAATTATAACTCAAGAAGGGAATACAATCAGAATCAAAGGAACTATCAAGGGAACTATCAATGTTGTGATCAAGGCAGAGGAAAAGGTCAAAAATACCAACCTCGGTGTCAACTATGTTCCTAGTTTGGACACAGAGCGAGAGAATGCCCTGAACTCTAGAAGAGTTTTCAGAATTGGAAAACTTCATTTAGGAGAGCAGAAGCACACACATCACAAACAACACAAACAATAGAGCATCAAGCCTGGTATCCTGACAGTGGTGCAACCCACCACATTACTTCAAATCAGCAGAATCTTACAAAAAGCCAGGAGTATCAAGGCAACGATACACTCTAGATCGGTAATGGAACAGGTTTGAAAATCCTTTCCGTTGGCTCATCAAAAATTTCTACTTCTAATTGTATTTTACATTAGAAAGATATTCTTCATGTGCCAGGCATTACTAAAAATATGCTATCCATACATAAATTGACCACTGATAACAATGTATATGTCGAATTTCATAATACTTTTTGCCTTGTGAAGGACAAAATCACACACCAGACAATCCTGAGAGGAACCGTTAGAGATCTACTACCTTCTGCCACAATCTTCACACAAAGCTGCATTTACTGGAGAAAAGGCGTTTGTGGAAACCTGGCACTACAGACTTGGCCATCCCCAAATGAGAGTTGTAAACTCTATCGTTCAAAAATTTGGATTAACCATTTTTCCTTCGAATAAACACTATGTGTTTGACTCCTGTAACACCTCCAAATCGCATAAGCTTCCATTTTGTTCCACAAATCATCACTCTTCCACGCCACTAGAAATAATTCACTCAGATCTTTGGGGCCCAGCACCCATCCTTTCACACTCTGGTCACTCATACTATGTGATCTTTATTGATGATTTTAGCAGATACACATGGCTGTATCATATGAAGAAGAAAAATGATCTTCTTCAAGTCTTTATTGATTTCCAAACCAGAGTTGAAAATCAATTGAACTCAAAAATTCTATATTTTCAGTCCAATTGGGGTGGAGAATATCAAGGTCTTCACTCCTACCTTAAAACTAAAGGTATAGTTCATTGAATTTCTTGTCCACACACCCCAGAGCAAAACGGAACTGCAGAGAGAAAGCACAGGCACTTGGTAGAGACTGCTTTACACCTTCAAAGTTCTGGGATGAAGGGGTCTCTACTGCAGCCTTTCTCATAAATTGAATGATTACTCCTGTTCTTAAAAATAAATCACCTTATGAAGTAATGTTTAAACTGCCTCCAGATTACAATTTCTTGAGAACATTTGGCTACCTGTGTTATCCATATTTACGTCCATATTATGTGAATAAGCTTGAATCCAGATCCAAGAAATCCGTCTTCCTGGGTTACAGTCACCTACATGTGGGGTACAGATGTTTCTCTCTTGAATCAGGTAAGTTTTTCATTTCACGTCATGTGATTTTTTATGAACAAATATTTCCATTTCAAAACACTGCTAAAACTGAGGACAAAGGCATTTTGGGAGCACATCCAACAAATTTCTCTCTCCCTGATAATGGAAATAACTCTCATGTTCAAGAATTGTGAGTTGTCAACCAGGGAATAGAATCATCCGATTCAGAAGACTCAAAAGAATTCCTAGATAACCTGCATTGATCCCCTTCAGGTAATTACTCAGATGACTCGCACAACTCATCCAGGTTAGTCCCTACCACTCCATCTATTATTCAACTTGACTTAGAAGAATTACTTGAGAAGTTTCCTGAACTTATTTCTACTCTCGATCAGACACCTGACCCATGGGTTGTTATGAAGGCAAAATCCCTTCATAAAATCTATCAGTCAGATGACTCGATCCAAACTAAGCCCCAGTTTTCCTCTGCACTCTCAATTCAACATCCTCTTCCACAATGCTTTGTGTCAAGTGTCTCTGAGCTCATTGAACCTACTTCCTATACTACTGCATCCAAAAGCTCCAATAGGATGAAAGCAATGGAAGTAAAATATAAGGCACTAATTGATAATAATACTTGGACTTTGATACCTCGAAATAGTAATTTCCATGTTATTGGGTGTAAATGGGTGTATAAGCTCAAGTATAAGCCGTCTGGAGAAATAGATAAATATAAAGCTCGGTTGGTTGCAAAAGGATACAACCAACAAGAGGGTTTTGACTTCCATGAGACTTTTAGTCCAGTAGTCAAGCATACCACCATTCGCCTACTGCTCTCTTTAACTATTAGTCAAAATTGGAATATTCATCAATTAGATGTGTCAAACGCATTCTTATGTGGTGATTTGCAAGAGCAAATATATATGGAACAACCCCCTAGATTCAAGAATAAACTTCACCCAACTCATGTTTGTTGCCTGCATAAATCTTTATATGGTCTTAAACAGGCTCCTCGAGCTTGGTTTACTAAACTGACTGAGTGTTTATCAGATCTTGGATTTATTGCTTCTAAAACAGATACCTCTTTGTTTTTTCAGCTAGAACCTGTACCTCTATTCATTCTCATATATGTTGATGATATCTTAATAATCTGCCCTAAAACTTCTAAAATTTCTCACTTAGTAACTCGTCTCAATGCTAAATTTGCTATAAAGGACCTCGGTCCTGCACATTTTTTTCTTGGGATCGAATTGATCAAACATCAAGATGGTTTCATTCTGTCCCAATCTAAATACATTTCCTCCATTTTATATCGAGCCAACATGGCACATTGTAAACCATCCTCAACTCCATGTGTTGTGTATCCTACTCAAGTTAATGATCCATCCCCCCATGATACTATCCTATATCAACAACTGGTTGGGTCTCTCCAATACTTGACACTTACTCGACCAGACATCACATTTGCGGTTAACAAAGCGTGTCAAAAAATGCATTCATCTTCACAAGGTGATTGGCAACATCTGAAACATCTCCTTCGGTATTTAAAGGGAAGCATTCTTTATGGCCTACAAATCCATCGTGATTCCAATTTTACTATATATGCATTTAGCGACGCAGATTGGTCAGGCGACAAAGCTGATCGTCGATCTACTGAAGCATTTCTTGTGTATATCGGTAAAAATTTGGTGTCTTGGAGCTCCAGGAAACAGCCCACAGTTGCCCGTTCAAGCACAGAGGCTGAGTACAAAGAGTTGGCAAATGGTGCTTCTGAAGTAATCTGGATCCAATCTCTCCAGAAAGAAATTCACCAAGAATCATCGACAAATCCTCTTCTCTGGTGCGACAATATTGGAGCCACGTATCTCGCCGCTAATCCTGTGTTTCACGCGCGCACAAAACACATCGAGATAGACTTCCACTTCGTTCGGGAACAAGTTGCAAGCAAGAATTTGTGTATTCGCTTCATGGGGAGTGACGGCCAGCTTGCTGACGCGCTCACAAAGCCTCTTCCCAAAGGACGATTTCTACACCTACGGAGCAAGCTCAACATCGTCGACACCCCTCCGATGAGCTTGAAGGGGGGTAATAACGGAGTTTCTAACTCCGTTCACACTCCTCGCCCCGTTCAAGCCCGAGTCAAACCATTGGATGACCAGGTATGAATCAATAGGAATTAATATAACAACTAGCCTAGTAAATAAAGCCACGTACCCCTATACTCATTAGAGAAATAGTGAATAGGATGAAATATAGGTCGACACATAGATAGGATGAAATATAGTTGTTCGGATCAAATATAGCCGTTAGATCAAATATAGCCATTAGGATGAAATGTAGCTGTTAGGATCAACGGCCAGGGCTGTTTATATTATAGCCGTTATAATTTGTTATAACGGCTATGATTAAACATAGAAATAAACTATATTCCGACTATTATCTTACAGTATAAATACAAACCCACTGTTAAACAACATTTTTATGGATTAACAAAGATATTCGACTACACTGTCTCTTCTCCTCTTCTCCTTCTCCTCTACCCCCGTTCTTGTTGCTGCGCGAGAAGTTCGTTTCTCTTCAGGTCGGTCTCCGATGATGTTCCATCGGCAGAGATAGCACGGAATTGACAATCGTGCTATTATCGATGCAAGCAATAGACAATCGGGACCCTTTCGACCTGCCTGTGGATACCCGTTGACAATTCAGCCGCAAATCTCCTGCGGAGGAGATTGAATATACAAGCAACGTAGTCGATCTTATTTTCTTTTCCTTTTTTCAACAACAACAGATCTATCTCCGTCGAGTTTCAGCGGCCGTTCATAGCGGTTGAGCAACAAATCTGTTGAGGATGATCTCAGGGTAGACCAGGCACGATAGAAAGGAAATGGCACTGCTCAGGATGGCAGAACCGCGTGGAAACGGGATCAAACAGGCATCCGGGATGACTCTGATCAACAGTGCCTCAAGTCAACCTACAACGCCAAGCGATTCCAACTTGGCAACTTGGCAGGAGATGAATTCGTAACCCAAGAAGAGCTACGACGACAATTTTCTTCTTCTATTCTTCTTCAATGCCCAACATAACGATGAACCAACATAAATGACGGGATGAAGTAATTGAGCGCTCTCTTCCACCGTGGTGATATCGAAATCAAACCAGGAGAATGAGGAGTCGTCTTCTTGTTCTTCTACTTTCGCAGATCCTTTCTTCTTCTTTCAGACAAAACAAGCACGATGAACAACAAAAGTAACTGCCAAAAGTAAATTAAGATCTGGGATTTCTTTCAAATTGATCAAGTCTTCCCCCCACGTTCACCCTCCCCCTTTTCTTATAGTGAGTGGAAAAGGGGCGACGGTTATGGGTCCATGATGGGCCTCTCTTAAGGGGAAGCTTATTGGGATTCCCCTTAAGAAGATCCTTTAGGGAGAAAAAGGAAGTCCATCTAGGCTTCCTCCACCCCCCCACCACAAAGGTGTAGATCAACAATGAACAACATAGACACAAATGTATATGGGGGAGGCCCGTACATGCGCAGGTGGGAGCCTCCCTACAGTCAAGGACGACGATGAAAGGTAGAACGAAAAAAATGAAGAGACGACGAGCCCATACACAAGGAATAGGCTGTCAAGAACATAAAAGAACACGACGCATAACAAGACGAAACGACTGCAAATTTTCAAACTTGGTAGTGGAAGTGGGGTTCTTCACGTCGGCTTGGGCTCGGCAAAGGGATTGATGACGCGTCTGGACGTGCTCGCTCGGATGGTCCTCCATCATGTTCCCTCATCTGAAGACTTTTAATGCTTGATTTAAAATTCATATCTGACTTTACAAATTTTTTTGAACAAAATAATCAAGGAAATTTACTAAAACCCATTCGGCTTACTTTCTCTGTCCAACTTTTTGCTCCCTCATCCCAAGACATTTAATGCTTGATTTAAGCATCAAATCATATCAATAAATCTTTTCGAACAAAAAATAACATAGAAATTTACTAAAATTTATTTAGGTCCATTTCTCTTTCTACATTTCTGTTCCCTTATCTGAACACTTTGAACGCTTGATAAAAATTCTAATGAGAATCAACAAATCTTTCTAAAATGAAATAGCCAAGAAATTTACTAAACCCACTTGGCTCACTTTCTCTCTCTACCTTTGGGTTCCCTCATCAGAAAAAATTTAATGCCTGATTTAAGATTATAATCAGAATCAACAAATATTTTTGAAACACAATTACAAAGAAAAATTACTAAAATAAATTACTCTCTCTTTCTCTCTCTACTTTTTGGACTATCCATCAGAAGACTTCTAATGACTAATTTAATTTTGAATAAGAATCAACCAATATTACTAAAATAAAATAACAAATAAAAAATACTAAAACCCATTCCGTGTACTTTCTCTCTCTACCTTTCAGTTTCCTCATCTGAAGACTTTTAATGGCTGGCTTTAAATTCGAATAAGGATCAAGAAATCTTTCTACAAAAAAATAACAAAGAAAATTTACTATAAACGATTCCACTCACTTTCTAACTCTAATTTTGGGTTCTCACATCCAAAGACTTTAAATGCCTGATTTCTAGTTCGAATCAGAATCAATAAATCTTTCTAAAACGTAATAACAAAGAACATTTACTACGATTCATTCGACCTCACTTTGTCTACCTACCGTCAGGTTCCCTCATTCGAAGACTTTTAATGCAGGATTTAAAATTCGACTCTGAATTGACACATATTTTTTAACAAAATAACGAAGAAAATTTACTAAAACCCATTTGGCTTATTTTCTCTATCTAACTTTGGGTTCCCTCATCCAAAGACTTTCATTGATTGATTTAAACATCGATTCATAATAATAAATATTTTCAAAACCAAAATAGCACAGAAATTTACGAAAATCAATTTGGGTCACTTTCTCTTTCTACATTTAAGTTCCCTTATCCAAACACTTTGAATGCCTGGTTTAAAATTCTAACAAGAATTAACAAATCCTCCTAAAATGAAATAGCAAAGAAATTTACTAAAACCCATTTGACTCACTTTCTCTCTATACCTTTGAATTCCCTCATCAAAAGACTTTTAATGCTTGATTTAAAAATCTAACCAGAATCAACAAATCTTTTTGAAGCTAATAACAAACAAAATTTATTAAAGAAAATTCCCCTCACTCGTTCTCTCTACCTATGGGTTATCCATTAGAAGACTTTTATTGCAGGTTTAATATTTGAATAAGAACCAAAAAATCTTCCTAAAATAAAATAACAAATAAAATTTCACTTTCACTTTCTACCTTTCGGTTCCCTCATATATCTGCTTTTCAATTCGAATAAGAAGCAACAAATCTTTCTACAACAAAAATAACAATGAAAATTTACTAAAAATGATTCCGCACACATTCTCACTCTAATTTTGGGTTCCCTCATCTGAAGACTTTCAATGACAGCGTTTTAATTTGAACCAGAATCAACAAATCTTTATGAAATGCAATAACAAAGGAAATTTTCTAAAACCCATTAGGCTCACTTTTTCTATCAACCTTTGGTTTCCCTCATTCCAAGACTTTTAATACCAGATTTAAAATTAAAATATGAATTAACAAATATTTTTAAACAAAATAATGAAGAAAGTTGACTAAAACCCATTCGGCTTACTTTCTCTCCCTAACTTTGAATTTTCCGTCATCCGAAGACTTTTAATGCTTGATTATAACATCGAATCAGATTCAATTAATCTTTTCAAAACAAAAATAACATAGAAATTTTACTAAAACCCATTTGGGTCAATTTCTCTTTCTAGATTTGTATTCCTTTATCCAAACATCGGTAATCCCAGACTTAAAAGTCTAATGAGAATCAACAAATATGCCAGATTTAAAAGTCTAATGAGAATCAACAAATATTTTTTTAACAAGATAGCAAATAATTTACTAAAACCCAGTTTGAAAAATTACTCCTAAATTTCTATTCCCTCACCAGAACACATTTAATGTGCGAATTAAAAATATAATCAGAATCAACAATTATTTTGAAATGAAATAATTATGTAAAGTTATTGAAATGCATACAGCTTACTTTCTCGCTCTAGCTTTGGGTTCCCTCATCTGAAGACTTTTAATGTCTAATTTAAAGTTTGAATCAGAATCAACAATTCTTTTCTGAAAAAAAATAACAAAGAAAATTTACTCTAACCCATTTGGCTCACTTTCTCTTAATAGCTTTGTGTTCCCTCATCTGACGACTTTTAATGACTGATTTAAATTTCTGATCAGAATCAACAATCCTTTCTGAAACCCAATTACAAAAAAAAATTACTAAAACCCATTTGGATCACAGTCTTTCTTTAGCTTTAAGTTTCTTCATCGGAAGACTTTAAATGCCTAATTTAAAATTCGAATCAGAATCCACAATATTTTTGAAACGCAATAACAAAGAATATTTACGAAATCCCAATGGGCTCACTTTCTCTCTCTACATTTGGATTCCCTCATTCGAAGATTTTTAATGCCTGACTTTAAATTTGAATGAAAATCAACAAATCATTCTACAATGAAATGAGAAAAAAAATTGCTAAACCCCATTCGAATCCAGAACAAGGCATATTCCAGAATCCAAGTTGTTCAACTTGCTTAATGTAAGTTTATTGTTGTCTCTTAGTCCGATCTCTTGTTCGCATTGAAAAAAGCCTGATCCTGGAAATATATAAGGATTAAGACTTTAGAGGAAGCATTGAGTGCTCATTAAACTTGCATCGAGGTTTTAGGAACCTAGATTTATATTTTCATATCATTATCCATCCATTTACCCTAAAATCCATCATTTTCTCACATTAAATACTCATTTTCTCTACTTCCTTTCTCTAGAACCAAATATTTCTCTCTCCAGACCTTCATCCACATCCGTAGTTCATTCCCTAAAAATATAATAAAACATATCCTTCATTTACACATTCAAATTCCCTCTCAAACTCTCTATACATCATTTATTTAATTTCTCTCTCTATCTCCTCATTTCAGTCATGTTTCTCTCCAAACTTATTTATTTCTCTCTCTAAAATACATTCCTATATGTCCCAAGATCCTCTATCATTCCTATTTCAAATCCAAAAATAAATCCCATTAAAAAATATGTTTCATTCTTTAAAAAACTCATCTTCCCACCTTGTGGCTGCCGCCGCCGTGCGCTGCGATGCGGTGCTTGTGTGGCACTTGTGCATCAGGGAAACCCCTCTGCCCACTAGTCCACGCGTGGCCAGCACACGCGAATGCAGGGTACATGAGTGCCCTGTGCAGCACTTAGCCAAATTGGTTAAGTCCTGACCCTATTGGGTCAAGCCCAATAGGGCTAACCCACATGGCTAAGTTCTAACATAGCCAAATTGGCCTGATCCTTAGGGGGCTGACCCACTAAGGCCAGCCCTGTATGGCCCACACCAGGGCCACCGACCCATTCAGTCTGCCGTTGCCCCTGCCGCCGCCGATGACTGGAGCCTGTAAATTCTCTATTTTTTAGCATTTAATAATTAAAAAATACCAAAAATCAAAACAAAATTAGGAAAAATAATTTTCTGCATCCAAAATGCCAAACAAAAAGGAAAAGCCCCAAAATTAATATAATCAATTCCACAAAAATATTAAAAAATCTCTAACTCTCAATTATAATATATCTAGTGGTTTTTTGGGAAAATTACAGTCCATAAAGTTCTAAAAATATTTTTTATTTTTGTTGTTACTTAAAATTAGGAAATTGTGGTAAAAGTTTTGAAGTGTTTTTCTTTGTTTTCCTGCTTTTATTTAAATCATAGGAAATTATTTAAATTAACTAAAAATCAGAAAATTTAGAAATTGTGTGTTTCACTTTTTAACTCATCGTCTTCATTCCAATCATGAGAAATTTAACTCATGCATTATCAGTCTTCAAATTAGGGCATAGAAATCTAGAGAGAGAAATTGAGCTTAATTATTTTATCAAGTTTTAGGGATATTCAATTTTGGAATGTATTTTTATTTAAATTGGCAATTTAAATCAGGCATTGAGAGTCGTCAAATTAAGTAACAGGAATCTAGAGGTACATAATGACACTTATCACTTTTATCAAGTTTTAGTGATGTTCAGTTTTGAAATGAATTTTTTTATATTGGCAATTTAAATCAGGCATTATCAGTCTTCAAATTAGGGCATAGAAATCTAGAGAGAGAAAGTGAGCTTAATTATTTTATCAAGTTCTAGGGATATTCAATTTTGGAATGTATTTTCATTTCGATTGGGAATTTAAATCAGGCATTGAGAGTCCTGAAATTAAGTAACATAAATCTAGAGAGAGATAACGAGGCTTATCACTTTTATCTAACTTTAGTGATCTTCAGTTTTGAAATGTATTTTTTTATTGGAAATTTAAATCACGCATTATCTGTGTTTTGACTAGGGGACCGAAATCTAGAGAGAGAAAGTGAGTTTAATTTTTTTTCTCACATTTTAGTGATACTCAATTTTGGAATGTGATTTTATTTCGATTGGCAATTTAAATCAGGCATTGAGAGTCGTCAAATTAAGTAACAGAAATCTGGAGAGAGATAATGAGGCTTATCGCTTTTATCAAACTTTAGTGATCTTCAGTTTTGAAATGATTTTTTTTTTATTGGAAGTTTAAATCAGTCATTATCAGTCATTAAATTAGGGCATGCAAATCTCGAGAGAGAAAGTAAGCTTAATTATTCTCATCAAGTTTAAGTGATATTCAATTTTGGATTGTAATTTTATTTGGATTGGCAATTTAAATCAGGCATTGAGAGTCGTCAAATTAAGTAACAAAATCTAGAGATAGAGAATAAAGATTTTCGGGTTTATCAGACTTTCATGATCTTCAGATTTGAAATGTATTTTTTTTATTGGATATATAAATCTGGCATAATCTGTCTTCGGAGTGGGGCATAGAAATCTAGAGAGAGAAAGTGAGCTTAATCATTTTTATGAAATTTTAGTGATATGGGGTTTAAAAATTTTCTTTATTTTTTTTATATTTCAATCAGGCATTAAGTGTCTTACAATTAGAGATGGACATCTAGAGAGAGAAAGTGAGCCCAATAAATCATATCAAACTCTAGTTGTGTCAAAATTTGAAATGTATTTATAGTTTGATTCACGATTTTATTCAGACATTAAGAGTCTTCAAATTACGGCATAAAAATCTATAGAGAGAGAGTGAGCTTAACTATTTTTATCAAGTCTAAGTGATATTCAATTTTGGAATGTATTTTTATTTCGATTGGCAATTGAAATCAGGCATTGAGAGTCGTCAGATTAGGTAACAGAAATCTTGATATAGATAATGAGGCTTATCGCTTTTAAAAAACTTTAGTGCTCTTCAGTTTTGAAATGTATTTTTTTTATTGAAAATTTAAATAAGGCATTATCAGTCATTAAATTAGGGCATGCAAATCTCAAGAGAGAAAGTGAGCTTAATTATTTTTATCAAATTTAAGTGATATACAATTTTGGAATGTATTTTTATTTGGATTGTTAATTTAAATCAGGCATTGAGAGTCGTCAAACTAAGTAACAGAAATGTAGAGAGAGATAATGGACTTGTGGCTTTTATCAAACTTTAGTGATCTTCAGTTTTGAAATGTATTTCTTTTTTTGGAAATTTTAATTAAGCATTATCTGTCTTCGGAATAGCGCATGGAAATCTAGAGAGAGAAATTCAGATTAATTATTTTTATCAAATTTAAGTGATATTCAATTTTGGAATGTATTTTTATTTCGATTGGCAATTGAAATCAGGCATTGAGAGTCGTCAAATTAAATAACAGAAATCTTGAGTGAGATTATGAGGCTTATCGCTTTTATCAAAATTTAGTGATCTTCATTTTTGAAATGTATTTTTTGATTGGAAATTTAAATAAGGCATTATGACTCTTCGAATTAGGGCATAGAAACCTAGAGAGAGAAAGTGAGCTTCATTATTTTTATCAGGTTTTAGTGACATTAAGTTGTGTAATGTATTTTTATTTTGATTGGGAATAGAAATCAGGCATTGAGAGTCGTCAAATTAGGTAACAGAAATCTTGAGTGAGATAATGGACTTGTGGCTTTTATCAAACTTTAGTGATCTTCAGTTTTGAAATGTATTTCTTTTTTGGAAATTTTAATTAAGCATTATCTGTCTTCGGAATAGCGCACGGAAATCTAGAGAGAGAAAGTCAGCTTAATTATTTTTATCAAATTTAAGTGATATTCAATTTTGGAATGTATTTTTATTTCGATTGGCAATTGAAATCAGGCATTGAGAGTCGTCAAATTAAATAACAGAAATCTTGAGTGAGATTATGAGGCTTACCGCTTTTATCAAAATTTAGTGATCTTCATTTTTGAAATGTATTTCTTTTTTTGGAAATTTTAATTAAGCATTATCTGTCTTCGGAATAGCGCACGGAAATCTAGAGAGAGAAAGTCAGCTTAATTATTTTTATCAAATTTAAGTGATATTCAATTTTGGAATGTATTTTTATTTCGATTGGCAATTGAAATTAGGCATTGAGAGTCGTCAAATTAAATAACAGAAATCTTGAGTGAGATTATGAGGCTTACCGCTTTTATCAAACTTTAGTGATCTTCATTTTTGAAATGTATTTCTTTTTTTGGAAATTTTAATTAAGCATTATCTGTCTTCGGAATAGCGCACGGAAATCTAGAGAGAGAAAGTCAGCTTAATTATTTTTATCAAATTTAAGTGATATTCAATTTTGGAATGTATTTTTATTTCGATTGGCAATAGAAATCAGGCATTGAGAGTCGTCAAAGTAAGTAACAGAAATCTAGAGATACATTATAAGGCTTATCGCTTTTATCAAACATTAGTAATCTTTAGTTTTGAAATGCATTTTTTTATTGGAAATTTAAATCAGGCATTATCTGTGTTCGGAGTAGGGCACAGAAATCTAGAGAGAGAAAATGAGTTTAATTTTTTTTCTCACATTTTAGTGATATTCAATTTTGGAATGTATTTTTATTTCGATTGGGAATTTAAATCAGGCATTGAGAGTGGTCACAAATGAAGTAACAAAAATCTAGAGATAGATAAGGAGGCTTATCGCTTTTATCAAACCCAATGATCTTCAGTTTTGAAATGACTTTTTTTATTGGAAATTTACATCAGGCATTATCTGTGTCCGGAGTAGGGCACGAAAATCTAGAAAGAGAAAGTGAGCTTAATCATTTTTATCAAAATTTAGTGTTACGTGGTTTTGAAATGTCCTTTGTTTTTTTGAAAATAAAATCAGGCATTAAAAGTCTCAAAATTAGGGCATAGAAATCTAGAGAGAGAAAGTGAGCTTAATTATATTTTTTCAAGTTTTAGTGATTCTCAGTTTTGAAATGTATTTTTTTTTCGATTGGCAATTTAAATCAGGCATTGAATCGTCAAATTAAGTAACAGAAATTGAGAGATAGATAATGACGCTTATCGCTTTTATCAAACTTTAGTGATTTTCAGTTTTAACTGTTTTTTTTTATTGGAAATTTAAATCAGGCATTATCTGTGTTCAGAGTAGGGAACGTAAATCTAGAGAGAGAAAGTGAGCTTAATTATTTTTATCAAGTTTTAGTGATATTCAATTTTGGAATGTATTTTTATTTCGATTGGCAATTTAAATCGAGCATTGAGAGTCGTCAAATTAAGTAACAGAAATCTAGAGATAGAAAATGAGGGTTATCAGTCTTATCGAACTTTAGTGATCTTCAGTTTTGAGATGTATTTTTCATTGGATATATAAATCAGGCATAATCTGTGTTCGGAGTAGGGCACTGAAATCTAGAGAGATAAAGTGACCGTAATCCTTTTTATCAAGTTTTAGTGATACCTGTTTTTGATATGTGTTTTGTTTTTTTTGAAATTTAAATCAGGCATTAAGAGTCTTAAAATTAGGGCGTAGAAATCTAGAGAGAGAAAGTGAGCCTAATCAGTCATATCAAACTTTGTGGTGTCAGAAATAGAAATATATTTTTATTTTAATTCACAATTTTAATAAGGCATTATGAGTCTTCAAATTAGGGCATCCTAGAGAGAGAAATGAGCTTAACTATTTTTATCAAGTTTTAGTTATATTTAATTTTGGATTGTATTTTTATTTCGCTTGGGAATTTAAATCAGGCATTCAGAGTTGTCAAATTAAGTAACAGAAATGGAGAGAGAGATAATGAGACTTATGGCTTTTATTAAACTTTAGTTATCTTCTGCTTTGAAATGTATTTATTTTATTAATAATTTAATTAAGGGATTATTAGTCTTCAAATTAGGGCATACAAATGTAGAGAGAGAAAGTGAGCTTAATTATTTTTATCAAATTTTGGTGATATTCAATTTTAGAATGTAATTTTATTTCAATTGGGAATTTAAATCAGGCATTGAGAGTTGTCAAATTAAGTAACAAAAATCTAGAGAGAGATAATGAGGCTTATGGCTTTTATCAACCTTTAGTGATCTTTAGTTTTGAAATGTATTTTTGTTTATTGAAAATTTAAATAAGGCATTATCAGTCATTAAATTAGGGCATGCAAATCTCAAGAGAGAAAGTGAGCTAAATTATTTTTATCAAGTTTAAGTGATATACAATTTTGGAATGTATTTTTATTTGGATTGGGAATAAAAATCAGGCATTGAGAGTCGTCAAATTAAATAACAGAAATCTTGAGTGAGATTATGAGGCTTACCGCTTTTATCAAACTTTAGTGATCTTCATTTTTGAAATGTATTTCTTTTTTTGGAAATTTTAATTAAGCATTATCTGTCTTCGGAATAGCGCACGGAAATCTCGAGAGAGAAAGTCAGCTTAATTATTTTTATCAAATTTAAGTGATATTCAATTTTGGAATGTATTTTTATTTCGATTGGCAATTGAAATTAGGCATTGAGAGTCGTCAAATTAAATAACAGAAATCTTGAGTGAGATTATGAGGCTTACCGCTTTTATCAAACTTTAGTGATCTTCATTTTTGAAATGTATTTCTTTTTTTGGAAATTTTAATTAAGCATTATCTGTCTTCGGAATAGCGCACGGAAATCTAGAGAGAGAAAGTCAGCTTAATTATTTTTATCAAATTTAAGTGATATTCAATTTTGGAATGTATTTTTATTTCGATTGGCAATTGAAATTAGGCATTGAGAGTCGTCAAATTAAATAACAGAAATCTTGAGTGAGATTATGAGGCTTACCGCTTTTATCAAACTTTAGTGATCTTCATTTTTGAAATGTATTTCTTTTTTTGGAAATTTTAATTAAGCATTATCTGTCTTCGGAATAGCGCACGGAAATCTAGAGAGAGAAAGTCAGCTTAATTATTTTTATTGGATTTTATTGATATTAAAATTTTAAATGTATTTCAGTTTTGATGGGCAATTGACGTCAGGCCCCGAGAGTTGTTAAATTCAATAACAAAAATCTAGAGATAGAAAATGAGGGTTATCGTTTTTATCAAACTTTAGTGATCTTCAGTTTTGAAATGTATTTTTTTATTGAAAATTTAAATCAGGCATTATCATTCTTCAAACTAGGGCATAGAAATCTTGAGAGAGAATGTGAACTTAATTATTTTTATGTAATTTTAGTGATGTTAAATTGTGTTGTGTATTTTTATTTCGATTAAGAATTCATATTAGGCATTGAGAGTCGTCAAATTAAGTAACAGAAATCTAGAGATAGAAAATGAGGCTTATCCGGTTTATCAAACTTTAGTGATCTTCAGTTTTGAAATGTATTTATTTTAATTAGATTTTTAAATAAGGCATTATCTTTCATATGAGTAGGGCACGGAAAAGTAGAGAGAGAAATTGAGCTTAATTATTTTTATCAAATTATAGTGATGTTCAATTTTGGAATGTATTTTTATTTCTATTGGCAATTTAAATCAGCCATTGAGAGTCGTTAAATTGAGTAAAAGAAATCTAAAATAGAAAACGAGGGTTATCGTTTTTATCAAACTTTAGTAATCTTCAGTTTGGAAAGTATTTTTTTATTCCCTCAATGGAGAATCAATATCAAGAAGGGGTAGGATTTCTTTCCATCTATTTCTTCACTTAGGTATTGATCCTTTCAAGAGGGTCACTCCCTAAACACTAAAATCATTCTCATCATTCATTCAGGTGATCTGAATCTTCAGGAGAAGGTTCAAATTGCTTGATACCCTTCTCACATTTGGCATCATCTCTCTATTTATTAGACATTCCATTAGTTCATGCAATTTCTAGCTCCTAGAACCATAAAATAGATTCAGATTTTAAGTACAGTTGCCTCCCTGTTGATCAACCCCTTTCTCATTCTATACTTTCTATATTTTGAAAAATGGAACTTTATATATTTATTGCATAAGCTTAAATCCAAACGACAAAATTAAAATTGCATTTAATCACACCATTTTTAGGCTTACCAATTTTAAAGTCATGACTCTTAATGAGGGCTGGGCTTGTAAAACTTCTCATGAAAAAAATGCATCTCAGGCAAACAGCCTCTTTACTGATCACCAAGTTTGAAGGTTGCTGTGGCGTACAGCTCAAGGTTTTAATGGGAGATAATGTTTGTCGATTCGGATCCCCATATTGGATGCCGATACTGGGACAAATGTAGTCCTAGATATCAGTAATGGGAAAATTTGATATCCAGGTTTACCGATATCTAGATCTCGGATGACGATAGCTGATGTAAACAGTCTTGATATATAATATCGTTATATGTCCCAATATTAGAACCCAATTTAGTCTCAAGGGTTGGGAGATGATATTGTGTATCAGTGTCGGTTATTATCTGACGTATAAATTGAAATATTATTTTTAAAAATATTGGTATGAAAAACAAATAAAATCTGTAACTAAGTTATTTGATCTTCTTCTCCATATGAATAAAATTAATCATTGTTAAGTTAGTTGTTTAATATTCAATGACCACCCATTCTCAACAGGAATAGGAAAAATCTGCGATAAAAGAAGGAATGTACCATAACCCCAGGGGCTTGGGGGTCATCCTTTTACAAATCTTAGTACCCACTTTTTGTCTTGCTATCAGGTGCATCAAGCTTACCAGATTTCATAATCATGTGAATCAAACCCCACTTGGAATTATTGAATTATATACCGCAGCTAATCTAGCGGACTGGATAAGGGTGAGTTTACTGGACTCTAGAACTTCTAGATCTTGCTTAGATAGGAAGATTCAAGCTCAGCTAAATTCCCCGAAACATAGATTTTAAAAACCATGAAGCAACAAGATTAGGATATTATCAATGTAAAATTAAAAAATTTTGTGGGCCTTTTTAGGCGTTGTGGGCCTTTTCTATTTATCTCACAATTCTTGTCTTCCCTAAAAATAGGGAAAGATAAGAACATCCACAATGAGCCTCTTTGTGTTGTTTTTGCTCTTTCTTGGGTCCAAGGGTTGGGGGGTTCCTCCCGTTGCCTTGTCTATGTCCTGCTATCTCATTTGAATTATTATCAGAGTGAGGATTTTCAGTTTTTGGGGGGTTAACAAGAAGTAAGATCTTAGGGCCAAAGTTTTCAGATAGGTAGAAGGCTGTGATTATGGGGTCAAAGAAACACAAGAGCCCACAGTTCCAAAATTTATTGTCAAAAAAAAAAACATATGCCAAAGGTTAGAGCCTAAAACGAAATGGGCTTCTTGAGGAATGAGACATGGCTCTAAATTACAAAAATACAATATCCATATCTAGGCGAAAAGAGAAAACTTATACCTAAAGTACGGCCTGGTCTCCATGCCGCGAAGGACCTATTTGGTCCAGTCTAAGTCCAGTCAGAGTCCAAGAAGAAATGCAAAAATCATGGTTTGGTTCAGTCTGACCAAATTTCAGTCAGATACTGCCGTTCTCTATCCGTAAGTTAGAGCATTGAGATTTCAAGTAATCAATTAGTATTTATACGGTTTCTTAACAGATATAATAAACCTAAATATAGCAAAAAAGATGATACTTCAAATAGACGATAAAAAATATAAAGCTGAGTTCCATACTCATTACAATTCAAAAATTCTAAATTCTTTAAAGATTGCTGATGGATGAGATAGACATGCAAACCTATTGACATAAAACTTATCCTAAGCGCATGTCATCATCTCTTCCTTCCCTCTTGTGCACAAGTGGTTTTACCCCCTCTCTCCCCCTCACTCGCCAGAGATATCTCCTAAACTTTACAGGCTCTCTTCTTTTGTGTCCAAAGTATCATCTCTCTCCTTGACGATACTTGTAGTGCTGTCTTCCCCAAAATGTAGGTGGTCCACTACAGTTTACGATGGGAGCTTGGTACCTTGTAAGTGGAGATCTTATTTGGATTTGGCCTTATGTGGGAAGTATTTTATGTGGATATGGCTTTACTTGATTGGGCATTAATAAAAAACATTGAGAGGAAGTTGAACGTAGAATGACGGGCAGTGAATAATGCGAGTTAATATTCGTATTGGAGTTCATTGTCACTGGAATTGTGGATCCTGAATTGGTTTGAGCATTGTTTTATGCTCTTCCATCATTGTCTTCCAATGGATTAAGGAGAAATCTTCGGGAGATAACTGGGCCTTGTATCTATATCACTAGAAGAATGAAATGGTAACTTTCAGACGTAAACGGCTGAAAAAAACTTTCAATCTGAATGAATGAAGACTATGTGATAAGTTTGATACAATTTGGCAACGGTTTCCCTTTATTCGTATCGTGGCAACTTTATTAGAGATCTAAGACTTGTTTAAAAACCGCGAAAGTAAACATGTTGACAAGTTCTCCTTAATATGCGAATGCCATCAGAATCAATCTTTACGATATAGAAATATATATGTATACTGGGCCACTTGTTTTTTCTTCGATCTCCACAATGACGACGAAAGTGAGAGAAGTCTCTCTCTAGCTTCTCTCCCCCCTTAAGGAGTTCAACACCAACTCAATTATGGCACGTCAGACATTACTCCAACCGATATGAACTTTAATAAGAGTAGATCAGTAAGAATAGGACACGTACCATTATACTCGTTATGAGATTAGGGATCAGGATTCAATATATGTTTAAGCATAGATAGGATCAAATATAGACGACAAGGATTACACAAAGACAGGATCAATTACAGACAGTAGGATTTAAGATAGGAGCCCTCATAAGATAGCAATAGCTCGTTAATAAATACAAAGTTATATTTACAGCATAAATATGAACCAATATGTACGATGTAACCAATGTTATATTTACGATGTAATTTGCTGATTCAAGGTGTCTTAACGTACTCTATCATTCTCTCTTCGTTCTTCTTCTCGTTCTTCTCCTCCATCCCACTTCCTCGTTCTTGCACTTCTTTACACTCCCTTCTCTCTAAGTGGAGATGGAGAGCTGAAAAAGTAAGGTTTTTGGTGCAGTTGTTCAACAAAAAAGGAGGAAAATATGTTATTTCTACAACGATGGATGAGTCATTTTAATTATTTTTCACGGGCGATGCAACTCTGCAGCTCGTCCTGTTCTTCCGTTTAGCTGCTCTCTCAAATTCTCTAAGTAGGTTTTGACAATCTTCCCTCTGTAGGTTTTGCACTTGCCCCGGCGCTTCTACTGGTTCGTTTCTTTGATATATTTCAATGAAGACGGTTTGACTTCGAGGACAGGAGCTTTGTTTGGAGATCCTATATTCGTCCGTGCCCATTAAATATAATCAATACCTGATTTAAAGAAAAGAAATCGTATTATGTAAGCGGCAGGGAGAACAATTGTCTTATCTGATGAAGAGAAAAACAGTTGGGTTATCTTTTTTTCGGCGGTGTGGAAGAAAATTCATTTCATCTCTGCTTCCGCAGTCCATCCGTTGTCTTATCGCTCTGCCCCCAACGTACCTTTTTAGATTGCCATTGTATCTGGCTCTCTCTCTCTCTCTCTCTTCTCTCTCTCTCTCTCACTCACTCTCTCATGTATTTAATATACAGTAACTACGCACAGAAAACTATGCAGCTGATCCGCCAGATTTAACGAAAGCTGACGTTCCTGGCTTTAGTTAATGTTGTAAAAATCGACAGGATGAGGACGAAATGAAGATTGTGTTATTGAGAAAATTATCGTTTTAATCATACGTCATGTTTGCTAGGACTAATCTTTATTCCGGGCATGATCCGTAAAGATAGTGTGCAAAGTTGCTTGTTTTTTCCACCTCTCACCGGTAGATTCCCAAGTTCCCATAATTAGAAATGGGAGAAATGCGTACAAGGAGAAAAAAAACGGAGCTGATGAAGAGCTAAAATAAGTCAAAATGCCGGGTCGTACAAAATCTATCATAGATCTTACCAACCCTAAAAATGATGTGATTGGCTTTGCATAGGGATGCCTAGAATGATAATCATATCAGGATGCGAAAAGTCATATTAATCAGATGTGAAAAGGTTATCGCTTTTTTTCATAAATTCAGGATTTAAATGCTAAGAGATGATGCGAGATCTAGAAATATTAAATCCATTCATCGCATCGTTTAATCCTGTCAAATGATGAATTAAACGCTTGACGCTTCCATTAAACTAAAAAATCAATATGACTTGCGAAATAATTTTCGACTGATATTATGAGTGCGGTTATTCTATACGGATTAAAAATATGGATAACCGATGAGTGTTATTCCGGCTGTTGCATGGAGGATAGACGATTGCGGCGATACTTCCGCTCGATGTTGGACAACTACATGAGATTATGAGAGCATTACGAATATATTTCTTAAAGCAGATGAACACCGGAAACCTAAAAGGAAAAAAGTTTCACCTAAGCGAATCGTAGGGTGAGAGAAGTCGTCGCTCATGATACGGTTCTAGTATTCGAATGACCTTACTTCGACCCCTAGTTTTGTACGTTCATACCTGTGAATAAGGAATATTTTGAGAAAACTAGAGAAAAAACGTATACCTAACGACAGAGCGAAGTTATCATAGCGATACCATTCTAGTCTTGGATTGACCTTACCTGAAGCCCTAGTCTTTTACGTCCATCCATTAAATAAGGAATATTTTGAGAAATTTCTAGGAAGAAAGTTATATGAAACGAAGTCATCGCTCATGATACGGTTCTAGTCTTCCACCGACTTAACCTCAAAATCGTGGTTCTTTACGTCCAGACGAGAAAATAAGGAATATTTTGAGAAAACTAAAGCTGGGCAAGTTTTATGAGAGCCGTCAACTCGAGGCGGATAGTCTTGAGATTCAGCAAGGAGACTGGGGCAGCTACGTTTAGCCTCTCTGTATATGCTGGCTGCCCTTTGGAGCTTGAGCAGCTCTGCACGCCTTTCTGCAGGCTGAGGCTCCGCTGGTCAACTGGAGCAAGTAGCCGATAAGTCAGGTCGAGTAATTGCAAAGTCAGAAAAGAACACCAACACATCTGTGTCACATGTTCAATGGTGAGGTCTTGTTCTCGGCGGAAAGATTTCTGGGTGAAATTTAGATGCCGATTCTTTATGCGCTTAGAATTTCAAACTATAACATATTTTGGTACGTCTTACGTTTGTCTAGAATAGTTGGTAAATATCCTATTGAGAGAGAGAGAGCAAGAGAGAGAGAGAGAGATGGAGAGATGGACTCATGGGTCGATCTAAACCAGACATTCTTCGAGATCCACAGTTTCCTTGACCCTTTTCAAAAGCGGGTGTACGGCATGGTCGATTAGGATTGTATCCATGGGAGGCGAGAGAGAAAAAGATGGCAGTGGCAGGTAAGAAGAAGACTAAGGGCCAAGGGTTCCTTAACCCTTTATAAAAGTTGGGTCTACAACAGGGACGAGAGGGAGAGAGAGAGAGAGAGAGAGAGAGAGAGAGAGAGAGAGAGAGACCAGGGATCCTAAGGTACCCTTTTGCGTCATCTCCCTCTCTGGGGTTCCTAAAGAAGAAGACCAGTACTGGCATGGGGATTTGTTTTTTACAAAGAAAAAATACGTTCCTAATATGGCGTCAATCAAGATTTTCTTTTAAGTCTCACATTTCATGTCGGTTCTCTAGATTTCAACACACTCTCCCTAATTTCACGTCCCCAAAACTTACCCCAACGTCACTCTTTCCGCAACGCTCTTTCTCTCTCTAAACGTAGCGAGAATCTTCCATAAAACTTCTAATGGAAGCTACAGGACAGCTCAACCTGAGTTCGAGTGTCGATACCAGAGACCGAAAGTCAGTTGTATATCTACTACACTGTTGAAATAGATACTCCCCCATCTTTTCTCCATTTTCCGGGTCGTTCCTCGCCTTGTTCCTCTTCTCTCAACGCCTTGTCTTCTACTGTCCCGAAGAGAGAGCACGTGACATCGAGAAAGAGGGATAAACAGACAGAAAAACGGAGAGAGGGAAATAGAGAGGGAGAGAATATAATAGTGAGTTAGAGAGGGAGAGGGGGAGGGATAAATGAGAGAGAGTTAGAGAGAGAAGCGTGACGCCGATGCTGAGCCGTTTATAGTATTACATTGATCGGGGGGGAGTGCGTTCTGAAATGGACTATCGATTGAAGCATATGATCTCTGTCTCCTTGGTGCCTGCAATATTCCTTTTGCTTCGCTTCGGTCTGTGAGAAGATGCCCTGATTTCCCGTTGATGTGAGAGCACGGCAAGGGGTTTGATGCTTTGAACGCTAGCGGCGGCTAGATTTTCCGGTGCAACGCTTCCTCTTGCCGTCATCCTCCGAACCCCTCTTTACTGCCACTGTAAAAGGCAAAAGGTTTTGGAGACTGAGAGAGACGGGGGACAGAGAGGAGGTTGCGAGAGGCTGGAGAAGCCTCATCAATGAAGATCCCGGAACGAGACAAATCAGAGGATGGTTGGGGGCCCCCTACCCCGCCATTAAAAGCTTTGCGTGTGTGGCTCATTCTTGAGTGAAGAAACCCACAGATAGATAGAGATGGAGCAATTGAGAGAGAGCGAGACAGAAAAGAGATAGAGGGAGACTAGAGAGAGATAGCGCAATTGAGAGAAAGAGATAGAGCAGTAGAGAGAGAGTTTTGAGATAGGGATAGATAGAGTAGTAGAGAGAGAGAATAGAGATAGAGATAAAGCAATAGAGAGAGATAGAGAGAGCAGAGAGAGAGATAGAGAGAGCAGAGAGAGAGATAAAGCGATAGAGAGAGATAGAGATAGGTAGAGCAATACAAAGAGCCGAGGGATAGAGATAGAGATAAAGCGATAGAGAGAGATAGAGATGGGTACAGCAATACAGAGAGTCGAGAGATAGAGAGAGCAGTACAGAGATTCGAAAGATAGACAGAGAGAGGGAGTAGAGATACAGAGCAATAGAGATGGACAGAGATAGAGAGTAGATGAAAGAGAGAGAGAGAGAGAGAGAGAGAGAGAGAGAGAGAGAGAGAGAGAGAGAGTCGGAACAGTAGGAGCAGGCCAGAAGCCTTGGGCAGAAACCAAGATTAGTACCGGGAACGGGAGATGTTTCTGCAATCTGGCTAGTTATTTTCATTCTGCACAATTACCCACGTCTGTTTTCTCTCTCTAACACCTCCTTCCCAGTCCTCTTCGTTCTGCATGGCTTTCTCTGCCTCGTGCGACCCACATAGCGTGTTAATTCCCCACCCAGTCCTCTGAGTCCGCCTGCATCTCCTGTGCACTAAGCCCGGGGCCGCATCTCTCCACCTCCCAGTGAGCACAAAACGAGAGGTATAAAACCCTAGCCCTCTCTCACTCTCCCCTCCCCCGACTCGCAGATAGAGAGAGAGAGAGAGCTGTGGAGTGTGAACAGTGAGCGGGTTTCTCTCTCTAATCCCGGAGGTTCTATTAAAGAGCCGCCTCCGCGACACATCCATCTCCGGTTCCCCCCCTCCTAAAACCGGGTTTTTTCTCTCTAAACCCAGAGATGCTCAGCTCTTTCAATTCCCTCGAGGAAGAAGACGACCACGCCGACTACCTCCGTCGTCGCCGGCGCCGGCGCCATGGCTTCATCTCCCACTCCTCCCACATCCGTGATCTGATGATCACCTGCGCCGACCTGATCGACGGCGGAGATCTCCCGGCGGCCCGCCACGCCGTCTCTCTTCTCTCCGCCGCTACGTCTCCCTGCGGCGACGCGGTGGACCGAGTGGCCCATCTCTTCTCCGGCGCGCTCTCTCTCCGCCTCGCACGCCAAACTCTTCCTCCGGCAGACCCCATCGCCCTCCACTCCGCCCACCTCCTCCTCAACCAAGTCACCCCCTTCCTCCGCTTCTGCCATCTCACCGCCAACCAAGCCATCCTCGAGGCCGTAGAAGGCCGCCGGCTGGTGCACATCCTCGACTTCGACACGGGCCACGGCGTGCAGTGGCCGCCCCTTCTCCAAGCCGTCTCCGAGCGGGCCGGCCCGACGGGCCGCCCCGCAATTCGCATCACCGGCACCGGCTCGGACCTCGCCCTCCTCCGCCGCACCGGCGAGCGGCTCAAGCACTTCGCCCACTCCCTCGGCCTCCGCTTCCAGTTCTTCCCTCTCCTCCTCCCTTCCGAAAGAATAATGACGGAGTCCTCCAACTTCTTCAACCTCGCGGGCTTCAGAACACTGCCCGGAGAGACCTTGGCCGTGAACTGCCCGCTGTTTCTGCACAAGCTCTTGGCCGGAGCCGAGGTGGAGCCGTTTCTGAGGGCGGTCAAGGCGATGGCCCCCGCGGTCCTGACCGTGGCCGAGCGGGAGGCGAGCCACAACGCGCCGGGGTTCATGCACCGGTTCGCGGCCGCGGCGGACCACTACGGCGCGGTGTTCGAGTCGCTGGAGGCCACGCTGCCGGCCAGCAGCGAGGAGAGGTTGACGCTGGAGCAGGTGTTATTCGGGAGGGAGATTGCCGACGTGGTGGCGATGGAGGGAGGAGAGAGGAGGGAGAGGCACGAGAGATTTGAGCTCTGGGAGAGGGCCTTGTGGGGTGCTGGGTTTTCTAGTTTGGCCCTTAGTCCCTTCTCCTTGTCTCAGGCGAAGCTTCTTCTCAGGATTCACTATCCCTTGGAGGGGTATCAGCTTCAGATGGTCAAGGACGCCTTGTTTCTTGGGTGGCGGGGGCAGCCGTTGTTCTCTGTCTCCTCGTGGAGGTCCTGAAACTGTAATTCTAGTGAGACGAGGGTTTTGTGCATGTCTGTTGGTGGTTGTCTTCTTTTAGTTCGGGATTTTCAGCCCGCCGAGCTGCGAAGAGGGCGATCCTATAGTGCTTTCTCTCTCTCTCTCTCTCTCTCTCTCTCTCTCTCTCTCTCTCTCTCCTTCTCGAGCTATCTATTTCTCCCTCTTTCTCTAGCTATCTATCTCTCCCTCTTTCTCTGGCTATCTATCTCTCCCTCTTTCTCGAACTATCTCTCCATCCCTCTTTCTCTATCTATCTATCTCTCCCCGTTTTTCTAACTATCTCACCGTCCTCTTTCTCTAGCTATCTAAGTATCTATCACTCCCTCTGTCTTTCCATCTATCTTTCACTCTCTCTCTTCCCGTCTATCTTTCCCTCTCTGTCTCTGTCTCTGTCTATATCTTATTCTCTCTTTGATATAGTTGCGGTTACGTTTAAGTGGATTGTGGCACTCTGATTCCTCTTTCCAGCGAAAGATAGAAAGGAGCATCATTACTAGTTTAAGATCAAGATTCTACTTGTCTTGCGCTCGAAGTTCGTTCTGGACTTTTGCCAACTTGGGCAAATTCATGAAAATTAGGGAATCCCTGTTCGTCGGGTTGGGATCTCGCTGGGAGTCCCTGTTCTTGCCGAAAGGTCTTGTTTTGCTTCGTCCCGCGGTCGTTTTCCTGCGAGAAAACATGCTCGTTTCCCATTTCAAGTTATCCAGCGCAGATTTGCTTTTTTCTCGAGCTGGTGATACTGGAATGGTGAGATATTACCACCTAGTTCCGCCAGATATCGTGTTCTGCAGACAGGTTTTATCTTAATTAATCTCGAAAACTGTTCGCTCGGTTCCCTGAAAACCGGTTTTTGATGTAGAGGCTTGATTATTCTCCTTGTGGCAATAATATTGTATTGTTCGGCAAGTATTTAAAGCGATAGATATTGACGTGATGCTCGTATGATATTTTGCGAGAGAGGGAAACTAACAAATTGGGACGCGTACGCCAGCAGAGGCAAAGAGGAGGCAGTGCAGCTGCTATGGCAGGGTTGGCTTGCTTGCCGCCGATACGAGAAGAGCATCTCTCCGGCGCATTATTTACTACACGGAACCTCCATTTCCAACGTATCCTTCCTAACCCCACCCTAAATCCTAGAGAGAGAGAGATGGGATACAAGAGAGAGAGACAGACGGATTGAAGAGATTGGAGAGTGACAAATCGGGATTCGGTAAGTTTTTTCCGCCAAATGAGAGGCATTTATTGCAATCATAGGGGATGGTTCCTTTAGAAATGATTATTCTTTGAGAGAGAGAGATAATTATCTTCCGACATTCGGCATATCCATCTCTCTCCCCTTCGATTTGTATCGTGTCTGTCTCAAAGACACTTGCCATTCATCATGCAAAACATTAAATTCAGCCTCTGCCATCTCTCTCTCATCTCTTAATGATCACCTAATATCATCATATTGTAGCATGTCGCATATCTCTCTCTACCCAATGATCGACCAGTAACATCCACCTCTCTAGCCATTCAACCTGTAACATCCATCTATACAATCTCTCGCACGAGGCGACGGCAGATTTCCATACGTTTGCAGGCGTCATCAGCTCCGTTGGAGGGATTTAGCGGGTTGATTAAACTTATCGAACTTCAATGACTCCCGACATTCTTTCTTTGGATCACTGCTGGAGAGATATATAGAAAATGAGAGAGAAAATTTTAAAGCTGCGACATGTGTGGCGACGTGACAGTGGATGGATGGGTCCTGCGTCCTTGTTGCGTTACTTGCGTATGGGTTTTTTGTTCTTGTGGTTTGCAGCGTCGCCTTCTTCCTCCCCATTTATTTCAGTTGGCAGCAGGCGATTTAAGACTCACACCCCGATCTCTCTCTCTAACGCTCTCTTTATATCCTTCTCTAACTCTCTCTCCATCTATCTATCTATCTCTCCCTCTCTCTCTATCTCCATCCATCTATCTCTCCCTCTCCAACTCTCTCCGACTGTCTCTCCCCCTCTCTCCCTTCCAAACTCTCTCCCTCTCTCCCTCTCTCCCTCTCTAACTCTCTCCGACTGTCTCTCCCTCCCCTTCTCTCTCTCTGTCTCCGACTGTCTCTCCCTCCCCTTCTCTCTCTCTAACTCTCTCCGACTGTCTCTCCCTCCTCTTCTCTCTCTCTAACTGTCTCTCCCTCCCCCTCTCTCTCCTTCTCTAACTCTCTCCAACTATCTCTCCCTCTCCCTCTCTAACTCTCTCTCTCCCTCCCCTTCTCTCTCTCTATCTCTCTCCGACTGTCTCTCCCTCCCCTTCTCTCTCTCTATCTCTCTCCGACTGTCTCTCCCTCCCCTTCTCTCTCTCTATCTCTCTCCGACTGTCTCTCCCTCCCCTTCTCTCTCTCTATCTCTCTCCGACTGTCTCTCCCTACCCTTCTCTCTCTCTATCTCTCTCCGACTGTCTCTCCTACCCTTCTCTCTCTCTCTATCTCTCTCCGACTGTCTCTCCCTACCCTTCTCTCTCTCTATCTCTCTCCGACTGTCTCTCCCTACCCTTCTCTCTCTCTATCTCTCTCCGACTGTCTCTCCCTCCCCTTCTCTCTCTCTAACTCTCTCCAACTATCTCTCCCTCTCCCTCTCTAACTCTCTCCTACTGTATCTCCCCTCCTTAATCTCTCCCTCTCTAACGCTCTCCAACTATCTCTCCATCTCTCTCTCTCCCCCTCTAACTCTCACCAACTGTCTCTTCCTCTGTAACTCTCTGATTCTCAAACTCTCTCTCTCTCTCCCTCTCCCTCTCCCTCTATAACTCTCACGCTAATTCTCACTCTTAACTCTCTCTCTACTTTCCATTCTCCTCCATTTCACGGACCTAGATTGGAAAAAGCCCGAGCTGTCACCTCGGAAAGTAATGGAATCGCCCGCCGGCGGCACAGCTCCCTGAATTGTGGTGACTCACCCACAAGGAAAAATGTTGGGTCAACTAAGACTGTCAAAATTATTCAGAAAATAAATAGGGATGTGAAGTTCTAATGTGGGAGTGTGAGTAACAGGCACGGCATCCGCCACACTATTACAGCTGTCCAAGGAGAGGTTTTTCTGTTACATCTTTTCTTTGATTTCTCTCCCTACTTCTTCCCAGGCTCAGTCACTGTCCACAAGAAAGCCTTAGACAGTTGTCTTTTCCACAGGTCAAAATATTTCAAAGAAGACTCCCTAATTAAAGACCAAAACATTATATCTCTGAATTCCACTTTAGCCCTCATTGATGACTGCCGTACAAGTCCTGGGCTCAAACTTGGGATGATGCCCAAATAGAGTTATTGCATCCACCAAGCATTCAAATATCAGCATAATTGTACAATCAAAGGGATAAAGAAACTTTGATGCCTAGTCATCTTGAAAAAAGATGATTAATGATATAAGTTGGTGGCAGTAAAAACATGACATTCAAAGAGTCAGCATCTTCGCGACATTCACTAAATGTTGATGGTCCCCCTCAACCACAGAATTCTATTAGGGAGTATCTAAACGTCATGAAAAATATAGATGTATAATGTGTTGAAAATGATATGTTGAATTTAAGCTCACAAGCATTATCAGAATAAAAACCTTTCCAAACATGTTCCAAACTGTCTTTTTACCAAAGGAAATAAAGCATGGAATAAACTGTTGTGAATCAGAATTATTAGAAAATATAAGTCCAAGTGATACACGTTTAATCATACAGTATGGTGAGAAAATATTTGACCCAACATCTTAACTCTCAAAAGTGTCTGCACACGCGCGCACGCACGCACACACACACACACACACACACACACACACACACACACATATATATATATATATATATATATATATATATATATATATATATATATATATATATATGTATTCTCATTGCCTCCAAATGAAAATGGTAAAAATGAGCATTCACAGACTACCTCCAAATGAAAAGATGTTGAGATAAGAGACATATTTGGAAAGGTGAAGAAAATAGTAACAAAATATTTCCAAGATTACTCTTGAGAAAAGATACGAAACGCCCTGAGGATGATGATGAATGATTTCAGGCTACAATGATATTAAAATGTCAATGTAATAGTCCATGAATGCTATAAAGGACATCAAACTAAACTTTAATGGGACACAAAATCATATCATGCAAAATTAAGTGTGCACCAATAAAATTATGGCCCAAGGTGAAAGACTCTTTAGTCCATACATTTATATAATTAGCATATCATGAAAATAATGGACTGTGTATACTTAATGATATTAATTAGGAGAAAATTATTGATGTATTTTGTAACCCAATAAGGAATATATGAAATTCAGTATGTATGTGAGTTGAAGGAAGGACTGTTAGAAATAACTTCGGATATTGTAGCTCCAAAAGAAGAACCTAAAGATGAAGAAGTTGAGAAATTTGATTCAAGAATATGGGTATGAAGTTGAAAGGAAGAGATATTTGGGCTTCATTACAAGTATCATACATGCATAATAATGGATATGGCTTGTATCGCTAAATGTTGAAAGCATTGTTAACGTTGGATTGGCTTGAAGTTCACATAATCTCATGATAAGTTAGGCCTAATGTCATGAAATCATAACATATTTATAAATATTAAAACATTCACCAACAAGCGTATTAAACACTGAATCATGCATGTTAAGTACTGTCCAATTTTCATGTTATTAACTAATACTTAAAATCAATAATAAATACCATTATTTGCATAAAGTGAATACCATGTAATATGTTTTTGGAAGAAACTTGTTTAATTGTATATAATAAAGTTTTAGTTCTGTGGATTCATGTGTATATAATTTTGGTAAATAAATATGGATGGGAATTTAGGCTACAAAGATGAAAAGGTAAATAAATAGGTCTCTTCTTCATAAGATTTCGGTTTTTACCAAAACACAACAAAGCTCGCAATGGAATAAGGATTGGTTTGGGAAGAGAGATAAGTGCTATCTATGCTGCACACTACTTTATTTTTTCCATCTTCATGAATGGCCACGATGAAGAAGGTAGCAGTAAAAAAACTGAAGAAAAGTGATTAGTTTTATTGAAGATAAAGAGAGTAAGATTCGGGGATGAATTCCCCGTATGTAAGCTTAATTACTATTTCTCTTCCCACATTTGCAATTTCCCCCAATAATAAACAGGGACACAGGGAGGGATAGAGAAAGAGAGGGTGAGAGAGAGTGAGAGGGAAAGAGAGGGAGAGGGGTGGAGACAACAAAGAGAGTGAAAGAGACAGAAAATGAATTTTCTCCCATTTAAAACCTCTTTCTTCTCCACCTGAATGCATATGCAACTGCTTTTCTCTCAAGATGAAAAATTGTGCCATTCGATGGGTCAGGCAAAGGACATGACAGAAATTTGTCACCTAGACGGAGGATGAGATGAACAAAAATCACATACAGAAGGTGTCGTGATGGAGGCAAATTGTGTCTAATAATTCGATTTGCCTACAATCAAATAACTTTCATAAAAGTATAAAGCTCCCTCAAACGTATAGCCCGAGTAAGGTTGTCTCCACAGGAACTGGCCTTTAGAGATACATTAAATAATTAAGTTACTATTTAATAAACCATATTAGTGAAAATAAGGATAGAAAGTACAGGAAGAAATAAATACTTTGTAATAATAGAGAATAATAGGTGAATAGATAGAAGAGAATATCAGATACTATCTATATATTTTTATAGATACTAGATAAAATAATGAAGTGAGATACTAGATATAATAGTTAATAATGATATTAATATAGTTAGTGAAGAGTAAATAAGAGGAAGAAGATAGTATAAACTTGAGAGATAGGGAAGTACTTAGATATACTAAGAATTTAAGAATTAGCTAGTTAAGGAGAGAGTAAGTGATTTTCTAGTTATAATATATTAATATAAGTAGCTAGATAGATATAGGGATATTAAGAGAGGGAAAGGGTATACTAATAGTAATTAATTAGTTATATTAATATAAGATCACTTGTAGTTAGATAATAATACTGATAATATCAATTTTGGGAGTTTTAATTTGTCCTCGGTAATAGAGATTATACAATAAAAAATATATTTAACTGTACTTACTGAGGACTGTTTAGTTAATGATGAGTACGGATTGCCTCCACATGGAACGATGATTAAGGAATTAATTTCTTAATGTAGTGATGGTCAATGTGTGAAGAGATGACGACAGGAGTACAATGCGTCAGTTATCGAGTATAATGACGTAATTTAGACTCAGTAAAGAGTAGGTGAACATAGAATTTTGCGTAGGAATATGCGAATGAGATAGATAATGTAAAGGGGAACGATGGTGGACGAGTGCGTGGATGATGGTAGTGGTGGAATGAAGAACGGTGTGATGGAGAGGATACAGACAAGGTACCTGGATATAGGGAAGTAAAATGCGAGTGAAAGATTATCAAGATCACGAAGATTTACAGTGCCGGTAAGCTCCGCCTCTTCTCTAATGTTTCTCCCCACACACACACTACACCAAGAACACACTTGATAGATCACAAAACACACTTGATGGGTCTTTCAATCAGCCCACACAAGTAGGAAGAAATTTCAAGATGAATTTCACAATGATCCAGGCTTTGATTTATAGATCTAAGGGTATGGATGGAAAATAGAGGGGAAGATGAAACAATGCTGAAAATTTCAGCTCGATCGGAGTTGTAGATCAAAAGTTATGGGAATTTGAAGTTGAGCCAATCATAGCTCTTTGTTTCGTCCTCTCCTTGTCAGCGTCATCCTTTTCCGTGCACGTTAAGAAGTCAAAGCACTTTTTCTGGGCAAAAACACTGTGCCGGTTACGTCCAACCCTGCGGTTATGCCCGTAGACCGATCCCGCCGTGCCATGTATGCTACCCAGGGGGGTTTTATATATAAAGTGGATTGTTTATCAGCATTTTTAGGCATGGAGCGAGCATAAATATCCCAATTATACTCGGATCCCACTCGTCCAGGCCCATGTGCAAGAAAGAGAAAAGGTACATAAGTGATACTTGGCAGGTGCACTGAGAAGGTCGCTCGTGTCTGCGTGTCTCTAGCAAATCTCCTACGGCGGTGATGATGCATGGAGTGTGTGGAGCTCTCCTCGCCGTCGAGAAGTGTCATCGATGAGGTGCATGGCAGGGACATCAATAAAGCGGGAGAGCGAGCGCTTCACCTCCCGCACTTCATGCAAGATGCCAATCACAGGTGCAAATCTCCAAGAGATGTATGCGTGCCAGCATGAGTATGGGGAGCCGGCGTAGCAAAGGCGATGCGTGGAGTGCAGTCCAACCTGCCATCCGCAGATGTCAGCGTTGAGGTGCTCGGCAAATTGGACGATCATGCGAGAGGGTGAGCTCTCCCGCATCATCCCTCCATGCAATCCTCCAGTCTCGCGGCCTCTCCTTCGACACTGTACGACGCATGCGAAGAGCCAGCAAGCCAAGGCGTTCCACTTGGTAGCGTCCACGAGCTGTTGAAGGGAGTTCATGCCAAGAAAAAAAAAGGAGGTAGAGGTACGTGTGTATACCGCGTCATTGGCAAGAGCATCTGCTGTCTGATTTCCCTCTCATAGCTGGTGACGAACACTAGTTGTGCGAGGGCGACATCGCATGATGTCCTGCCAGATCCACTGAAGCCACCACTGGGAGCATTTACCTGCACAAAGCATGTCAACTAATACCTGTGAGTCCGATTCTACAATGATATTGTAAAGGTTTCGTTCCTCACAGAGGAGTAAACAATCAGGTATTGCCATAGCCTCGGCTACTGTATTAGTCTGAATGCCATAGAAGGATGAAAAAGCAAAGATAATACTCCATGTATGGTCACAGAGGATACCGCCCCCTCCGACTGGACTAGGATTCCCTTTGGCCGCACCATCCACATGCAGCTTGAGGGTGCCGGTTGGCGATGGATGTCAACGAACAATCTGTAGTCAAATGCGGGTAGAGGCGAGGTTCACCCAGATGCAAGAGCGAAGGAGGTCACATGCGAGGGCTGAGCTGTGGGCGCAAGGGTGAATAAGAAGGTGGATGCGTCGTATCCATAGCTTGACTCGTCACTGATATCCAATGCGCACATGAGAGTACCTGCAAAACAAGAGGAATTTTGCCCTTTCCATATCTCTCATAGTAAGTAGGCTATGATGATGTGGAGGTAGGGGCTCCGTTTAGAGCATGTTGGCGAGAGATATGTCTTGCCAAAACACTCTAACGATGTGAAGTCAAAGCATTTTAGATTCTGTGCTTTTCATATTCTGCGAGGGCACTTTTTGGATTCCGTACTTGTACCTAGGAAAACAAAAAGACAAAATAGAGAATAAAAAAACAAAAAAAGGAAAGATTTGCAGCTGATGTGGCGGCGCATCAGCACGTGCCACATCAACGTGGACTTTTTTATTCAATCAGCGATGGACACGCACAGACCACGTGTACATGTGGTGCCGTGTGGCATGGCGACGTCGCCTATCGCTATTTCAAAATAAAAAAGTGAAAAATACTTGTGTCTTTTTCACTCTCGGCCCGCACCCATTTATTGCAAAAAATGGCTTCTTTTTTCTGATTCAGTCAAATTGTCACTGCGTTAGAAAATTCAGAAAAATAATTGTCAGTTATAATTGCAATCATCTCTTTGCAAATTGCGAGCCATGATTACGTGACGAAATGATTGGCCGGACCAATCATTAACTCAGTTAATGATTGACTGTCTCCAATCATTATAATCATTTCTAGTTTGTTGCCATTCGACTAATCGAACCTCGACACGTAATGGCGTAAAATAAAGGGCCAAAAATATTTAAAACCCATATAAAATAAAATAGAAACCCAAAAAATATATGTAAATATATATTTCAGCTTAGAAAAATCAGATCCTTGCACGTTTAATGTCGCAAAATTCCAGAAATTATATTTCGTTAGTGAGAGGGAGAGTGATAGTAGGGCCCGCTCGTAATGCTTGCTTCGGGTGGAGAGAGAAGAGATAGAAAGCAGGGCTGTACTCATTCTCGGAGATAATTAAAAAAATCCCATCTTCAGCCACTAACTCAGACAAACCACACAGATTTTAAGCTTGTAGACTGATGACGGAGAAGGAAAAAAATGAAGGCTCTTTCATTTGGATTACATGGTGGGGGTAGCACAGAAGACGGGTGGCGGCGCAGACCTCACTTTGTCACTATGGGACAATATCGCCCATTCATTCTTTGTATCGAAGCTTCTCGCCTCCACCGTCACCAACGAAATTCTGTAATTCAGATCCCCAAAGAGAATTATCTGGCTGCTACATTAAGAAGAATAATTTGAAATGAAGTAGAGTATAAGAATTTATATGGACAATAGCAATCGATTTAAGTTTGGTAGCAGGCAAGGATGAAAGGGTGCCTAAAAAACATCCCATCCACGTACGTGCAACACCAACAATGCAGACATCTGTGTATAATCAATCATTTTAGAACGATATTTTACAGGTGTGAATAATCAACCCATGAATTAGATCAAGAGATAGTTTAATATTTGAGAACTAAATAAATTATTGACTATTGTACAGATGGCGTGATTAATCGACCCATGAATTAGATCAAGAGATAGTTTAATCTACTTGAAACCTAAATAAATTCATAATTGGACAGATGGTGTGCCTAATCTATCCATGAATTAGATTGAGAGATTGTTTAATATATTTGAAAATCTAAATAAATTAACGATTATTGGACATATAGTGTGACCAATCGACCCAAGAATTAGATCAGAGACTGTGAGGGAAAAAAACAATCTTGATCACAGATATGGATAATAATGATAAAAGCGGAATTTATTTCCCATATAGAAATAACAAAAAAATTGAGAATGTCGTTCTAAAATGAATCATTAATACACAAATCAATAATGCAGACATCGTCCCTAGAACCCTCAGAAATCGAAAAACTGAAGGTGCATTGCTTGTTTGGATATGAAAACCCAGGATATTGATTGCAAATCTAGATCTGAAGGTATTCGTCAAACAGTAGGAGTGAGAATATAAGGGTTTCGATAGTGGTACAGAGAGAAAGAGATAGAAATTGAAAGAGAGAGAGAGAGAGATAGAGAGTGAAAGACAGTAATAGAAAGAGATAGTAAGATACTAAGAGCGATAGTGAGAAAGAGATGAATAAGAGAAGAGAGTGAGAGAGAGAAAGAGAGAGAGAGAGAGAGAGAGAGAGAGAGAGAGAGAGAGAGAATAAGAAGAGAAATAGAGTAAGAGAGAGAGTGAGAGAGAGTAAGAGGGAGAGAGTAAGAGAGTGAGAGAGAAAAAGAGAAATAGTGAGAGAGAGTAAGTGAGAGAGTGAGAGAGGGAGTAAGAGAGAGGGAGAGAGAGAGTAAGAGAGTGAGAGAGAGAGTAAGAGAGAGTGTGAGATAGTAAGAGAGAGCGAGAGAGAGTAGGAGACAGTGTAAGAGAGAGAGTGAGAGAGAGTAAGGGAGAGTGAGAGAGAGAGTAAGAAAGAGAGAGTAATAGAGAGAGTGTTAGTGAGAGGGAGAGTGATAGTAGGGCCCGCTCGCAATGCTCGCTTCGGGTGGAGAGAGAAGAGATAGAAAACAGGGCCGTACTCATTCTGGGAGAATTAAAAAGTCCCATCTTCGGCCACTCAGATGAACCACACAGATCTAAAGCTTGTAGACAGATGAATGAGAAGGAAAAAAAGAAGGCTACTTCGTTTGGATAATATGCCGGGGGTAGCATAGATGACGGGTGGCGGAGCAGACCTCACTTGGTCCTTATGCCACAATTTAGCCCATTCATTCTTTGTATCGAAGCTTCTCACCTCAGTCGCTGCTAACAAAATTCCATCATTCAGATCCACCAAGAGAATTATCCGGCTGCTTCATTAAGAAGAATAATTTGAAATAAAGTAGAGTATAAGAATTTATGAGGACAATAGCAATCAATTTAAGTTTGGTAGCAGGCAAGGAAGAAAGGGCGCCTAAAAACCATCCCATCGGCATCTGTGCATAAAAAATCATTTTAGAACGATATTTTACAGGTGCGAATAATCAACCCATGAATTAGATCAAGAGATAGTTTAATATTGGAGAACTAAATAAATTATTGACTATTGTACAGATGGCGTGATTAATCAACCCATGAATTAGATCAAGAGATTCTTCAAACAGTAGGAGTGAGAAAAATAAGGGTTTCGACACTGGTACCGAGAGAAATAGATAGAAATTGAAGGGGAGAGAGAGAGAGAGAGAGAGAGACAGTAAGAGAAAGAGAGAGTAAGCAACTAAGAGAGATAGTGAGAAAGAGATTAATAAGAGAAGAGAGTGAGAGAGAGAGAGAATAAGAGAAGAAATAGAGTAAGAGAGAGTGAGAGAGAGAGTAAGAGGAAGAGAGTAGGAGAGAGAGTGTGAGCGAGAGTAAGAGAGAGAGAGAAAAGAGAAAAAATGAGAGAGAGAGAGAGAGAGAGTGAGAGAGTAAGAGAGAGAGTGTGAGCGAGAGTAAGAGAGTGAGAGAGAAAAAGAGAAAAAGTGCGAGAGAGGGAGTGAGAGAGAGAAAGAGGGAGGGAGTGAGAGAGAGAGTAAGAGAGAGAGAGGGAGAGAGAGAGTGATAGAGAGAGTGTGAGAGAGTGTAAGAGAGAGAGTGAGAGAGAGTAAGGGAGAGTTAGAGAGAGTAGGAGAGAGTGTGAGAGAGTAAGGGAGAGTGTGTGAGAGAGAGAAAGAAAGAGAGAGTAATAGAGAGAGAGTGAGTGATAGTGAGAGAGAGTGAGAGTGAGAGAGATATGGTAAGAGAGAGAGTGAGAGAGTTGGAGAGAGAGAAAGAAGACTGCATGTAGGCCTGAGGTTTTCAACTTTCAGGAGAGAATTTTGGGGTTTCATACAAATAGAGATAACGAGATTGAAAGAAGCCTGTAAGTAGACCTGAATGATTCGGTCCATTTGTAGGAGAGAGGAAAAAGTGTTTCTACAGAAGCAGAAAGCGAAAGAGATAGATATTGAAGTAGAAACCTGGGGACATAGAGCGACATAAAAGCACATAAACAAAGAGAGAGAGAGAGAGAAAGAGAGATAGGGAGATAGAGCGAGGTAGATAGATAGAGATAGAAAGAGAGATAGATATAGATAGAGAGAGATAGGGAGAGATAGGGAGATAGAGCGAGGTAGATAGATAGAGATAGAAAGAGAGATAGATATAGATAGAGAGAGATAGGGAGAGATAGAGAGAGATCGAGCGAGATAGACATAGAGAGATAGAGCGAGATAGATAGATAGAGATAGAGAGTACAACGAGATAGATAGATAGAGATGGAGAGAGATAGAGCGAAATAGATAGATTGATAGAGATAGAGAGAGATAGAGTGAGATAGAGAGAGATAGATAGAGATAGAGATGGAGAGATAGAGCGAGATAGATGCAGGTAGAGCGAGACAGATACAGAAAGAGGGAGATAGATAAGATTTGAGAGAGACTGAGTGGGATCTATTCAATTGAGAGAGATAGAGAGATATAGAGAGAGAGTTATATAGGTGAAGAGAGAGCGAACCAGAGAGTAGTGTTCGCCCATCCCGATGCCGGTACCAGATACCGGTATCGGGACGGATGCTGGACGGATGCCGGTACCGGAAAGTTCCGGTATCCGGTTTTTCCAATATCCAGATACCGGATATCGGTATCGGATATCGGTTGCTACAGTGCCGATATCCGATACCGACATCCGTCTGGTACCGGCATCCGTCTCCCGTCTCAGGGGGACAGATGACGGTATCGGATATCGGATGCGGATATCGGTTTTCGATATCCGCATCGAATTTCATAAGACATTAGTTATATCTTATGAAATGAATGTCCGTCGATGTATTTTGAAGATTCAAACCCAAAGTTCTGGCAACGGCGGGAGCGGGCAACTGCGGGCAACGGTGGCGGCGGTCGGTGTCTTCGTCGATAAATCTCGTACTTCTTCTTCCATATCTCCTGCGTTTTTTTCTCTTCTCTGGTTTTTCTCTTGTTTTCTGCTGGTTTCTCTTCTTCTACTACTGTGTTTTCCCATTCTATTGCGTTGCATAAAGAGAATGTCGATTATTATATATAATCTGAATCGGTGACTCAAATTACCTCTTTCTGAGAAGAGATGAACTCTCAAGAGCATCAATTTTCTGAAATTTTCACTCGTAGCCTAAATTCCAGAATGTTTAACATGAACGTGTAAGAGAAAATTCCATTTTCGCGGAAGTTTTGATGGGTTTTCTTTAGTGATGGTTGTGCAGTGTCAAAATTCACAATATATGCGCAAATTTTTGCTGGCACAAAATTCACGTATTTTCTTAAGAGAAGCTCGTGATGTGCGAAAATTCACTGGCGCAGTGCGAGTTCGTTGGTGATTATTATTTAGCCCTTGAAATTAAGGAGCGCGCAAAAATCATCGGAGTAGGAACGGGGAAAGAGTATTTAATCAACACGATCAGTGAAAGATGAAATGGAAATAAAATAGAACGGAACAGGGAACAGAGAAACGTGAAGACTAAAACGCCAAGAGAGAGGGAAACAGAAATCAAGAATTAGTAGAGCAGAAACTTGTTAGAACGAGTAATCGTTGACGAGAATAGCCGGAAAAGAACGAGTGGGCAGAAAGAACATGGAACGGTCGTCGAAATCAGTGGTAAAATTGATCAAAACAAAAATCAAAAGAGAAACGAAAAAACTGATTGAAGAAAACGATTAGCGAACTCAAGAGTAGCGAAAGAGAGTATATAACGAATGAAAAAGGAAAATCAAGAATTCCACGGAAGTGTAGGAAAATTAGTTTTTCGAATGAATTATCGGTTTATTTTAGTTTTTAGCATGTTCTTTCTCTGGAATTTCTTTTAGTTTTTAGCATTTGTCTAGATTTTTAGGAATTTTCCAGAATTTCCAATACACGGTTTGAGATAACCTAGATTTATGTTACATGATTTTGAAGCTGGCTGACCGTTATATATCAAGTCATCCGACAATGTCAACAACATGAAAAATCTATACCATCCAATCCTGACTAGACACCATTTTTATTTAATAAATGTATGAATGTCTCATCCTAAATTTATCTTTGCCTTGTGAATAACTCTAAATATTTCAGAGAAAGAGCATGTACTCATTTGAATGGTGAGATTCAGATGAATCAATTGGCTCAGAGAAATCATGAATAGATTCAGGATTGAGGGAGAAGTCTCTGCTGGAACCGAGGGATCTTTGGTTTGGAGCATAAAGCATAAACCAGGTTAGTTACTGATGCATCTTCATCCTATGACAACTAATAAATATGCCGAGGAATCTGTTTAGATTAATAGATCCAGCCTCAATAAATGCATTTTGGTCATTTATAGTTTCCAAGTTTTAGGTAATAAAAGACCCAATTCTCTCATATTTCTCCCTCCGAACCCCCCCCCCCCTCTAATTCTCTCTCCCCAAACCCCCCCCTCTCACTCTCTAATCCTCTCTTTTCCACTCCACTCTCCCATATATCTCTCGCCAACCCCCTCTCACTCTCTAATCCTATCTCTTGCACCCTCTCCCAACCTTCTCTCCCCACTCTCCCTCATCCTCTTTCTCATTCTCTCTCCAGCTCTCTCTCTACCTCGACATCCTCTTTCTCTCTCAATCTCTCAAATTCTACATCTCACTCTTTCTCTCCCTCTCTCACCAATTCTACATATGTTTCCAAAACCCCCCCCTTCTTGCACTCTCTCATATCTCTCTCTGAACCCCCTCTAATTCTCTCTCCCCAACCCCCCCCCTCTCACTCTCTACTCCTCTCTTTTCCACTCCTCTCCCATATATCTCTCGCCAACCCCCTCTCACTCTCTAATCCTATCTCTTGCACCCTCTCCCAACCTTCTCTCCCCACTCTTAATTCCATTAACTACATGTCTACATATGAAATGCCATAACTTTTCCTCAAATAACATAATAATTATTATTATTATTAACTATATCTACACTCCTTAATACACTAACTACAACACGTGATTTAGTTCTCTTAAATTGAAAAGTCCATTAATTTATTAATTCCATTAACTAAATATCAAACGCCATGGATTTTCCTAAAATAACATTAAAATTATTAATATTTTTATTAACTACAACCCGTAATTCTGTTCACTTAAAATGAAAATTGTTTTTATTTCTTAATTTTATTAACTAATATTTATTATTTTTTTTATTAACTATATCCACACTCCACTAGGATTTTTTGTATATTAACATAGTGAATAATGGGCCAGGGGGGGCTAAAATGTGATTCACCTAAAGAATGGGCCGACGAAATATATACTCTCACGGAAGTTAAAATTTTTCGGTATGGAATTGCAAATAACTGAACAAAGAATTCGCTGGATATCAATTTTCGATATCCGGATATCGAAAACCGATATCCAGCATCCGAGATCCGCCTCGTCCCTACCCCTCCGATATCCGGTATCGATATCCGTCCAACACCTGAGGGACGGATATCGCCCGATATCCGATATCTGATATCCTAGACCGTCCCACTTTAGTCCGGATATCGGATATCGGTTGTCCGATATCGGATATCGGACGGATATCGGGACGAGCGAACACTACCAGAGAGATATAGATCGAGAGAGAGAGAGAAACAGGGGAGAAAGAGAGGAAATGAAACCTGCAGGCGTTGTCAGAGAGGAAATCCAGGGGGCTTCGAGGACATGGCCGCCGGCGTGGATGACGCTAGAGAACAACGCTGGAGAACATCAGAGTCCCTGCAGTCGAACTCCGTTCTCTGATGAACGTGCGTTCCAGTTGACCCCGCTGCCCTCTGTTTCTGTAACTATTTTCTGTAAATGAGCATTTTTGATGGGAAACCCATGAACGAAAACGATTACCTTCCTTCTCTTTCACCGATGAAGGAAGGTACAGCCAATCAGAGGCCAGGATGAACATCGTCTGTTTTCTTCAATCAAATTGGTAAATATACGTCCCACTTTCTCTCTCTCCCTCTCCCTCTCTTTCTCTCTCTCCCTCTCCTTCTCCCTCTCTCCTTTCCCTCTCTCTCTTTCTCGCTCCCTCTCTCCCTCTCGCTTTCTCACTATCGCTCTCTCCCTCTCTCCCTCTCCCTCTCCCTCTCTCTCCCTCTCTCCCTCTCCTTTTCTCACTATCGCTCTCTCCCTCTTTCCCTTTCCCTCTCCCTCTCCCTCTCTCTCTCTCTCTCCCTCTTGCTTTCTCACTATCGTTCTCTCCCTCTCCCTTTCCTTCTCCCTCTCTCCCTTTCTCCCTCTCTCTCGCTCTCTCTCTCTCTCTCTCTTTACGAAGGGAGAGGAAGAGCGCGAGAGGGAGAGAGAGAGAGCAAGATGGGCGGAGAGAGAGAGAAAGAGGAGAGAGATAAAGAGGGAGAGAGGGGGAGAGAAAGAAAAAGAGCCAGAGAGGGAGAGAGAATGTGAGAGAGAGAGAGGGAGAGAGAGCGATGGCGTAAGAGAGAGAGTGAGACAGAAAGAGGGAGAGGGGGGGAGAGAGCGATTGCGCAAGACAGAGAGTGAGACAGAAAGAGGGAGAGGGGGACAGAGAGCAAGAGAAAGAGAAGGAGAGAAAAAGAGGGAGAGGCGAAGGGAGAGAGAGATAGGAAGAGGGAGAGACAAAGAGAGAGAGCGCGCGAGAGGGACAGAGAGAAAGAGAGAGCATGAGCGAGAGGAAGAGAGACAGAGCGAGAGAGAGAGTGAGAGAGAGAAAGAGATAGAAGGGAGAGAGAGAGAGAAAGAGAGGGAGAAAAAGAGGGAGAGACGAAGGGAGAGAGAGATATAGAAAGGGGGAGCGGCGAAGGAAGAGAGAGAGCGCGAGAGGGAGATAGAGAGCGTGAGAAGGAGAGAGAGAGAGAGAGAGCGCGAGAAGGACAGAGAGAGAGAGGAAGAGCAAGATAAAGAAAGAGATACATAGAGACAGGTCGAGAAAGAGAGAGTGAGAGAGAAAGAGACGGAGAGGGAGAGAGAGCGAGAGGAAGAGGAGAGAAGAAGAGGGTGAGACAAAAGGAGAGAGATAGATAGAAAGAGGGAGCGACGAAGGGAGAGAGAGAGTGCACGAGAGGGACAGAGAGACCAAGAGGGACAGAGAGAGAGAGCAAGAGCAAGAGAGAGAGAGAGACACAGATAGAGATAGAGCGCAAGAGAGAGAGACCGAGAAAAAAGAGAGAAGGGTAGAGGGAGCGAGAGAAAGAGAAGGAGAGAAAAAGAGGGAGAGACAAAGGGAGAGAGAGATAAAAAGAGAGAGCGACGAAGGGACAGATAAACTTTTCCATCGTTGTAACTGTTTTTTTTTTAACCGCTTATCTCTCTCTCTTTTCTCTCTCACTCTCTCTCTTCTCTCTAACTATTTTTTCACCCAATCAGAGGCCAGAAGCGCACATGTATTCCTATTATAGTAGTATAGATTGTCAGAAATTCCCCCAAAATACACAAAAATGTAGAAAATTCAGAATGCATTCTAAAAATAGATTTGACCTTTTTAAGCTTGATAACATGCAAATATGAGTGATCCAATGCAAATAGATATATAAATATGATCATATTAAAGTACTAACATGCATGTTATCAGACCCTCATATATAATATTTATTATATAACTAATATATCTATTAATGGATATTATGTGGCTGTCAAGCCAATCATACTACCATGTTTATTTAAGTTCATTGAATAAAATATTTGCTTTCATTCTTATTTTTTGTGATATTTATAAGGAAGTTCATGAATACGTGTGATGCCTTAGTAAATTATGATGAAATCATAATACAATGATCACTAGTCTTTGAACATATATTCCAAATATTCCTATTTGATGGATGGTCCAAACGGACATCAAATTTATATGGATAGAATAGCACTTACTAATACTACTTATACGAGAAGTATGGTTGATCGTGTGGCTATTAGTGTGGTGACACTAAGGACAGATAGTGGATGCTCTTTAGAGAAATAGTTTGCTGAATTGATCCATACGAATCCCTGAATGGTATTATACCTAAATGTCAATCAGGATGATTCAAGTCATGGTTGTATAAGTGATCCACTGACCTGAGACACCAAGGACATCTTGTGAATGGATGACTACATTTTGACTACTACTTACGAGCCTCTAATCATGAGATTCAAACAAGTCATAGCTTGGATGTATTTAGAAGCGTACGGAGATGATTGAGTGGAAAAAGATTGGCTCATCCGCCCTCATTATAAGAGGAGATTGACTCAAGGAAGACGATGCAGAAGATTCGTAACCAGGGTATTGAGGATACTGGAGGATGAGTTCTCCAATGATCCCCGTTACGCATCACTACTAATTAAATGACGGATTAGGGTTTGACAATAAACCATACCCTAATTTTTTCGAGAGTCTCATGCAGATGATGGATCATACAGATACGGTAATTGCTGATGGTAAAGGCTCCATGAGAGAGTTCGACACTACTTAGTACCTTCTAGAGCACGATGTGTAACTTGGCACCCCACGGACCGGAAATTAGCCTATCGTTTAGGTTAAATCAAACCTTATTTAATTAATCTATATGTTGATATACTTAATTAATAAGGTTGGTCAATAAATGTCATTGGGCAACTAAAGTTATTAAGTATAATGATACATGGGCCTAGAGGGTCACACACACAAGGTCATAAGGGCATTGGTAGATATATTTTACTTCGTAGGGTTTATGAGAAAAAATTTAAGTAAAATATAAAGAGAAAAAGGGCTCTCATTTTTAAGCACCCATTCAAGCCAGATTTGAGAGCCCCTCCCTTTCTCCATTCTCTTCTCCACTCATCCAAAGAGAGTGTCTTCATGGTGAGAAGAGCTTCTAGATTTGCAAGAAAATTTGAAGAAGAAGACATGGAGATCCAAGCGCCAAGTGATTGCGTGGATACTTCCAGAGGTCGGACGTGTGAACGGCTTCAGAACGATCTCAGAACGATAAAGTCAAGGGTGGAACAAGTTCCCCAAAAGGTACGTTCAATGTGAATTTTAAATATCAATTATGAATCGACCGACACACTTCCGCATCCATGGAAACATATTTTCCATGGACAAACCAAGGCGCTGAACCCAATAGAGGAATTAATGGACACTTCTAGAGGATACACACATGAGCAGCTCCACGCGACTCGTTCAAGGATCAAAGGAATCATGAATGTTATCCATGCACATGTTCTTTATTTTATGTTTTTGTTGATTCCATTATGATTCCGTTGAAGTCTTTTGTTGTGGACATTTTGAATTCTTCATTGAGTTCTAGGCCCCTAGAACCCAATTACGATCTATGCATAGGTTCTACATTTCATGGTTTTATTGATGCCATTATGATTCCATTCAATTCTTCCGCTGCATGGGATCATCGTGTCCATCTAGATCAAGGCCTCTAGAACCCAACATTTTAAGCATTGAAGCATGGAATCAATGTTACAATGGAACTCTAAATTAATTTTATCTCTTTCCCTTTATTTTTCAACCTATCCTCTTACATTTATTTTCTATTTTCTTCTAGATTTATCTTTTGCTCACTTTATTCCACTCATGATTTATCTATCCCTCTTTGGTCACCTCTATTCCTCTCTATTTATATCTATGCCTTATGTTTCTTTCTTGCTACTCATTCTTTGTATGTACATTACCCTATCTAATTTTACTATCTTTAGCTCACTCTACACATTTACATACCTGTCTCCTTAAGATATCTTTAGCTCTCTCTCTCTCTCTCTCACTCCTTAAATATTTCTTTAGCTTTTGCTATTAATCGGGCATTATCTCTATTATTCCCTCATACTTTTCCCATCCTCGTCTTTGCATGCATAAACCTCTATTGTTCTCAATTGTATTTTATCTCTAAGTATAGATCTTTAGTTTTCATATATCCATTTTGATCTCAGAGTCTTTATGATGCAACGCGTCGTCGGCCGGGATCGATCGATGCCCATTGCAACACAGGGAGAATTCAAAATCACTTTGAACAAAAATGATAATGATAATGGATATGCACTTTGCGGAATAAACAACGAGAAAACGCGAGTCCACCACTAATCTAGAGAGAGACTCTGCTAACTGGTCAGGGCAGGACTAGTGAGGGCCAAGTGTCCTAATGATCCAGTGACTGCCTCGAGACCTCCATAGCGAGTTTCCCAGGTCAGAGTTGAAGCCTTCACTCAAACGTTAGATAGAGAAGTCTAATCTCTTTCCGGTATGTTGCCACCCCAGAGGGTCTCTGACAACTACCCAACCCGGCTAACCAATGAGAGGGAAGGGAGGGGCAAAGGGGAGATGTAAGTTGTTCAGGCACAGTCGGTGCGAGGACAGAGATAACAACACCAAAATTAAGGGGGGGGGGGAAGTTGGAGGCTAACCTTGGGAACTAGGTCCCTGCGGTCGCGGTGCAAGGCAAGTCCACGTCTGCAGAGAGTCAACCCGCTGACCGAAGGGAAGGGCACACGTCAACATTGACTGGCAGCAATTGATCACCCGTCCCCCAGGCTTGCTTGATCGGAGGAATTCATCTTCGTCCCACGACAAAAAGGTTGGGAATGGTACGTCTGGGACGTGACGCCCCGGACGTGATGGGACGAATGACGGGTTGTGACGAATGGTGACGTGACAAAATGTTTGTCACGTCACCTACACGTCACGCGTTTGAGGATTTTCAAAAACTCCGTCACACGTCCTTGCATCCTCATTCCGTCACGTCACCGTCACGGCGTCACTGTCACTAGTGACGGGAAATTCCCCTAGGCCTCTAGGCTGGGATTTCGTCTTTGACTGCGCGATGCCACCATCAGGTCGCGGATGTCCGCCTGGAAGTCGCCCCCGACGGCAGCCCCATCCCCCACTCCTACACGTCCGCGTTCAGCGGTACAATCACCTCCACCGTCCCCGCCAGCTTCGCCGCCGCCAGGGCGCTCTGCACGATCGGCAGCGCAGGGAACGTCGTCCCAATGAAGCTGTTGTTGTACGTCTGTAGGAACGGCTTGTTGCCCACCGCCACGTACCTGCAACCAACAAGGGTGAGATAACGTGTGGGGAAGAAGAAGAAGAAGAAGAAGATACGTCACAGACGTCATCGGTGACAGACTATTCGTCACGGTCCGGACCACCCCGTCACCGTCACGGGCAATCTGTCACCGTCACCATCACGGAAGCTCTGCTTCGTCACCGCCACCGTCATGTCATCCGTCACGTGCCCGTCACGGTGACGCCTGACATGACGGATGACGTTTGGCGATCGCTACAAAAAGGAAAGGGGCAGGCGGGACTCGGCGTGGGCTTCTAACCGACTAGCCAGCGATGGCCGTCGCCTAAACTGACCCGGAGGTTCACCACCGGCCCACGTCGAGAAACGGGACGAGGATGTCGGCCACAATTTCCTGGTGAACAGACCGGCGTTCGGGGTTGATTGGACCGATCTGGATGATCTCCGTCGTCCCACGGCGAGGGCGAGGGCGGGGATCGGCGTTGATCTCACGGTGGACGCTCTGGCAGCCGGCAGCGGCTAGTTCTGACCCAGGAGCGTTGTCCCAAGGGAACCCAAGGGTCTGACGGCGCCGACTGGCCGTCCAGCGGTGATCGAGACAGCGGTCTTGCGAGATCCCTCTTTCCGGCGGGGTTGTCTCTGGCAATGTCCGACAACGCCTTGGGCAGCTTGGGGAAGCCGGCAACTCTCGTCGACGGGGCTCCCTGTTCTCCTTAGAAGAGTCGTAGGATCAGGAGGAGCAGAGGCAGGGAGTTCCACCCGTGTTGGGAATGCGGGAGGGTCGAAAATGGCGGGAACTGGGTGCCGCCGTTTTGGGGTTGAGAGAGCTGAAGAAAACGATGAATCGATGGAGATAGAGAGTGGGGAACTCCTTCAGGATCAAAAGTCCTTCAAAATTCCCTAAAAAAAAAAACTGGGGGCGCCACGTCCCTCTTTAGGGTGGGGAAGGAGTGCCCTAATCCGGCTTGTTAGGGTGGCGTTTAAGATAACGGGGCCACCCTGGGGCCAGCAACTTCCTGGAAATAACAAAGGGGAAAAATGTGCGCGGAACACCCGAATACACGTGGGTAGTCCCGGAAGGAAAATGAAAACAAACACAAAATAAAGGCGCATCCGGGCTCATGATAAAACAAAAGAAAGCAAACCTCATGCAGTGTATTTGAACTGCGGGCCCTTCGTGTCAGCTCGGATTGCGCGGTGCGGTTGCTTGCGGCCTGGTGCTGGATTGCTTGGATGGTTCTCCATCACTTAAGCTCTTGTCCCGGAAAACTTGGACAACTTATTCCTCTTGTATCTAATCGATTTCATTTCATTATATCATTTTGTTAATATCTGTCGTTCTATTCATATTTCTAGATTTCTTCATTCATCTCTATCATTGTAGCTCCCTTTTTTGCTATTCATCTGTTTTTCTCTAAATCTCTTACTTCATCCATCGCTCTATAACCTGTAACCCTAACTATTCCCACTATCCATTTCTTTCTTCAAATTTTACATCAACCAATCTTTCTCAAAAATAATAATAAAGAAAACTTCCTAAAAGCCATTCGGCTCAACCAATCTTTCTTAAAAAAAATTAAAAAAGAAAATTTGTAAAAGCCATCCAAACTAAATCAACCAATATTTATCAAATAAAATAAAATAAATAAAATTTCCTAAAAGCCATTCGGCTCACAATATCTCTCTAGTTTTTGTTCCCTCATCCGAAGACTTTGACTGACTGATTTAAAATTCTTATCAGAATCAACAAATATATCAAAAGAAATAACAAAAAATATTTACTAAAGCCCACTTGGGTTAGTTCATCCTAAGACTTTTAAGGACTAACTTAAAACTCTTGCTTGAACCAACAAACATTTTAAAGAGAAATAACAAAGAAATTTACTAAAACCCATTCGAATCAATTTCTCTATAGCTTTTGTTCCCTTATCCGAAGACTTTTAATCCCTGATGTTAAATTAGAATCAGAATCAAAAAATCTTTCTCAAAAAAATAAACATTGAAATTTACTAAAAGCCATTTAGATCACTTTCTCTCACTAGCTTTGGGCTCCCTCATCTGAAGACTTTTGAGGTGTGATTTAAAATTCCAATGAGAATCAACAAATCTATCTAAAATGAAATAAGAATGAAAATTTGCTAAAACCCATTTGGTTCACTTTCTCTCCTTAAATTTAAGTTTACTCATCAGAAGACTTTTAATGCGTAATTTAAAATTCTGGTAAGAATTAAGAAACATTTCAAAAGGAAATAACAATGAAAATTTACTAAAACCCATTCGGCTCACTTTCTCTCTCTAGGTTTAAGTTCCCTAATCCAAATACGTTTAATGCCTGATTTTAAAATTTGAATCGGAATAGAAAAATCTTTCTAAATTTAAATAACAAAGAAAAACTTTTGAAAATCCATTTGGGTCACTTTCTCTCTCTAGCTTTGGGTTCCCCCATTCGAAGACTTTTAATGGCTAATTCAAATTTCTAATTGGGATTAACAAACCTTTCAAAAAGAAATATCAAATGAATATTTACTAAAACCCATTCAGCTTGATTTCTCTCTCTAGCTTTGGGTTCTCTCATCTGAAGACTTTTAATGCCTCATTTAAATTTTTTGTTTGATTTAACAGACCTTTCAAAGATAAATAACAATAAAAAATGTACTAAAACCCATTCGGCTCACTTTCTCTCTCTAGTTTTGGGTTCCCTCATCTGTAGACTTTTAATGACTGATATAAAATATTATCAGAATGATTAAACATTTTAAAATGAAATAACAATGAAAACTTACTAAAACCTATTCAGCTCATTTTCTCTTTCTAGCGTTGGGGTCTGTCATCCAATGAAACAAAATAACACATAAAATTTGCTGAAACCCATTATACTCACTTTCTCTCTCCAGCTTTGTGTTCCCTTATCCCAAGACTTTCACAACCTGATTGAAAATTTAAAACTGAATCGACCAATCTTTCAAAAAAAATAACAAAGAAAATTACCTAAAAGCCACTCGTTTTACATTCTCTCTCTAGATTTTTGTTCCCTCATCCGAAGTCTTTTAATGCCTGATTTAAAATTCTTATCCGAAGCAACAAATAATGTATAACAAAATAATGTCAAAACTTTAAAAAATGCATTTTAGTTACTTTCTCTCGCTAACAATGTGTTCCCTCATCCTAAGACTTTTAATGACGGACTTAAAACTCTTGTTTGAATCAACAAAATATCTAAGGAGGAATAACACACAAAATTTACTAAAACCCATTCGAATCAATTTCTCTCTATAGCTTTGGGTTCCCTTATCCGAAGTCTTTTCATCCCTGATTTTAAATTCGAACCAGAACTAACAAATCTTTCTCAAAACAATATAACAGATAAATTTTCTAAAAGCCATTCGGCTCAATTTCTCTCTTCAGCTTTGTGTTCCCTCATCTGAATGCTTTTAAGGTGATTTAAAATTATAATAAGTATCAACAAATCTTTCTAAAATAAAACAAGAAAGAAAATTTTCTAAAACCCGTTCAGCTCACTTTCTCTCTACCTTTGGGTTTACTCATCCGAAGACTTTTAATGCGTAATTTATAATTCTAATCAGAATCAACATACATTTCTAAAGGAAATAACAACGAAAATTTTCTAAAACCCATTTGGCTCACTTTCTCTCTCTAGCTTTAAGTTCCCTAATCCGAAGACTTTTAATGCCTGATTTAAAATTTGAATCAGAATCGACCAAATCTTTGTAAATTAAAATAAGAAAGAAAATTCTTCAAAAACCCACTCGACTCGCTTTCTCTCTCTAGCTTGGGTTCCCTCATCTGAAGACTTTTAATGCCTGATTTCAAATTCTAATCCGAATTATCAAACCTTTCAAAGAGATATATCAATGAAAATTTATTAAAACACTTTTGGCACAATTTCTTTTTCTAGCTTTGGGTTTGCTCATCTGAAGACTTTTAATGCCTGATTTCAAACTCTAATCAGATTTACCAGACCTTTCAAAGGTTAATATCAATAAAAATGGACTAAAACTCATTCGGCTTACTTTCTCTCTCTAGTTTTGGGTTCCCTCATCCACAGACTTTTAATGACTGATTTAAGATTCTTATCAGAATGAACAAACATTTCAAAATGAAATAACAAATAATTTCGACAAAATCCTATTCGGCTCTTTTTCTCTCTCTAGCTTTAGGGTCCCTCATACAAAGTCTTTTAACGCCTGATTTAAAATTCTAATCAGAATCAACAAATCTTTGTGAAACAAAATTACACAGAAATTTTCATAAAACCCATTCGACTCACTTTCTCTCTCCAGCTTTGCGTTCCCTTATACAAAAACTTTCAAGGCCTGATTGAAGATTCAAAACTGAATCAGCCAATCTTTCTAAAAAAATTACAAAGAAAATTTTCTAAAAGCCATTCGGCTAACTTTCTCTCTCTAGATTTCTATTCCCTCATTCGAAGACTTTGAATGGCTGATTTAAGATTCAACAAATAATTCAAAAGAAATAACACATAAAATTGACTAAAACCCATTTGGTTACTTTCTCTCGCTATTGTTGTGTTTCCGCATCCTATGAGTTTTAATGACTGACTTAAAACTCATTCAGCTCACTGTCTCTCTCTACCTTTGGGTTAACTCATCCAAAGACTTTTAATGCATAATTTATAATTCTAATCAGAATCAACCAACATTTCAAAATGAAATAAAAATGAAAATTTAATCAAAGCCGTTCAAACTACTTTCCCTATCTTGGTTTAAGTTTCCCAATCCGAAGGCTTTTAATGCCTGATTTAAAATTTGAATCAGAATCAAAAAATCTTTCTAAATTGAAATAACAAAGAAATTTTTTTGAAAATCCATTCGGGTCACCTTCTTTCTCTCTCCAGCTTTGGGTTCCCTCATCCAAAGACTTTTAATGCCTGATTTAAAATTCTGATGGTATTTAAAAACCTTTCAAAAATAAATATGAATGAAAATTTACTAAAACCCTTTCGGCTCAATTTCTCTCTCTAGCGCTCATTCGAAGAAGTTTTATTTATGATTTTAACTTCTAATCTGATTGAACAGACCTTTAAAAGATAAATAAAAATATAAATGCATTAAAACCTATTTGGCTCACTTTATCTCTCTAGTTTTGGGTTCCCTCATCCGCAGAATTTTAATTACTGTTTTAAGATACTAATCAGAATGAAAAAACATTTCAAAATGAAATAAAAACAAAAATTTACTAAAACCTATTTAACTCAATTTTCTCTTTCTAGCTTTGGGATCCCTCATTCAAAGACTTTTAATGCCTGATTTAAAATTCTAATAAGAATCAACAAATCTTTATGAAACGAAATAACACAAAAAAATTATTGAAACCCATTTGAATCATTCTCTATCTAGCTTTGCATTCCCTTATCTGAAGACTTTCAAGGGCTAATTGAAAATTCAAAACTGAATCAACCAATCTTATTCCAAAAAACATAACAAAGAAAGTTTTTTAAAAGCCATTCGGCTCACTTTCTCTCTCTAGGTTTCTATCCCCTCATCCAAAGACTTTGAATGGATGATTGAAAATTCTAATCAGAATCAACAAATAACTCAAAAGATATAACAAAGAAAATTGATTAAAACCCATTTAGGTTACCTTCTCTCGCCCACTTTACTTTTCCTCGTCCTAAGACTTTTAATGACTGACTTTAAACTCTTTTTTTGAATCAACAAACATTTATAAGAGATAGCAAAGAAAATTTCTAAAACCCATTCGACAATTTCTCTCCATAGCATTGGGTTCTTGGGTTATCTTATCCGAAGACTTTTAATCCCTGATGGTAAATTCGAACCAGAATCAACAAATCTTTCTCAAAACAATATAACAGAGAAATTTACTTAAAGTTATATGTCACACTTTATCTCTCTAGCTTTGGGTTTCATTGTAAGGCATGATATAAAATTCAAATAAGAATCAACAAATATTTCTAAAATGAAATAGGAAAGACAATTTGCAAAAACTTATTCGGCTTACTTTTTCTCTCTACCTCTAGGTTTACTTGCTAGAAGCCTTTTAATGCAAAATTTAAAACTCTAATCAGAATCAACAAACAATTCTAAAGGATATAACAATGAAAATTTACCAAAACCCATTTGGCTCACTTTCTCTCTCTAGCTTTAAGTTCCCTAATTGGAAGACCTTTAACGTCTAATTTAAAATTTGAATTGGAATCGACAAATCTTTCAAAAATTAATTAAGAAATAAATTTTTTTGAAAAACTGTTAGGCTAAATTTCTCTCTCTAGCTTTGGTTCCTCCTCCGAAGTCTTTTAGAGCCTGTTTTAAAATGCTAATCGGAGTTAACAAACCTTCTAAAGAGAAATATCATTGAAAATTTACTAATACATTTTCAGTTCAATTTCTCTCTCTATCTATGGTTCACTCATCCGAAGGTTTTAATGCCTGATTTAAAATTCAAATTAGCTTTAACAGACCTTTTAAAGATAAATAACAATAAAAATGTACTAAAACCCATACAGCTCACTTTCTCTCTCTAATTTTTGTTCCCTAATGCGCATACTTTTAATGACTTATTTAAGATACATCAAAATGAACAAACATTTCAAAATGAAAAAACAATGAAAATTTACTAAAACCTTTCAATAAATTATTCAGCTCAATTTTTGTTTTCTAGGTTTGGCGTTCCTCATCCAAAGACGTTTACTGCATGATTTAAAATTTTAATTAGAGTCAACAAATCTTTATGAAACAAAATATCACAGAAAATTTACTGAAACCCATTTGACTCCCTTTTTCTCTCTAGCTTTGCGTTCCCTTATCCAAAGAGTTTCAAGGCCTGATTGCAAATTTGAAACTGAATCAACCAATCTTTCTCAAAATGAAATAACAAAGAAAATTTCATAAAAGCCATTGGGGTCACTTTCTCTCTATAGCTTTCTTTTCCCTCATCTGAAGACTTTAAATGCCTGATTTCAAATTCTTATCTCCAAAAAAATTTTTTTTATAGGAAATAAGAAAGAAAATTTACTAAAATCGGCTCGCTTTCTCTCTCTATCTTTGAGTTCCCTCATCCGAAAACTTTTTATGCCTGATTTAAAATATCTAATCATAATCAACAAATAATTCATAACGAAATACCATTGAAAATTTACAGAAACGCATTTGGGTTACTTTTTCTCGCTATCTTTGCGTTTTCTCATCCAATCACATTTAATGACTGACTTAAAACTCTTGTTTCAATCCTCAAATATTTTAAAGAGAAATAACAAACAAAATTTACTAAAACCCATTCGACTCAATTTCTCTCGACAGCTTTAGGTTCCCTTATCTGAAGACTTATAATCCTTGATTCAAAATTCTAATAAGAATCAATAAATCTTTCTAAAATAAAAAAAGAAATAAAATTTGCAAAAATCCATTCGGCTCACTTTCTCTCTCTACTTTTGGGTTTACTCATCCAAAGACTTTTAATGCCTAATTTGTAATTTTAATCAGAATCAACTACCATTTCAAAAAGAAATAACAATGAAAATTTGCTAAAACCCATTTGGCTCACTTTCTCTCTCTACATTTAAGTTCCCTAATCCGAAGACCTTTAATTCCCAATTTAAATTTTGAATCAGACTCAACAAATCTTTCTAAATTGAAATAATAAAGAAAAAATTTCAAAAAACCACTCGGCTCACTTTTTCTCTCTAGATTTGTGTTCCCTCATCCAAAGACTTTTAATGTCTGAATTAAATTTCTAACCTATTAACAAACCTTTTAAAGAGAAATATCAATGAAAATTTATTAAAGCGCTTTTCACAAAATTTCTCTCTCTAACTTTAAATTCCTTCATTCAAAGACTTTTAATGCCTGATTTAAAATTCTAAGCAGATTTACCAGACCTTTCAAAGATAAATAACAATAAAAATGTACTAAAACCCATTTGTCTTACTTTGTCTCTTTAGTTTTGGGTTCGCTCATCTGCAGACTTTTAATGATTGATTTAAGATTCTGATCTGAATGAAGAAACATTTCAAAATTAAATAACAATGAAAATTTACAAAACCTATTCAACTCATTTTTTCTTTCTAGCTTTTGGGTCCCCCATCTAATGACGTTTAGTGCGTGATTTAGAATTCTAATCAGAATCAACAAATCTTTGTAAAATGAGATAACAGAGAAAAATTACTCAAACCTATTCGACTCACTTTCTTTCTCAAGCTTTGTGTTCCCCTCTCCATAGACTTCCAAGATCTGATTGAAGATTCAGTGACAGAGCCGTGACCTGAAGGGAGATTGACGGGGGAGAAGAGTGGAAGAAGGAGACATTCAAGGCTACTTACTTGAAGGAAGACGCGGCTGGAGATGGGTCAGGAGCCGTCCGCGACCTCCATCCACTGGCAAAATCTGGTAAGTAATTCAACTTTGCTTTATATTTAATTGAGATATCATTCAGTATAGGAAAATATTGAGGAATCATCCTCAATACATTTCTTGAAATCAAAATAATTTGATTTCGAGCAAAAACACAAAAAGGTTGAAACCTCTCTGGTGCATTTCTTCAAACACTTGATCGGTTCATCTTCTAAACGACTTGTACACCACCCTTTCAAATACTTTTAAACCAATTAAAAATTCTATAAAAATATATATACAAATCTGGGAAGATAAACTTCCTAATCTATATACATACTTAGATAAAAAGTCTTAAAAATCATTCTCATTCCTTATAAATATCCATATAAATCCAATTTCTTCTTGTAGGAATTTTATCAAACACTTTCTTTTCAATATTTGACCCTGTATTTTCTCCTATAAATCCACCTCTAAATTTTTTTTAAAAATATCCTAAAATTACCAATTCAGCTAAATAAAATCTTTTGGTGAAACTTCCTTTAAAAAATCATTTAAAAATTCTCCCTTGTTCTCTACTAGACATTACAACAAACACCTTGTGGTGTTTGTTTATAAATATTGTTGAAATTTTCATTGAAATATATTAATGCTTCACTTAATCTTCTTTAAAATATTCACCACACTTCCTAATACTGAATGCAAGGGAAGACTCCCTATTAGTATTTTCCTATTAGATCCTTCCTTTTTACTCTCCAACTCATAGTTAATATGAACCCTAAGAGCCAATCCCTATGGATATGACCTTACTCAACACTATACAATTCCGAGTAAGTTTACAAATTAAAATTTTATTTCATTGAAGCAAAAATAAAAACGGCGACACAAAATTAACACCCCATTTTTGCTTCGTCAGAATGGTTAATTGATGATGTTGGACCAATGATATGGTTCATCAAGAAGGAGGAGATTCAACATCACACGTATAACATGGTGACATTGAAAAGCTGGACATATGAATGGTTGAACATGTTTTCATTATCAAGAAACCAAGAAATCACAGATCTGATCTGCGCAAAAGGTGTCTTCATCATCAAAATTTCAAATCTCTATTATGGTTATCTTATATGTGTTCATGTCAGCTCAAGCCATAGAATCAAATTTTGAACAAGACTCAACAAATCTTTCTAAATTGAAATAATAAAGAAATTTTCCTTCAAAAAATCACTCGGCTCAATTTCTCTCTCTAGCTTTGTGTTCCCTCATCCAACGACTTTCAATGCCTGATTTAAAATTCTAATCGGATTTAACAAACCTTTCAAAGAGAAATATCAATGAAATTTTACTGAAAAACCTTTCGACTCAATTTCTCTCCCTAGCTTTGGGTTCGTGATAACATCCTAAATTTGGTCTTTATTTCAAGGAACTAGCACAATTTTATGCATTTGAAGAGTTTAAAATGGGGTTGTTATCATATATTACGTGTTAAATAACTGTTTCAAGTGAATTCTGATTTTTCCCTAATTTTCTGTTTATTTATGAATTTTAGGGCATTTATTTAAGCTTGGAAAAATTATGTTTGAATGAAATGGCAGGTTTAAAAATTAATTTTAATGTTAATTTATGTGGGGACGATTTACTGAATTTTATAGAAATTTCTGGAATTTAATTGGATTTTGTTGGTATTTATTCGAGCAAGAAAAGAAATTTTAAATGAAAATAAAGTGTATTGATAAGGAAAAGAAGAGTTTTTAAGCAATTTCTAAATTTCAAGGGGTTTTTTCTTGAATGTGCAATGCAATTATGCCCTTAAAAATGGCTCTCGGTTGTGTGTGCAGGCGTAAAGATATGATTAAATTAGTTTCAGGGTTTTATTGCAATTAATCAGGATTTGCTTAATGGTTTTCAGGAAAAAATGGAGGAGAGCAAAAAGGACCTATACAAAAAAAAATTTGAGTGGTGCTTTTTTGCACTTGCGTATTTAATTAGGGACCTTTTTGCAAAATTCTAGGACATTCTCTCTCCGGAGGTAAGTTCTCCTGTCCTGCTGTGCATACAAAAGGCACGCACGGGAAGTGATGTGGCACTCTATGATATATGGTGTATAACTTATAAGGTGCACAGGTACGTGCAAAGCACAATATATGGTGTCTATTTTTATTGGGTTTTTGCTTTATTTTTTATTTCAGGACAGGGGATACGTCGCACTGCGAGAATGCACCCAATTTTTAAAGTTCAAATGTGTCGGTCAATCAGGGTACAACACGACATTGCGTGTAGAAAATTAATTCAATTAAATAAATGGAAATTGATCCAACGACTTAGATTGGTGTATTTTCATTTATTAATAACTTTTGATCCTGATGTCTGATTGAGATGATTGTTTACTTCGTCGTTCCATTGTACGGTTGGGTTATTCAGATCAAGCCTACATTTATGGATAAAAATTAATTACTGAATAGGGTTAATAAATGAAAATACACCAATAGGGTTTATCATTTAACATTAGTATAAGAGCCAAATTTGGAGAGGAGGGGGTCATTCTGGAGGTGGCTCTATCACAGCTGCAAGACATAGAGGAGTTTCTTCCTGGATCAACTCTATTAGGTGATTTCTATTTCATTGTATTAGGTGCATTCTTAATGCCTAATGCAAAACTCTAATCCGAACACTTTAAATGCCTGATTTTGACATCTATTTAAAATCAACAAATATTTCAGAATGAAATAACATTTAAACTTTACTGAAACGCGTTTGGCTTACTATCCCTCTCTAACTTTGGTTTTCCTCATCTGAAGATTTTTAATACCTGATTTAAAGTTCTTATGTGAATCTACAACATTTCAAACAACAATGAAAATTTACTAAAACCCATTCGGCTCACTCTCTCTCTAGCTTTCAGTTCCCTAATCCAAAGACTTTTAATCCCCAGTTTAAATTTTTAATAAGACTCAACAAATATTTCTAAATTGAAATAATAAAGAAAACTTTTCAAAAACCCAATCAGCTCACTTTCCCTCATCCAAAGATTTTTAATGTCTGATTTAAATTTTAATCGTAATTGACAAACCTTTTAAAGCGAAATATGGATGAAAATTTATTAAAGCGCTTTTGGCTCAATTTCTCTCTCTATCTTTTAATTCCCTTATTCAATGACTTTTAATGCCTGATTTAAAATTCTAGGCAGATTTACCAGACCTTTCAAAGATAAATAACAATAAAGATGTATAAAACCCATTCGGCTTACTTTGTCTCTCTAGTTTTGGGTTTGCTCATCTGCAAACTTTTAAATGATTGATTTAGGATTCTGATCAGAATGAAAAAACACTTCAAAATTAAATAACAAAATTTTTTTACTAAGCCTATTCAACTCATTTTCTCTTTCTAGCTTTTGGGTCCCCCGTCTAATGATGTTTAGTGCGTGATTTAGAATCCTAATAAGAATCAACAATTCTTTATAAAATGAGATAACAGAGAAACATACTCAAACCCATTCGACTCACTTTCTCTCTCAAGCTTTGTGTTCCCCTCTCCGTAGACTTTTAAGACCTGATTGAAAATTCAAAACTGAATCTACCAATCTTTCTCCAAAAAACATAACAAAGAAAGTTTCCTAAAAGCCATTTGGTTCACTTTCTCTCTATAACTTTCTGTTCCCTCATTCAAAAACTTTGAATGCCTGATTTAAAATTCTAATAAGACACAACAAATATTTCTGAGACATAATAAGAAAGAAATATACTATAACACACTTGACTCACTTTTTCTCTATTCCTTTGAGTTCCGACATCCGAAGACTTTTAATGCCTGGTTTAAAATTGTAATCAAAATCAACAAATACAAAAGAATACAATAACATTGATAATTTATTGAAACACATTGGGTTTCTTTCTCTCTCTAGCTGTGGGTTCCCTCGTCCCAAGACCTTTAATGCACAATATAAAATTCTAATCAGACACAAAAAATATTTCTGAAACATAATAAGAAAATATACTATAACACACTTGACTCACTTTTTCTCTCTTCCTTCGGGTTCCGCTATCCGAAGAATTTTAATGCCTGATTTAAAATTCTACTGAGAGTCAACAGATATTTCAAAAATATTAACAAAAATAATTCACAAAAGCCCATTTGGCTCACTTTCTCTCTAAAGATTTCTGTTCCCATGTGCAAACACTTTTAATGCCTAATTTAAAATTATAATCAGAATCAACAAATCTTTCTAAAACAAAATAACAAAGAAACATTTACTAAAACTCATTCGGCTCACTTTCTCTCTCTAATTTTAAGTCCCCTCGTCCGCAGATATTTAATGAATGATTTAAGATTCTAATCAAAGTGAACAAACATTTTAAAATGAAATAACAATGATAAATTACTAAAACCTATTCGACCCATTTTCTCTTTCTAGAATTAGGACCCCTTATCCAAAAACGTCTAATGCATGATTTAAAATTCTAATCAGAATCAACAATTCTTTATGAAAATTACTGAAACCCATTCGACTCAGTTTGTTTGTCTAGATTTGCATTCCCTTATCTGTAGACTTTCAAGGCCTGATTGAAAATTAGAAGCTGAATCAACCAATCTTTCTAAAAAAAACTAAGAAACATTACTAAAAACCATTTGGCTCATTTTCTCTCTCTAGCTTTGTGTTCCTTCATCCAAAGACTTTCAATGCCTGATTTGAATTTCAAAAGAAATAACAAATAAAACTCACTTTCTCTCTCTAGCTTTGAGTTCCCTACTCCAAAGACTTTAGTGCCTGATTTGAAATTCTAATCAGAATCAACAAATACATCAACACAAAATAACATTGAAAATTTACTGGAACGCATTGGGTTACTTTCTTTCACTAGTTGTTGACTCCCTCGTCTGAAGAACTTTAATGCCTGAATAAAATTCCAATCAGAATCAACAAATATTTCAAAAAAATTAACAAAAACCCATTTGGCACACTTTATTTCTAAAGATTTATGCTCCCACATCTAAGCACTTTTAATCCCTAATTTAAAATCCCAATCAGAATCAACAAATCTTTCTAAAATACAATAACAAAGAAACATTTACTAAAACCTATTCGCCTCACTTTCTTTCTCAAGCTTTTGCTGGCCTTATCGGAAAACCTTTAATGCCTGATATAACATTCTAATCATAGTCATAAAATATTTCTAAAACGTAATAAGAAAGAAAATATGATACCATCCATTCGACTCACTTTTTCTCTCTTCCTTTAGGTTCCCTCATGCAAAGACTTTTAATGTGGAATTTATAACTATAATCAGAATAACCAAACATTTCAAAAGGAAATAACAATCAAAACTTACTAAAACCCATTCGACTTAATTTCTCTCTCTATCATTCGGTTTCCTTATCCGAAGAGTGTATATGCCTAAATTAGAATTCTAATCAGACTCAACAAACAATTCAAAAAGGAAATAACAATGAAAATTTACTAAACCCTACTCAGCTTACTTTTTCTCTCTAGCTTCCTATTCCCTTATCGGACAGATTTGAATATCTGATTTAAAATTCGAATCCAAATCAGAAAATATCAAAGAAAAATTATTAAAACACATTCGGGTCAAATTCTCTCTCTATCTTTGTCTTAATGAAGGGGGACCATCACACCAATCAGGACAAGTGTCGCCACTAACCACACCATGTAGCTCGAGCCGATGTCGCAACCTGGCTTCAAGTACTCAGCATAGTCAATGACTGTGAGCTATGAATTAGTTTTTTCCCCTTTTGTTTCTGAACTATTTGGATTGGGCCGCCGTGTTTAGGCTCGTTCGTTGCTATTTTTCTTTTGCATTTTTTGATGTACATTTTAGGGGAAACCACATCACAATACAGTTTTTCCCTATTTCGCTCCCACTTGGGCATCCTCCCTCCCCTATCTAAAAGGACGATATGCCCAATGGAAGCCTTAGAAAGAGTTTATTCTGAAAAATGAAAAGTTGTATTGGATTTGGTTTCCACCCCTTCCCTTTAAGGAGGTTATCATTTATTGTTTCGAGATAGAGATCGTGGGAGCTTCATCCGCACATCACTAGATTCACCACGTGGAGATCACTCCGTGGAAGAATCGCTCGTCGCTGACTTCTTCTCCCCCTTATCGTAGTCATGCCTTGTCTTCTTGAAGCAATTTCAAAAAGTCACCGCACCCAGATTTCCAGCATGCAAGAACCTATTATTGGCTCCCTTCTTTGTATGCCTGCGCCTTGTTGCCATCTTGAGTAGTCATCGTTAGTCTTGTCACCCCCAAAAACGCCTTATTGGCAGGGAACTGTTTTCAAGAATCCCTTCTTGAATGTTCTTGGAAGTTTCTTGATGTACTTCCTCTGTGCTTGCGCCGCCCTGCGTTCCATGCGCCCCGCACACCCACACGCCACTATATCCGTGCCTTGCGCGCCGATGCCCCTGCCCAAGTGCCTATGCACCCTGTGCCCGCACGCCCATGCCCGCGCGCCCACTCCCATGCTCCCACACTTGCGTGCCCACCTCCGCGTGCCCGCTCACCCACACCCGCTCGCCCGCGTGTGGGCGCCCCGCCCCGCACATGTTGCGCTCCCACGAGCCCTCCTGCACCAGCCACCACCCACCGCCAGCCGCGGTCGTCATCATCACTATGGCCATCACCGCTCGACCGCCCACTCGCGTGCACTACGTGTGCTTTGGGCTCATTTCACACCCTCCGCACACTTTGCTCGCACGTGGGCACTTCGCACACTCCATCCCTGCGTGCATACTGCGTGTGCCCGTGCACTTCGCGCACTCAATGCCCCACGCGCTGCTCCTCATGCTCTGTGTGCTCCACGCGCCCTCCACGTGCTCCACGCATGGGGGACCACACCCATGCTTGCCGTCTGCCAACGACATCCAGTAACTTTCATGAAACGACTCCCTCACCACAGACTTCTAGGTCTCGACCCATTAGGTACCACCGTTCCCTTCTTTAGCAGTATTATTACTTCTTTCAGTGCCGTCTTCTGCTACTTGCTCTGTTGCCCGGATTTTATTGATGATTCATTAGGATTAGCCACCCTATGTCAAGATGTAGGGTTTTCTTGGGATGACAAATTAGGAACATTAGCAGTAGAGGTTGGTGAAGCTTCTTGACACATCATGTTCCCCCTCCGCCTAGGTTGTCTAGTTAGTCAAATGGGTCATTGGGAATCTAGTCGTGACGGTCTGATAAGAAGCAATTTTAGTACCTTATATGATCATATTTACATGTTTATCTGCATTAAATTACTCTTATTTGCATGTTATCAATCTTAAAATGATATAATCTATTTTAGAAGGAATTTCTGTATTTTCTGCATTTTTTGGGATTTTTCTAACAATATATTTTAAAAGAATACAATTTTTTAAGACAGAATATGATGTTTCTTGAATTTTACACATTTAATTTGAAAATATATGAATTTTCTGAGTCGAAATAAATATTTATATGTATTTTTTTGGCCTCTTATTTTATTTAATATGAAATTTTAAAGCATTTTTAGTTTTATTATTTAGCGCCGCCACGTGTTGCCGTTCGATTCGTCAAATGGTGATGAATCAAAGCATTCTATGATGATTGGAGCTAACGAATCATTATCTGAGTTAATGATCAACGTCAGCCAATCATTAACTAGGCAATCATCGTTTCGCGATTCGCGAAGTGATGTTTGCTATATTATCACACATGTTTTTATTGTTCTGTTGGCACAAGGTGACATGGTGCATCCACGTCCGCCCATTTAAGACTTAAAAAACAAACAAAAAAAGGGGAAAAAAGAAGGAAGTCCGCGCTGACGTGGCACGCGTTGACGTGCCACCACGTGCACAGAAAATGACGACAATGACGAGGAGAGAGAAAATTTCAAGGGCTAGGATTTCTTCAACTTTAAACGGCCATATTGATCTAAAACTCCAATTTAGCTGAAAATTTCAGCGGTTCTTTGTCTTCCCCTTCTTTTTCCATCCATATTCCCTGATCTATAAATAGAGGCCTGGATCAATGTGAAATTCATCTTGAAATTGCTTCCTACTTGTGTAGGTTGATTGAAAGATAGTGAGTTTTGAGATCCCTCAAGAGTGTTCTTGGTGTACTGGGTGTGTGGGGAGAAGCATTGGAGAAGAGGGAGAGCTTAACGGCACCCGTAAATTGCCATGATCCTGGCGGAACGTAAGATCTACGGTAAGTATCTTCACCTTACGTTGTCTCTTTCCCAACACCATAGTTAATGTAATTAGGGTTTATCTTCATTCTTACACTCTCATTTTACTCTCATATCCTCGTCCATCATCATGTCTGTCACGTGCACTTACTATTTTATTTAAATTAAATTAACTTATACATTAACATATTTTTAATCGATATCACTGGCTTACGACCTCGAATCTTGTTTTTGTCGATCCTCTTGTTCATCATCACTAGTATAATACAGTAGTTCCTTAATCATCGTTCCCTGTGGAGATGATCCGTACTCATCACTAACAACATATTTTTAAGTACGGTTAAACTATATATTTTTATTGAATAATCTCAATCATCAAGGTCAATGATCCGTTGTGAGGAGAAGAGGAAGGTCGAGAAGGGTTGAGAGGAGAATCTCACATGTTTGCACGTTATCTCGCTTCCTAATAGCAAGGTGAATGTGCTGGTTTTCTTTTTTGGGTTGATTACGAGCTCCAATTCAAACGATGACTGTCACATGTGTAAGAGGAGAATTTCTTCAGCGTGATTGATTGGCTACCTCAATTCCGATTCATTAAGGTCAATGATTTGTTGTGAAATCGACCACCATCTCCACGCCACCGGCTGATCAGGGCTTCGCCTGGCCAGACGAAATGGCATGATGGGAATTGATCCTTTCTCACATCGTCTGTCGCTCAGGCTTCATCCGGCCAGACGAAGCGATTTCACAGGATTTGATTCTCCCTGCACTGCCGGCCACTCGGGACCTCGTCGGGCCAGACAAAACAATCGGTTGGATTTGAGTCTTCCCGCACGGCCAGTTGCTCGGGCTTCGTCTAGCCAGACAAAAAAACAGCACGACGGGGATTGAATCTTTCCCCACTGCCGGTCGCTCAGGGCTTTGTCCGGCCAGACAGAAATTGTGGCCCGGATGCCGGGCGATCGACTCCTCTGTTGATCTTTTCTACCAACAGAACTCAGGCCCCCAACGACTAAACCCCCCCATTGGGTACCTTCTATCAACAAAATTCAGGGCCCAGATGACATAATATTTGGTTGGTCTCTTTGTAGACGAACTTCAGAGGCCAGGGATTTGAGTTACTCAGTTGTACCTCACTATCGAATGACTTTTGCCGAAGGAGTTCCGGGACCTCGAGCAACCAGAAGAGAGAACGGGATCAGAGTCAGATCGCCCGAGCCTATTCGCGCTACGCGGGTCAACCCATTACAGTTGGGCTAACCTTCTTGGTGGCTGTGCGACAATAACGTGCGGCTGAACCACCCCACCAACCGTCGTGCTATCGGACGGGTGCTTTGCCACGAAGGAGAGTTTTCCTGTTGCCGCTCACTTGCTGTAGTTATCCACCGTGATCAGAGTTGTGCATCCACCACAAACGCGCCGAGCTCAACCAGCTATTGGCTGGAGCCACGACCATTGCCGCACTCACTTCCTCTCCTCCCCGACCTTTACTAGTAGCTCTGACATCATCATCTTCCTCGTTGAGCCACCGTCTACTCTCCGGCGTCTCTCTGCTCCACCCGCTCTAAATCACCGCCGATGTCGACAAAATTCTGCACCGTGAGTCACACCAACGAGGTACGCCATCCTCTTTCGACGCTCATTTATTTACCTTTTGTAGTATACTTTTGTCTCGACTCCACCACGCTTGGGCTAGGTAGGTGAGAGAGAGAAATTGAGAGAAAACTATGACTCTGTGAGTATCTTACCGGTACGGATGAGTACGTCCGTTATGTGCGAGCCCTATGGATAGAATCTGTTCGGTCGTAGACGCCTTTGTCGCTCCGATGAGGTTCGAGAGGCCACCGTTGCCGTCAGCCAGTGACCCTGTCCTAGTGATAATCTCACTTTTAGGGTTAAAATTTGTCGTTGGTGATTGAGATTGTTCAATAAATATATTTAACCGTACTTAAAAATATTTAGTCAGGGATGAGTACGGATCGTCTCCACAGGGAACGAAGATTATGGAATTACTTTCTTAACTCGTGATGTTCTTATGAGAAGATCGACAAAAGCACGATTCAAGGATATGAGCTAGTGATATTGATTAAGAAGTACTAAATGTATATGTTATTTCAACTAAAATAAAGAGTAAATGATTGTGACGGACACGAAGATGAACGAAAGTATAAATGAGGATAATGGTTGGGTATGATGGCACGGATGGAGAGACGAGAAACACGAGTGAAATGAGAGTGCAAGTATGATGATAAATTCTAATTATGTTAAATATAGTGAAGGGAAAGAGACAACGTAAGGCGAGGACACTTACCTTAGATCCTTATGTTCCGCCAGGATCACGCCGATTTACGAGTGCCGGTAAGCCCCTCCTCTTCTCCAATGCTCCTTCCCACACACTCAAGACACCAAGAACACTCTTGATGGATCTCAAAACTCACTATCTTTCAATCAGCCTACACAAGTAGGAAGCAAGTTCAAGATGAATTTTACAATGATCCAGGCCTCTATTTATAGATCTGAGGGTATGGATAGAAAGAGGAGGGGGAGACGAAGCAACGCTGAAAATTTCAGCTAAATCGGAGTTGTAGATCAAAAGTTATGGCCGTTTCAATTTGAAGAAATCCTAGCCATTGATATTTTCTCTCTCCTCATCATCGGTGTCATTTTCCGTGCCCGTTGAGAAGTCAAAGCGCTCCGCATTCCGTGCTTTTCATCTTCCGCGCGTGCGCTTTTCGAAGTCCACGTGTACCTGAAGAAAAGTCAAAGAAAACAAAGCAAAGAAGAAGAAAAAAGAAGCAAAACATGTTTTGTTTTCGGAGGGAGACGTGGCGGCGCGACAACGCGCCACGTCACCTTCTTCTTTCTTCTTTTTCTTTCTTTTAAACGAGTGGCTGTGAGTGTGCCACGTCACCCGGCGCCAAAAAAAAAACAAAAATATTTAAAAATTTATATTAAATAAAATAAAAGCCCAAAAAATACGTATATATATATTTTTGACTCAGAAAAATCATATCTTTCCAAATAAAATGTCAAAAAATTCCAGAAAAATCATTTTCTATCTCAAAAATAATATTATTTTAGAATATATTGTTAGAAAATCCATAAAAATGCAGTAAAATCAACAAATCATTCTAAGAACAGATTTAATCATTTTAAGATTGATAACATGCAAATATAAGTAATTAAATGCAGATAAATAGGTAAATATGATCATATAAGGTACTTAAAATGCATGTTATCACCTAGCTTGGAGCTCGGTGCCTCACTCGAGTCGGAGCCTACACGTACGACTCATAGGACACCCATTTATCAGGTCATAGTTACATAATCTGTTAGGGTTGCATCGGTTGGACGACGACGCCGTCGACGTTCGATATCATCATTCTTTATCTGCACCAACCCATCATATTCAGTGTCCACCGGACGACATCCCCAACAACGTCTGACATCAGTTTAGTGATAATAAAATTTAAAATATATTTTTATTCTGATTCAAAATTTAAATCAGGCATTCTCAGTCTTTACATTAGGGTACATAAATCTAGAGAGAGGAAGTGAGCCTACTCGATTATATCAGATATTAAATTTTGAAATGTCTAATTTTAATTGGAGATTTAAATCATGCAATACCCATCTTCTGATAAGGGTACCAAAATCAAGATATAGAAAGTAAGCCAAATCATTTTTAGCAAATTTTAGTGATACGTGGTTTTGAACAATCTTGATTTTGATTTGAAGTCTAAATCAGGCATTAAGAGTCTTCCAATTAGGGTACAATAATCTGGAGACAGAAAGTGAGCCCAATTGGTTTTAACAAAGTCTAGTGATATTAAATTTTGAAATATGGTTTTTTTATTCGAAATTTAAATCGGGCATTAAGAGTCTTCAAATTAGGGCGTAGAAATCTATAGAGAGAAAGTGAGCCTAATGGATTACATAAAAATTCAGTGACATTATTTAATTTCGAGATGTAAATCGGGCTATCCCAATCTTCAGATTTGGGCACCAAAATCTAGAGAGAGAAAGTGAGCTTAATCATTTTTAGCAAATTTGAGTGTTACGTGGTTTTGAAAAATCTTGATTTTGATTTAAAGTCTAAATTAGGCATGAAGAGTGTTCCAATTAGGGTACAAAAATCTAGAAAGAGAAAGTGAGGCGAATCCGGTTTAACAAAGTTTAGTGACATTAAATTTTAAAATATATTTTTATTCTGAATGAAAATTAAATCAGGCATTAAGAGTCTTCAAATTAGGCCATAGAGATCTAGAGGGAGAAAGTGAGCCTAATCGGTTTTATTTAATTTTAGTGACATTTAGTTATGAAATTGTATTTTTATTCTAATTGGAGATTTAAATCAGGCATTCTCAATATTTACATCAGGGTACATAAATCTAGAGAGAGGAAGTGAGCCTATTGGATTATATCAGATATTCAATTTTGAAATGTCTACTTATTTTATTGGAGATTTAAATCAGGCAATACCAATCTTCTGGTTAGGGCACCAAAATCTAGAGAGGGAAAGGGAGCCTAATCATTTTTACCAAATTATAGTGACACGTGGTTTTGAAAAATCATCATTTTGATTTAAAGTCTAAATAAGGCATAAAGAGGCTTCCAATTAGGGTTTACAAAAATCTAGAAAGAGAAAGTGAGCCGAATCAGTTTTAAAAAAGTTTAGTGATAATAAATTTAAAAATATATTTTTTCCCTCAATGCTTGATTTAAATTGCCAATCAAAATACAAACACATTCCGAAATTGAATATCACCAATATTTGATTAAAATAACTAAGCTCAATTTCTCTCTCTATATTTCTACGCCCTAATTTGAAGACTCTTAATGCCTGATTAAAATTGTGAATAAAAAAAATACATTTCAAAATTTAATACCGCTAAAGTTTGATATGACTGATTAGGCACCCTTTCTCTCTCTAGATTTCTATGGCCTGATTTGAAGACTCTTAATGCCTGATTTGAATTACCAATAAAAATATAAATACATTATAAAACTAAATATTGGTTAAATTTGATATAACCGATTGGGCTCACTTTCTGTCTCCAGCTTTTTGTACCCTAATTGGAAGACTCTTTATGCCTGATTTAAATTTCAAATCAAAATCAAGATTGTTGAAAACCACATATCACTAAAGTTTGGTAAAATTTATTAGGCTCACTTTCTCTCGCTAGATTTTGGTGCCCTAGTCAAAAAAATTGGTACTGCCTGATTTAAAACTCCAATTAAAATAAGATTTCTGTTCGATTATTTAAAGAGTGATAATGCTTGAGTTACATCTCAAATCAAAGCAAAGATACATATAAAACCAAAATATCACTAAGCTTTGATATAGCCAATTAATCTAAGTTTCTCTCTCTAGACTTCTGTGCCTTGATTCGAAGACTCCTAATGCGTGATTAAAATTTCAAATAAAAAGAATGACAATTATAAAACCACGTGTCATTAAACTTTGATAAAAGTGATTAAGCTCACATTCCCTCTCTAGATTTCTGTTCCCTAATCCGGTGACTGATAATGCGTGATTTAGATTTTAAATAAAAAAGAATACATTTTAAAACTGGATATCACTAAAGTTTTATTAAAAAGATTAGCCTCATTTTCTATCTCTAGATTTCTGTATCTTAATTTGACGACTCTCAATTACTGATTTTAATTGCCAATCGAAATAAAATTACATTCCAAAATTGAAGAGCACGAAAATTTGATAAAAATTGTTAAGCTCACTATCTCTCTAGGTTTCTATGCCCAAAATTGAGCCCAATCATTTTTATCAAAATTTTGTGATATGCTGTTTTGAAATGTATTTTTACTTTGCTTCAAGATCTAAATCAAGCATGATCAGTCTCTAAATAAGGGGAAAAAAATCTAGAGAAGGAAAGTAAGCCTAATCAGTTTTATACAATTTTAGTGATATTTAGATTCAAAATGTAATTTTATTCTAATTGGAGATTTAATCTGGCATTATTAGTATTTACATTAGGGGATAGAAATCTAGAGAGTGAAAGTGAGGCTAATCGATTATATCAAATTTCAGTGATATTAAATTTTGAAATGTCCATTTATTTTAATTGGAAATTTGAATCAGCAAATACCAATCTTTTAATTACGGCACCAAAATCTAGAGAGAGAAATGATCCTAACCGTTTTAAGCAAATTTTAGTGATATGTGGTTTTGAACATAGAAATTTTAGTAATTAGGGCATCAAAATCTAGAGAGACTGTTATTTAGGGCATAGAAATCTAGAGAGAGAAAGTGAGCTTAGTTATTTTCATCATATTTTAGTGATATTAAATTTTGGAATGTATTTTTATTTTATTGGCAATTTAAATCAGGCATCGAGAGTCGTCAAATTAAGTATTAGTAATCTAGAGGGAGATAATCTGGCTTGTCGGGTTTATCAAACTTTAGTGATGTTCAGTTTTGAAATGTATTTTTTTACTGGAAATTTAAATCAGGCATTATCTGTGTTCAGAGTAGGGCATGGAAATCTAGATAGAGAAAGTGAGCTTAATCAGTTTTATCAAATTTCAGTGATACGCGGTTTTGATAATGTTTTTTGTTTATGCTTGAAATTTAAATCAGGCATTAAGAGTCTTAAAATCAAGGCACAGAAGTCGATAGAGAGAAAGTGAGATTAATTGGCTTTATCAAAGTTTAGTGATATTTAGTTTAAGTCAAGCATTGTCACTCTTTAAATAAGGGAACAGAAATCTAGAGAGAGAAACTGAGCCCAATCGTTTTTATCAAAATTTTGTGATATGTGGTTTTAAAATGTATTTTTACTTTGATTAGCGATCCAACTCAGGCATTATCAGTCTCTAAATAAGGGACAAAAATCTAGAGAGAGAAAGTGAGCCTAATCGGTTTTATACAATTTTAGTGATATTTAGATTCAAAATATAATTTTATTCTAATTGGAGATTTAATCAAGCATTATCAGTCTTTACATAAGGGGATAGAAGTCTAGAGAGAGAAAGTGAGGCTAATGGATTATATCAAATTTTAGTGATATTAAATTTCTAAATGTCTTTTTATTTTAATTGGAAATTTAAATCAGGCAATACCGCCGTATTATCCGCAAGGTAATGGCCAACCGCCCTTGCCCTACCTTGCGCGCCGAGCATGCGTTTGTCTCCCCGGAGGCCCATGCCACCGGGTTGAGCTCACCCGAGATCGCTTACGGCCAAGTCCCTCATCTATACCATACCCTAGCACCCGTAGAAGGTCCTCATTATGCATTTGCCCAGCATGTTTTGTCCCTGCATCATGATCATCATGCTAGATCTTTATATAGGCATGCAAAGTAAAAGCAGGCTGCCGACTCGCAGAGCCGACTCTGAGTGTCCGATGTGGGAAATTGAATGTCCGTGAGAATTTGGTTGGAGAGCTATTCTCCCGGTCTGGCCACAATGCTACATGTTCATCACGCCGGCCCGTTCTCGACCCTCCGACGAGTGGGCGGACACGCCTATGTCGCCGAAGTCCCTCCTTCGTGGGGGACCAGCTCCATGTCTAATGTGACGGGCCCGATTCTGTACCGAGTCCCTTCTCTTCCCTCCACCATGGCCTTTCTAAACCCCTTCAATGTGAGTAAATTTGCCGGGACCACTTCCCCGGTGATCTCCCTCGATTGGCATGAGTCAATCGATCTTATACTATTTGGTGTAATTAACAATGCATGAGTCAATCGACTGGGTGATAAATCCTCAATTATCGCTTTTCGTTTTCATCATTCTTTCTCTCATATTTTATGTTTTCCCGTCTCGTCATTGTGTTTTTGTCACGTTTGTTACTCGTCCCGTATGTCCTTCATCGTCGTCACGGGGAGGAATCCTTAGCCATTTTTGGACCCCCTCACTTGTGCCTTGTCTCTTTGTTTTATTTTCCCTTTTATCTTAATTTTCCCCTTTTATCTTGTAACGAGGGAGCCCATTATATAAGGGCCCCCTTAATGGACCCTTCTCCCCCCCTGTTGACCCAATTTGGGGGCCTATGTGATCTCTCCCTTTGTAAGGGAAGAGGGGGCGCCCTAATCATTCAGACCAGACAATTTTGAAGAAGAATCATATTGTGAGTTTCTTGGTCTCAACCCCCCTTTATGATAAATATACTTTCGGATCGTCCCGGACGAGGACGGGACGAGCTTCGTCCTCGTGACCGTCCTGTGAGTTCCCTGGGACGAAGGACGGGATGATAGCTCGTCCGGATCGTCCCGTCCCGCATACCCTGGGACGATGTTTCGATCCGTCCTAGGGCCGTCGGACGAAATTTCCTCCCATGGGATGAAATTAAATCGAAAAATACTTGAATAGTTGAATATGGATTGCGCTTGCCAGCCCTGCCCTAGACTGTGAAATCGCAATATCGCATCGGCGGACGGCGGGACTGTCTGCGTCTTGGCTTGGAGATCCTTCGAGCTCGTGACAAGGACGCGGAATCGTGCTGGCAAGGTACGCCTCTATTGGTATTTCTATCTGATTTTTCTTTAGTTCTTTTATCAAAAGTTCGACCTCTCTCGATCTCTCTGAAACTTTCATTTTTTTTATTAAATTTCTCTCTGGATCTCTCTCAATCCCACATTTGATTGTTGATTTTCTCTCTCGACCTCTCTGAAATTCTCTCGATCTCTCCCAATCTCACATTTTGATTGGTTAATGGGTTTCATCATTTTAAGAAATCTATGTTCATCATCTCTCGTATGTGCGCGTGGTTGTCTAGTTAACTGATGACTAAAGAGTAGAACTCTTCGTCATCACCAATTTGAACGGAGAGGTCTTTGCTGACATTCATGACATCACCGACCTGAAAATTTAAGCGTGTCTTTCTGCTTTGCGAAACATCAATAGGCATATCAGATCATGCATTACATGGATGTAACAGGGGTAAGGTTTCTCACAGGTGAGAATTATGCAGAAAAAATATCATCGGGGAGAGAAAATAAATATAAAGAAGACTAGTGACAACATGATACAAATCCCCAACATGAGAAAGCACATGAATGACCTTATAGTAAATTTAGATTATTTATAAATATTATTTTTATTAGTTTTTTGGGTGCAACCTAATTGTTTGCATGCAAAAAAAAGCACAATTCCTTCCTGAAAAATGTGAGCTGGACTCTTATCTCTCACTCTGTCTCTCAACATATATGTATATAATATGTTTACCATTCTGTAGATTCTTATCTCACACTCTCTCTATGTACATGTATAAATATTATAAAGGTTTTGAATTCCTTAAATCTATACCTTCATTTTTTATGTTTACACTTAGTATCAGAAGCCTGGGATTGACAAGGGTCTCATCAAAGAGAACATCTAGTGCACCACTGTTGTACCACTATTGTTGCCCCTCCATTTATAATTATCATCACTGTCATTGTTATCTTTGTTTGATTACCTAGTATTCTAGGAACCCCCACCCATATCCATCTATATCTGGTTTCTTGCAATTCATACCTAAGTTGGTTCATTTGCCATCTGCTTACTTACACACAAATGTCTCCATCATCCATTTTAGTTTTCACCAGTGGGAACTTCCCGGTTTGACATTAATTTCATCTAATATTCGATAGAAACTGTCGCGCTCGCCATGCATCATGCATTCATCAAGGGCCATGAATTCTGAATTCGTGTAATTTTATTCTTCAGGTCCCCTTTTTGGGACCCTGATCACGAATTTAGAAGTTTTTACTCACTCTAATTTCCCTTTCCATGAAATTTATCACATGATGTTAAAATTTCAGTTTTACGACGTATTCTTTTCTCATAGATAAGTTCATTGTGATTTAAAAATGCAATCTTTTCTCTTCAACGCAGTCAAGATTAGGATTTAAAATTTCGTTGAGAAGTTTTTATTGTGATTATGATTTAAAATTTGGCATCAAGATTCTTCAAAATAGTGCACTGAAATCTAGATTTAAAATTGTGATTAGGATTTTTTTGTGATTAGGATTTAAAATTGGTTATATCAATTTTTGTGATAGCTTGCTTCAAAATGTATTTATTGTGATTGGAAATGTATTTATTGTGATTGACTTTTTTAAACTTTGATTGCAAGCTTAAATAAGGCATTAAGAGTCATCGCAGTTGGAACTAAAATCTAGAGCGAGAAAGTAAGTCAAGTCGGTTGATTTAAATTTGTATGATAGGCAGTTTAAAAAGCTTTAACACTTAAGTTATAAATTTCGATCAGGCTTAAGAATCATAGAATTGTAGCAATTAGTTCTAGAAAGAGAGTGAAAAAATCTGTTTGTGAAATTTCAGTGGTATCTAGTTTTTGTAATTTTTTTTGGTGATTAGGAATTCAAATTACGCATCAGGAGTCTTCGACCTAAGCTTGAAGAATCTAACGAGCGAAAGTAATATGTATTGTTTATAAATGTGGTGTGCTTGTTTATGCTATAGATATGGAATCCACATCTGTTACCACTCCGAAGTCAACAGCTGGAGCCACGGTGTCTGAGTCTGAGGAGTGCGACGTGGTGGAGATCGATGACAACGTGTCATCTCGAAGTGGTAGGCACAAGCGGTCTAAAGTTATAGACCATTTTATAGAACTCGGCCCGGACGAGTATCAGTGTACGTTGTGTCTAGCGCAAAACCCCGATCATAAGGTCATTATCAGGCGGAATAAGAATAAGAGCACGAACGTGCTCTGGAGACATATAGAGAAGGCACATCGCAAAATTCACGATCAACTCAAGGGCGTCCACAAGAATTAGAAGAGGCTGTTCGAGTATGACTTCCTGTCAGTGAAGCTTTACTTATGTGGCATCTCCACGAAGCGCATGAAGGAAGAGTTTGTCCGATTCATCTGCGACAATGATCTTTCGTGGCGACTTGTGAAGAAGAAGTCATTCAGAAGATTATGGTACTACGGGACACAGTCGGTTGGCGACGTCCCTGGCCCTGATGCGGTGAAAGCAACGGCGACTGCCATGTATACAGAAGTCCGAATAAAGCTAGTAGAGATGTTCGCTGGAATTCATAGCGTCTCACTAACAGTGGACGCGTGGACGTCAGGAAACAACCTCTCCTTTCTAGGGGTAACCGCCCACTGGATCGACAACAATTGGAAGCTGTGCGATCTACTACTTGCAATCTAGCGGATCAGGGGGTCTCATTGCGGCACAAACCTGGCGAAACTCGTTGTGGAGGTTGCATATGAGTATGGGATAGAGTCGAAGCTCTGTGCCATTACGAAGGACAACGCGTCTAAGAACAAAACTATGATGGAGTCGATTGTAACTCAGCTGCATTCCGTAAATCCAGATTTCACTATGGATAGGCATATACCGTGCATAGCACATGTTCTGAACCTTGTAGTCCAAGCCGGACTGAGGATCATACGTAACCCTGAAGCACCATAAGTTGGCACAATACGTGTTCGAGATCTTTGGCCATATGCTGCGTTGCGGACGAATGAACTCATCGACTCGCAAGGTGACGAATTCAGTTCACCGACTTATGCACCCTTGGGAGTAGCCGTCTCACGTGTCAGAGCGATCGTCAACACCATTCAGGGGTCCACACAGAGGATGGAGAAATATGTAGATATGTGCAATATGTTTGAACTTCCTGATGCGAACAAGATAAAAGTGGACTGCCCGACACGATGGAACTCCACATTCAAGATGTTAGAGCGTGCTCTTGCAAAGAAGGACGTGCTAAACCATATGGCGGTCAGGTTCCTTGCCACACCATGTAAGGACTACGCACTATGTCAAGAGGACTGGGAATTAATAGAGGAATATATCGGTATCTTGGGGCCAATTTCTGCGGGTTCCGACTACATATGTTCGGCAAAGAGATTGCCAATCACTGACGTGACGTCGTTGATCTCAGACCTCAGGGGCCAACTAGAACATGCTATGGCTTATGCCGGGTCTACCTTGGATGACGAGCGGAGGGAGGCGTTGCGCTCCGCCTGCTCTGCAATGTATAATAAGTTGATGCAATATGCAGATGTCATTTGGGCCAACAAGACTGTGGCGACCGCGGGAACCCTGGATCCATTCTCGAAGATAGAGGTCATGCATCCGTCGCTTCGTGAAGGCGTGCTTTCATTCATCGGCATTCTTCTCGACAGTGCGGGTACAACGAGCACAACTAGGTGTGATTCTGAGCAGGATGAGGGAGCTGGAAGACACCGTCTGAGTCAGTTCGTGTCCAGCAAGCGGTAGTATATTCGTCCGGTCAAGTCTCAACGCCCACGTGCATCACCTCGGCAAGAGCTGGAGAAGTACCGAAATATCCCGTGCAGTGAAGAGGAAGACAGTCCACTATGCTTGTGGAAAGACGTTGGAACTCGGTACTTCCCGAATTTGACAAAAATTGCGTCCCAATTTCTGGCCGTAAGCCCAACAAGTGCACCAGTAGAGCGGCTATTTTCCATTGGTCGGGGCATCACCACGTACCGCAGAGGTCGCCTAGATGCAGACATCATAGAGACGTTGATGATGCTCCGTGCATGGTTCCGCCGCACAGAGCAGCACTTGTCTGACTCATAGGACGACCTTGACGATTACGAAAGCTCTTCGGACGGTGAGTTACATGACATTTTTTGTTCTACCATATTTTTTTCCTAACTTGCTCCTTGCAATGTGACTGGCTGACAGCGTAACAACGGTAAAAGAGGAAGGTGGCACACCGCTTTAGGTCCCTCTCCATTTAAACTGGCTTCTAAACTGGCTTGCTTCTTCATCGTCTTCGTCTAGTCCTTATTTCTTACTTTCCTCTGCCTCCTTTCTTATAAGTTATCTCTCACTCTAAATGACTCTCTATTATCATTTATATCAGTCTCTCTTCGATATATGTTTCCATCTCTTTCTACGTAGCTTCCCATCTCTCTAAATCTCTTGCTATCCATGCATATCTCTACTAACCTCCATCTCTAACTCTCTGTGTCCGTTCCTCTTATTTTTCCTTCCTCTACCGTAATTTCTGCCTTCTTCTTCTTCCTCTGCTTCACATCCTTTTCGTCTAATTTTTTTTGTCTCCTTATTCTTCTTATTTTTTGTTACTTTATTCTTCTCCGCGTTCTTCTTCTAATTTTCATCTTCTCCTTATTCTTCTTCTTCTTTTCTGGTATTTTCTTCATCTCCTCTTTCTTCATTGTTTTCTGTTATTTTCTTCTGCTCCTTATTCCTCTACTTTTCCTCTAGTTCTTCTCCTCCGTTTTCCTCTAATTTTCTTCTTCTTCTTCTTCTCCCTTTTCCTCTACTTTTTCTCCTGTTCTTCTCCTCCCTGTTCCTCTAATTTTCCTCTTCTTCGTCGTCTCCCTTTTCCTCTAATTTTCCTCTTCTTATTCGTCTCCCTTTTCCTCTAATTTTCCTCTTCTTATTCGTCTCCCTTTTCCTCTAATTTTCCTCTTCTTCTTCCTCTAATTTTCCTCTACTTCTTCCTCTTCGTTTTCTTCTAATTTTCCTCTTCTTCTTCTTCGTCTCCTTTTTCCTCTACTTTTCCTCTTGTTCTTCTCCTTCGTTTTCTTCTAATTTTCATCTTCCTCTTCGTCTCCCTCTTCCTCTAATTTTCCTCCTCTTATTCGTCTCCCTTTTCCTCTAATTTTCCTCCTCTTATTTGTCTCCATTTTCAATCTCTGGTTTAATACTTAGCCTCCCCAACATCTGATTTGTTCTTCTACTACTACTACTACTATCACCGCTGCTTCTACTCTGATTTAATTCTTCAATCTCTGATTTCTTCTTCTACTACTTTTAATTCTACAATCTCTGATTTCTTCTTCTACTCATTTTAGTTGTTCAATAGCTGATTTCTTCTTCCACTCATTTTAGTTGTTCAATAGCTGATTTCTTCTTCTACTACTACTAATTCTTGAATCTCTGATTTCTTCTTCTTCGTCTCCCTTACTTGTATTACCTGCAGGGTTTTCAACTCAACGGCGACTGCGTTTGCGCAAGGGCGATGGATGGGGGCACGACGTCCGCCTCAACCTTTGTCCCAGTTCCTCAACAACGATTTCATTTTCTCTTTCACCCACGCTTTTCTGGACCTTGTTGTTCCAACATTTAATCTTTTTTTATGTGGGGAAAACTTTTGAAGTTGACGTGAGTTTTGGTTTCTTATTTATCTAAATCTTTTTTTGGAGTTGAAGTTCAATGCCAGCTTCAGGTAAATGAAATAGTAAATAGAAGAATGTAAATTACTTTTAACATAATAAATTAATACTAAAAATGAGCTGATGAGCACAATTTGATGATAATCAACCCATTACCCATATTCCTGTTCAATCTCCACGACATTCTCCCAAGACGTAAAAAATTTCTTTTATCATAAATTAATAAATAACACAATTTATTAATAATCAGACTATCTATTCAAGAAAAAAAAGTAATACAATTTTTTGTGGGAAAAAAAGCGGAAAAAATTCGTCCATTTCGACCGTCCACCGTCCGGACATCCCGGACAGACGAAATTCTCGTCCAATGGGACAAATATTCGTCTCGTCCGGGGTTACCCGGACGAAACTTCATCCTGGATTCATCCAGGGACGCTGGACGAGACGAAAACTTCGTCCCAGGACGAAGTCTTCGTTTCGTCTGCGTCCCGGAAGTTGACTCATTGATAAACACAAGAGGGAGAAAAGGGGAGAAGGACGGTGAATCTCCCTGGAGGGGTGCTCTAAGAAGGGGAGAGGGAGATAGATCAGACTCCCCCTCCTTGACTCATCGTTCTACCCCGTCACCAACAACCAGGCACTCGGGAGAGACCACGTCGCACACAAACGGACACTGAGTCCTTCCTATGTCGTGTTGGTCCACGACCTTCCTCCCGGTAAACTCGTCGCTGCGCGAGAATACTGGACCACTCACTGAGTTTCCCGTTCAGTATTGTTTGCGTTGTGGTGGAATCGACAAGGGCTCTCCGCTGGTCTGAAAATACCGACGCAAATTGGCTATTCCATTGGCATTCGCCCATGGAGAAAGCTTGATCGATCAACAGAGATCAGACGACCGCACACCTCCCTTGTCATTCTACCCTGTCATTAACGACCCAAGCATTCGGGAGTGACCACGCCATAAACGAACGGACAATGAATCGCTCCCTCCACGCCGTGGTGGTCTACGACCTTCATCCCCGGTAAGTTGGTCTCTACGTGAGAACCTTAGGCCGACAACTGGGTTCCTTGTTCAGCACCCCGGGCGTGTGGTGTATTAATGAAGGTCCTTCCATTGATTTGAAAAATATCGACGAGGATTAGTCATTCCATCGCCGAATCGCCCAGAAAAAAAGCCAGATCGAGCAACTGGAACGAAGGGGAGTCGCACTGCTGCTAAAATCGTAGCCTTGACCACAGACTCGACATCCTGCTTGCCGCTAAGTCTCGATTGGATTCCCCACCGATCACAAGTTTCTGGGCTGGTCGTTGAAGGGGTTCACACTACCATGTTCGGATATCTATTGCAAGAGTTAATTGGCAAACATGGTTGATCGGAACTGAAGACAGATAATGCCTGATTTAAATTTCCAATTAAAAAAAGGGGTTATATCACGGTGTGGCCCGAACTTTTTCGAAAATTCGAGTTACAGCCCTTACTTTTTTTTTGCCGCGACACAGCCCGAAGTCCCATTTGGTCCGCAGCCTGTGACGTGGAGTCTACGTGGCTGCCAGGTGGAGTTCCGGCGGAGTCCACCTAGGCGGAATCCACGTGGCAGCCGCTTGGATTCCACGTCACTGCGCGATTTGAAGAAAGAAAGATTTTAGCCCGCCCAATGTGAGTCACCCGGGAGAGAGCTGAGAAAGGCGACGAAGGAGAAGGAGACGGTGGAGGAGGAAGAAAGGGCGCGACGGAGAAGGGGCTTCTTCTTGGCTACGGGAATCGTTGCGAGCTTCTTCCTGGCTACGGGAGTTCTACGAGGTAGGGTTTACTGCTTTTTTAGCTATGTGTAACTTTCTCTATCTCTCTCTAGATTTCATGGTTTACTGCTTTTTTAGCTACGTGTGGGTTGCTTTCTCTCTCTCTCTCTAGATGGACATACATTACTGCTTCTCAAAATACCGATGATCTTCTATCTTTATCTTGAAGCCCATATTTTATTGCTCTCTCTTCGATTCATGTAACTTTTTGTGTCTCCCTCTAGATTTCATGGTTTACCGCATTCTTTAGCTACACGTGGGTTTCTTTCTCTCTCTCCAGATGGACATGCATTACTGCTTCTCAAAATACCGACGATCTTCTCTCTTTCTCTTGAAGCCCATATGTAACTTTCTCTGTCAATTTTAAGATCTTGTTCAATGACTTTTGAAAGTTCTTATCTCTGTCCCTCTCTTAAATAAAGATTACCCAGGGCTGCTATTAATTTTTAGCATTCTGTTCAGTAACATTTGGAAAGCTGTGCAGTCTCTCTCCCTTTAATGAAGACTACCTTGGGCTGTTTGGTTGTCTCTATGTAAAACTTTCAAACTCCATTCTTGCAGCTTTCTCTCATTTTTCACATCTTGTTTAATGACAGTTGAAAATTTTACGATCTCTTTCTCTCTTAAAGGAAGATTTCCTTGAGCTGCTCTTTTGATTTACAAGACATTGGGAAATTGAAGTCTCTCTTTTAAATGAAGATTCGCTTGGGCTGTTGTTTTTTGTCTCCGTGTAAAACTTGCAGACTACATTCGTTTAAATTTCTCTATCAGTTTTGACATCTTGTTCAATGACATTTGGATAATTTTAGTCTCTCTCTCTCTTCATTGAAGATTATTTATGACTGTTACTTTTGTCTTCATGTAGAACTTTCACACTCCACTCATGTAACTTTCTCTATCAGTTTAAACATCTCATACAATGGCATTTCAAAATTTCAGTTCCTCTCTGCCATAAATGATGTTTACGGTGAGCTGCGTTTTTTGACTCGGTGTAAAAGTTAACTTTCTCTCTCTTCTTTTCATCTTACCATGTTTATTTTTTAAATTTGTGTCGTTCTCTCTCTTGCATTCGTATAAGTTATCTCTCCCGCATTTCCTTTCTCTCGCTTGGTATAAATGTTTTGAGTTCACTCGTGCAATTCTCTCTTATTATGTGTATCATTATTCTCTCTCTCTCTCTCTTTATATCTCTTGGATGAATAAGATTATTTTCATGACAAAGATGTTGGTGTTTCTCTATTGATCACGGAGGATATGGTGTTTCTTTCTCATACTTATTGGTGAGAACAAGTGTGATCCCTATTTAATTTATTTTGAATTTGTTTTGCTTTCTGTTATGAAAAATATGAAGAGTTGTCCTCTTCCCATCATAGTCATCTATTTTTTGCGCTTTTAGGCGTTCTTCTCTTCTTCGACAGTGGACGCTTGGATTCAAGTAATGTAAGATTTTATTATCTCTATTTGTCCTGCACGTCTTATAATTTTAATTTTTAATTATTTCCAATGTTATTTGAGATATATTTTCACATCGCAATACTAACCCTCTTCGCGTTGATGATTCAAATTATTTTTAAAATTGGTAATGTACTTTTTTTGGCGTTGAACTCTCTGCAGAGTTATAAATATGTCTGTGGGTTGTATAATCTTTTTATAAAACCTGCATGACGAAAATTTATGGTGTTAATGCATGTTCTATTACTATTTACCATCCGTCACTTAACAGGGCCGATGACGAGTGCAAGGTGTTTGGTTTTGAGTATAATAGCGATGATGACTCAGAATATGATATCTGTAAGGAAGTTGAGGAACGTGACGTGTATTTAAGTGCACCAGACGAATATTCCAGTGAGGAATGGAATAACGAATTGGTAGATCATAGCGAGTATGACGATTCAGAGGATGATATGTTAACCCCCGATGGTACCGATGACGATGATGAAAATCGAAGGTACAGATACAGGGGCAATACGTATGATCCGAGATGCCCCAATGAGAGTTTTATATTTCAAGTGGGCATGAAGTTTGAATCGGCGTCGCAATTTAGGGCAGCTGTGAAGGACCACGCTATTTGGAACGGATTCAACATCACTTTTCCGAGGTCCGGTGACCGGAAAGTGGAGGTCGTCTGCAAGGGAAACTGTCCGTGGAGGATATATGCTAGTTTGGATGCTAGGAGAGAGGCGTTTGTTGTGAAAACGCTTAATGATACTCATATGTGCAGCAGGACGCCGAGGAATAGCCAAGCTGATTATCACTGGGTTGCGAAACACTTCTTGGAGAAAATTCGAATGAATTTGGATATGAAGGTGACAGATATGATGCGGGAAATAAATGATCTGTTCGGAATCACTGTTTCAAAACAAACATGCTATAGAGCCAGAGCCGAGGCGCGCACGAAGCTTCTAGGAACATTGGACGACCATTACCACATGCTTCCTGCATATGTTGCCGAGTTAAAGAGGGTAAATAGGCGTGGTACTTTTGAGCTGGTTCTCGATAGAGCGACCCTAGATTCCTTGGTTAGGTTTAAGAGGCTCTACATATGTTTCGATTCGATAGCAAGAGGGTTCCTTGAAGGCTGTAGATGAGTCATTGGAATGGACGGATGTTTTTTGAAGACCGAACTGAAAGGCCAACTATTGAGTGTTGTCGGCAAGGACGGGAATAATCAAATGTTCCCCATCGCCTGGGCGGTAGTTGAAGGTGAAAATCAATCTTCGTGGACGTGGTTTATTCAGCTACTGATGAATGATATAGGAATGGTGGACGGAAATGGCTGGACGATTATGAGCGATCAACAGAAGGTACTTAATTTATTTCTTTGGACTCTTATCGCTTACTGTTAGACACGTGTAGTACATTAATAGATGCGTACCGTCTAACATTGTGCAGGGACTGGAGAACGCAGTGTCCTCCTTATTGCCCAATGCGGAGCATAGGAATTGTGCTCGGCATATCTACGCGAATTGGAAGAAGAAAGGACATTCCACGGCATTTTTGAAGAACTTATTCTGGAAAGCTGCGAAGGCAACCACGCACGAAGATTTCCAACAGCTGATGAGGGAGATGAGCAGTGTGAACCCACAAGCCGCGCAAGACTTCCAAGATATAGGTATAAAGAAGTTTTGCAGGGCGTACATTAATGAGGACAGAAGGTGTGAGGTGATCGACAACAACATTTGCGAGTGCTTCAACAACTACATCATGGAGGCCAGGTCTAAGCCAATCATCGACATGTTGGAGGAAGTCAGAGGTGCAATAATGCAGAGGGTAGCAAAAAAAAGGGAGTTATTTTCAAATAGAACTGATACGTTATGCCCTCGGATAAGGGAGGTGGTCGAAGAGAACAAGAAGAAGTCCAGGAGATGCACTCTTAGGCATGCAGGGAAGTATCAATTCGAGGTCACAGACTTGGGAAGCAGGTTTGTGGTCGATGTACTTCACAGAACATGTAGTTGCAGATATTGGGAGTTAAGGGGCATTCCATGCGCCCATGCTATATGTTGCATTCATTGGGTCAAGGAGGACCCCGTCATTTTTGTCAGTGAATGGTTCAAGAAAGACGTATACCAACTAGCTTACACTTATGGTATCCTGCCAATGAATGGCAAAAAACTATGGAGTGAAGTTGATGGGAGCTATGTATTCCCTCCTCTTGTGAGGAGACAACCTGGAAGGCCCAAGCTGAAGAGGAGGATTGACGTCGCTGAGAAAGAACCCACAGTACATAGATTGTCGAGGAGAGGCCTGCACATGACGTGCTCCCTCTGCCACCAAGTTGGGCATAATCGGAAGACATGTACCCAACCAAAAATGGAAGCTGGAGGCCAGGTACAGTTTCAATTTTATGTCTAACTTTGTTTACATGTGTCATCGTTTTTTTCCGAATGTTAACCAATTAACTTGTTTCACTAATCATGCAGGGATCTCAGGAAGCTACATATCTGCCAATTGTCAAAGACCATCGACGGTGAAGTTGCAATTCGGCTATGAAACACAACGCGCTCAAGCTTATTAATCGCTCGCCCTAAACAAACATTTGTAGAACAGGATTCAGTTCTCGGTTGATGATACAAACTTTGTTATCCAATTCCACAGAATTCTCGTTCATGTTCGCCGTTCTGAATCGCCGTTGATTAATCCATGCATTTCGGTACTTATTCGTCCTTCCTGTTCGCCCTTCTTCTTCGTCGTGGCCCATGTTTTCACAGTAAAACAATAGGTTCTTACGAACTAAATCGGCCAGTGTCATGCCTACTTATAGTACGTATTCTCCAATAAACCAAGAAATTGTCTTCCAATAAAACATATTTCATTATGTTCCTCGCGACCTCAAAATTGAGTCATAGAACAGAATATAATTCACAAGTCTGCGAAAATGATACGTCCTCATTCACAATTCGATACAACTGATCCATCATGCTTGCGAGATGTCGGAAAAATTGATATGGCCTCATTGAACGCCCGGGGCACATCAAAGGGGGCGGGAAGGGTCGAGCCAAGCAGTCCACCTCCGGGCCACCTCCGGTCCGTGCTGGGTCAACCTCCAGGCATGGTCGAGCTGCATGCTCCCCGTCATTAGCTCTCTGATAAGCTGATAAGCTGCATGCTCCCCGTCATTTCAATGCCTCCTTCACCGTCCCCTGCTCTCACCCAGTAAGAACATATTTTAAATTCAAATTGCCAATCAAGAATAATGTTTAACTTTATTGAAATGCTGTTTATTAATAATAAACGCATGGTGCAATATAGTTGTTCGTCTCACCTGGCACATAATGCAGCCCGGCTGTGGGGAACTCAGTCTCCTACGTCTGGGAAAGGCAGGAGAAGTTATTCTGAGGTGTTTCTCCTTTTTTGATTGATTCTGCTTTCTTCTAGAGGGCTTGGCATTCCTCAAGGTAATTTCTAGCAACAACATCTTCAAAGGCGCTCGACAAACCATGGGAGATTTATGATCTTTCTTTTGCCTATATTGCTGCAACTGAATAGAAATGAGGATAAAAAATGAGAAAAATAGCATGAAATATCCGTAAAGAGCAAGAAACTGATGCTTGGGACAATGAAAAAGCAACATGAAAGGGAATTGGGGCAAGAAAAACCTTCTTCCGTCCGGTGGCTAATAGATTCGTCGTGTTCTTCTTTCTTTCCATTAGATCTTGCAGCATGGGCCAAGAGGGAACCGGGGGGTCAACGATTCAATCCTCACAAGAATCTGCTCTGCAAAGAGACCCACCAATTAAAGAAGCAAGAAATTGAATCCTGAAGCAGCCTAAATCCATGACGACCGCAAGAGAAAAGGCACAGATCTACCAAGAGAAAGTGAAAAAAGTGATGATCTTGTCCAAATCTTCCCGCACAAAAAAAGTGAAAGGTTTAATCACGTGCAATATCCAGCTAAACAGAAAAGAAGACGCTTGCTTTGTTTACTTGCAGAATTTTATTTGCTTCCTCCGACGACTTCTTCAGACCACGCCGCATCCTGGCTTCCATGTCCTGAAGCTCTTGATTTAGAGATCCACATTCTACCTGAAATAGCCAATGGAGTTCACTGGAGGTTCAAACCCACATGAAAGGTGCTACATCAAAAAATGAAGAGAAAAAAAAGGGCATCCAACCTCAAGAAGAGCAACTTTGTGTTCCAAATCCATTGCCTTTGATATGCTTTCATCTGCAGACCTTTGAAAATTGATCAGTCAGTAGTAGGATTGGCAGGCCAAAATAGACAAATTCAGAGACAAATGAGAAAGCTCTAACCCAATTAAAAATAACCTCTTCAATCAACTCATAAAGACACACAACTGGCTTATTTTATCATAAGGTACACAGGAACTGATAGCGACCACGATACAGGTCTTTAGTGAAGAAGGAAGTACTTGAAGAAAAGGAAGCCCTACATATGGATAGATAGAGACTGAGACGAGTTAAACACGGTTGGTACAATGGCAGTGCAGGTCCGTATCAACGCCTGAATACTTCCTAGGAAGCTTCTGCGGTATTGACTAGGCCCATGCATATGGAGCCTCTCCCATATTGGCCAGCCCTCTACACAATCTCTCCTGCTTATTCTTCCCCCTCCCCCCCCCTTCTTCTAGCTGAATCAGACCCAATGAATGCATCACGTGCATGTTCTTCATTGAGGGGCTACATGTATTTATTGAGTATTAGCCTACGGACAAAAGACGTAAATAACATGGAGGGGCCGGGATCATATCAGAAATCTCTCTGTATTGTTTTAATTTAAGTAAATTCATTATAATTGCTCATATATGCATAACCTGGCTGTAAAGCACCACAATAATCACAGATATTATAATGCATATTTATATTAGGCATTCTCGAAACTTGTAATATCATTTATTATGTCAACTTAACTGCTTACTAGTTACAATGGGCACACTAGAGAAACATTGAGACGTGGAAGAATTTTGAATGCGCAGAGCAAAATGGTCAGAATGACCCAAAGAGAATTCACATTATACAAGAGCGTTGGCCACTTCATCAGCACATACACCTAGATACCTTCAAATGGAATATCAGAACGACGTACCTGCATTCTTACAAGTGCATTTGAGGCCTCCACAGCTCTGTGTTCCAATTCAACTTCTCTTTCTATGGCTGCCTTCAAAAATAAAATGTGTAAAATTAAACCAAGAAATAGAAACAAAGAAGTGAACAGAAGACATTCTCATAGATGCTGCTTAGACCATCTTGGTGGCATTATGCGCTATCCTCTCTTCTTCTGCTCTGCGCTCAGCTGCAGCGAGCTCTTCACGAAGCGTCTGGCGAATAAAATAAGATTGTCAGAGAAGAAAGAGAAGACAAGAAATATGACGAACAGAAGAGTCAAAGAATATTTTGAAGTTCAAAAAATATCGTTAGTCTCAAGTATAGTTTAAAAATAATAGAGGCAGTGAACTACCTGTATCACCCTTGTCTCACTAAGTTCACGGCCTCTCATCAAAGCATCCATATTTGCCTGGTTCAAAATGGGAAGTTCTGCAAATGAGATCTTTTCCAATCATTACATGAATTATTAGAAGAACGCACTAAAATGAACGATAATTGTTTCAATCAGTTGAGCCAAAGCCAAAGAACAGTCCTACAAAGGGAGACACTAGTGTAATCTAAGAGTGGAGTTAGTTTAATATCAAGGAGCACTCTATCAAGTGAGTCCATATGTTGCATCCGAGGTTCATATTTAATATGGGGAAAAGTTCATTCAAAAGTGCTCCACAAAACCCTGTGGAGGCAGTTGACAGAAAAAGTATAGATGTCTCTTGGATGGTGGAGCCGTCTTAAAATGTAATTCATAAGCTACAAAGGAAAAAGAGTAAAGACAGGAAACCTGTAAGGACACAAGTTTTCCTTCTGCTGTTGATGCTTGTTTCTTGAAAGCGTCTATAGAACCAACAAGCTTCTCGATTTCTGCATTTTTAGCGGTCAGCGCATCACCCATACTTGACTCCACTTTACTCATTTCCATTTGGGCCAATAATAAATCTTGTTCTAGCTGTTTGATGGAAGCTTCATATGAACTACTGCGTCCTCGCTGATAAACAGCAGATAAAAAGTAAAAAGAAGTTATTTGAAGAATCTACATTTGCGCAAGTATGGAAGCAAATCCGTCGTTGAAGAATCTACCTCTCTCATGAGGAGTTCTTCCAATTGAGCGTTCTCAGCCTTGTACTCCTGAAGCCGAGATGATAGCCCGGCACAAACCTGTTTCCAAGCATTAGTTAGGACATCAAGGTGAGAAGACTGACATTGTGACGTTAAATGAATAAAATAAATGGAAATAACTATGGTCAGAACGTAAAAACGAAGGGCTGGCTCCTAAAATAAGGTGCGAAAATTTGGGGAAGAGGATAGGAAAATAATATGCTGAAGATAAAAGAAAGAACTGAGCTGAGACTGAAGATATTTTTTCAGCAATGTTCCCTGCCGGGTGGCATTGGCATTATATTATGCACAGAAGATATCAAAAGTAGAGGACGCACACTCAACCAACAAATGAAAATTTTTGGATTTAGTCTAGAAATGTACAAGGGAAAACAAGAAACAAGTCAATAAAAGGTTAAGAGTACACAGCCAACTCACCCTTGCTAGTCTTGCTTCTTTTGATTGACCAGTAGAGACTGCACTTTTTACCAGAAACTGTGCCTGACAACAAGAAAAATCATTGTTTAGCAGCAAAAGGCTCAAATTCATCAAAGTCAATACGTTGGATAAAATGTTTCTTATTCTGTGCTAAACAATGTTAGAAAACTATGCTAGTGATTCTTGTGAATCAAAGCCAATTTTCCAAAGTATTTGGCTTTGAATCTAGAATCGAATAACAGCATTTTAAATACAATTTAAAGTTCATTTTAGAATCATCCATGAATTCATTTAATCATTCAAATTCCAATGCCAACAAACGGAAAGAGATAAACGAACCTCGTCAAGCTGTTCAAGCAATTTCTCAGGCATTCTGTCACTTTTATGGTCATGTATCTTATTGGTGCCTGAAGTATCCACGGCTCGACGCATGATCATTATCCTTCCCTTTCCAGACGCTTTCTTTTTCCCTGATCCACCTCCAAGTTATCTTGGCCAACATTTGAGTTATCTTGGTCATAGATCTCCTTATCTTGTTGGGGAGCATTGCCCTCTTTGGGATCAGATTCGTCAGATGATGTCCTTGTCATTTCTGAAATTTCTCTAGGTTCTTCGCTGCTACTAACAAAATTATCAACAGATGATGCCACTTTGACATCATTATCGGAAGTCAGTGTTCTTCCCAAAGCAAAAAAGAATCGGCGAGGAAGAAGAATTGAAGATCAAATTTCAATGAACCCTAGAACAGCAAGCGCAAATGAACGAATGGGTATGGAAGAGCATGAATTTAGCTCGCCCATCTCCTCTTTATCCCAGGGCACCTCCGTGGCCCGAGAGCAGGCGTTGATGACGGTGTTGTAGGTGAGGACCGTCGACGCGACAGAGTAGGGCGGCCGCTTCAGCCAATCGAGGAGGGCGAGGGCAAGGGCGTGCTCGCAACGATTCCGGCGCCAACGACGTTGATCAGCGCGGAAGTCCCTTCTCCCTCGCGCCCTTTCTTCCTCCTTCTCCACCGTCTCCTTCTCCTTCGTCGCCTTTCTCAGCTCTCTCCAGGGTGACTCACATTGGGCGGGCTAAAATCTTTCTTTCTTCAAATCGCGCAGTGATGTGGAATCCACGCGGCTGCCACGTGGATTCTGCCTAGGTGGACTCCGCCGGAACTCCACCTGGCAGCCACGTAGACTCCACGTCACAGGCTGCGGACCAAATGGGACTTCGGGCTGTGTCGTGGCAAAAAAAAAGTAAGGGCTGTAACTCGAATTTTCGAAAAATTTCGGGCCACACCGTGATATAACCCCTTAAAAAAAATACATTTCAAAACTGGAGATTACTAAAGTATGATAAAAACGATAAGCAACATTTTCTATCTCTAGATTTCTGTTACTTACTTTGACGACTCTCAATGCCGGATTTAAATTGCCAATAGAAATAAAATACATTCCAAAATTGAATATCACTAAAATTTGACAAAATGATTAAGCTCAATTTCTCTCTCTAGATTTCGGTGCCCTACTCCGAAGACAGATAATGCCTGATTTAAATTTCCAATTAAAAAAAAAACATTTCAAAACGAAAGATCACTAAAGTTTGATAAAAGCGATAAGCCTCATTATCTATCTGTAGATTTCTGTTACTTAATATGACGACTCTCAATGCCTGATTTAAATTGCCAATCAAAATAAAAATACATTCCAAAATTGAATATCACTAAAACTTGATAAAAATAATTAAGCTCACTTTCTTTCCCTAGATTTTTCTGCCCTAATTTTAAGACTCTTAATGCCTGATTAAAATTGTGAATCAAAGTAAAAATATATTGGAAAATTTGACACCACTAAAGTTTGATATGACTAATTAGGCTCACTTTCTCTCTCTAGATTTCTAGGCCCTAATTTCAAGACTCTTAATGCCTGATTTCAATTACCACTAAAAATCAAAATACATTATAAAACAAAATATAGTTCAAATTTGATATAACTGATTTGGCTCACTTTCTGTCTCCAGATTTTTGTACTCTAATTCGAAGACTCTTCATGCCTGATTGAAATTTCAAATCAAAATGAAGATTGTTCAAAATCACATATCATTAAAATTTGCTAAAAACTATTATGCTCAGTTTCTCTCTCTAGATTTTGGTGCCTAATCCTAAGATTGATATTGCCTGATTTAAATTTCCAAATAAAATAAAAAGACATTTTGAAATTTAATATCACTTAAATTGAATAAAACCGATTAGGCTCACTTTCTCTCTCTAGATTTTTTTCCCCTTATTTAAGGACTGATAATACTTGATTTAGATCGCCAATTAAAGTAAAAATACATTTCAAAACCACATATCACAAAAATTTGATAAATATGAATAACCTTAACCTCAGTTTCTCTCTCTAGTTTTCCGTTCCCTTATTTAAAGAGTGATAATGCTTGACTTAAATGTCCAATCAAAGTAAAGATACATATCAAACAAAATATCACTAAAATTTGATAAAGCCAATTAATCTCACCTTGTCTCTCTAGACTTTTGTGCCTTGACTTTCAAGACTCTTAATTCCTGATTTAAGTGTCAAACAAAAATAAAGAACATTTCAAAACCACGTATCACTAAAATTTGATAAAAATGATTAAGCTAACTTTTTATCTCGCTAGATTTCCATGCCCTACTTCATCGACTAATAATGCCTGATTCAAATTTCCAATAAAAAAATACATTTCAAAACTGGAGATCACAAAAGTTTAATAAAACGAATAAGCCTCATTTTCTATCTCTAGATTTCTGTTACTAAATTTGATGACTCTCAATGCTTGATTTTAATTACCAATCGAAATAAAAATACATTCCGAAATGCAATATCACTAAAATTTGATAAACATAATTAAGCTCAGTTTCTCTCTCTAGATATCCTTCCCTACTCTGAAGACAGATAATGCCTGATTTAAATTTCCAATAAAAAAAACATTTCAAAGCTGAAGATCACTAAAGTTTGATAAAACTGATAAGCCTCACTTTTTATCTCTAGATTTCTGTTACTTAATTTGACGACTCTCAATGCCTGATTCCTATTGCCAATCAAAATAAAAATACATTCCAAAATTAAATATCACTAAAATTTGATAAAATAATTAAGCTGACTTTATCTTTCTAGATTTCCGTGCCCTACTTTGAAGACAGATAATGCCTGATTTCAATTTCCTATAAAAAAAAACATTTCAAAGCTGAAGATCACTAAAATCTGATAAAAGCAATAAGCCTCATTTTCTATCTCAAGATTTCTCTTACTTAATTTGACGACTCTCAATGCCTGATTTCAATTCCAACTAAGAAATAAAAATACATTCCAAAATTGAATATCACTTAAATTTGATAAAAATAATTAGGCTGACTTTCTCTCTCTAGATTTCAGTGCCCTACTCCGAAGACAGATAATGCTTAATTTAAATTTCCAATAAATAAATATATTTCAAAGCTGAAGATCACTAAAGTTTGATAAAAGGGATAAGCCTCATTATCTATTTCTTGATTTCTGTTACTTAATATGACGACTCTCAAGGCCTGATTTCTATTGCCAATAAAAATAAAAATACATTCCAAAATTGAATATCACTAAAACTTGATAAAAATAATTATGCTCACTTTTTCTCTCTAGATTTCTATGCCCTAATTTGAAGACGCTAAATGCCTGACTAAAACTGTGAATCAAAATAAATATACCTTTAAAATTTTGACACCACTTAAGTATAATATGACTGATTTGGCTCACTTTCTCTCTCTAGATTTGTACGCCCAAATTTTAAGACGCTTAGTGCCTGATTGAAATTTAAAAAAGAAACAAAGAACATTTTAAAACCACATATTAGTAAAACTTGATAAAAATTATTAAGCACACTTTCTCTCTAGTTTTCCGTGCCCTACTCTGAAGAAAGGTAATGCCTGATTTAAATTTCCAATAAAAAAATGCATTTCAAAACTAAAGATTACTAAAGTTTGATAAAAGCGATAAGCCTTATAATGTATCTCTAGATTTCTGTTACTTAATTTGATGACTCTCAACGCCTGATTTAAATTCCAATTGAAATAAAAATACATTCCATAATTGACTATTACTAAAATTTGCTAAAAATAATTAAGCTTACTTTCTCTCTCTACATCTCTATGCCCTACTCCGAAGACAGATAATGCCTAATTTAAATTTCCAATCAAGATCTTGATGGGGTACTGAATCTATGTGCTACGCAAGATGTAGTTACTAATAGATTCAATCCAAATGAGATCCTAGAAATGGTAGATGACCTATCTAATTTGCTTTTGATTTTAGATTGCACTCTTGAACCAAGGTGATGCTCTCCCCTTAACAAGGTAATTGATATTTTATAACCATTTCTTTTATTTAGAGGATGGATAGGTAGCCCAAGAAAAACCTAACAAGCATTACTAAGAGACTACAAGGGAACTGAGTAGAGGGTGTTGATAACACGTTATGAAAATTTAAAATACAATGCATTTAATATTATTTCAGACATATAACCCCTGAATTTATCATGTATCCAAAAGTTAATAGATTATTTCTTGAAATTTAGTTAAATATCAGTTTCTGCATATTGTATATATTTTTGAACTATCCTGCGTGACATCTATGAAGTACATTAGTTTACAACTAATGAATATTTTCTCATCATATGTGTAGAAATTTACGAGAGGATCAGGGGAGGATTATAAATGGTTGTAACAGTTTATGGAGTTAGTCCGTAGGATGAGTGGGCTCGATGCAATCGTTTTGGATTTGGGCTGTCAAAAGATAAATAAAAGTAGTGTGGACAATGACTTGGCCCATTTACTTAGCCTTCAACTATCTCCTGAAAGATGTTGTGATGTCGGACGTCGACACCGTTGACCTTTGATACCACTATCTATCTTTGGTACCAAACCATCATACTTGGTGCCAATCGGACAACGTCCTCGATGACATCCGCCATCAAATTGGTATCAGAGCCAGTTGTGGACGCTCACAACACGTCTTCGACTTTGCATAACCATCATTTCTGCATTGCATCATCTTTTCGAAAACCATCTAGGTACCCTAGGAACATGGCCATCGAGACGCGATCGAGCAGGAGGGCTCAGCGCAGAGGTTCTACCTCCTTACAATGAACCAAACCGCCACCCGACGAGAGAGGCCGCCCCATGGCCCTCTCGGAACCCCGTCCTACGACACCCATAGGAGGCCCATCACAGCCACCTACGGAGCATGCACGGACCGCACCCACCGCTGCGGGTACTGCCAGGCCATCCAGTCCACGTGAGCATATCCGTGCCCACCGTGGAACCCGACGATCCCCACGTAGCTCCTCGCGGTCACTTGGTGTCTTGTCACCTAGTGACAATGAGGATGGGGCGATGACGAGTTGTCGCTTGCACGGGAAAGCTCCCGTTGATGAGGCCACACCCCGGGCCACCGTCGCACGCTGTCGAGGAGTAGGACGCGGCCAAGGAAGACCGTGCCAACATCATCGACCCCGGGAAGACCCGTCTGAGGAGCCAAGGGCATGTCTTCGCACCATGGCAGCCATCGCCGAGCGCATGGAGCAGATGCTCGCATGCCTACTACCTCAAGTACACGTCGCCATACTAGCGTCCGTGGCTGAAGAGCGAGCCCACGGCTCAGCCCAGTAGCGCTACACCCGGAACGTCCAAGGAGCTCCTACGACGATGACGAGTACGTGGAGCACGATCGGAGGCTAGACGAGGAGCTTCAAAATCGACGCCCAGCCCAACACCCCCCACACGACCCAGCGGACATCCGTGCCTGGGATAGACGATACCCACGGGACGACCCTGACCGTGGGTACGAGTCCGACTTGCCGGTCCGCTGAGATGAACATGTCCGGTAATATGACCGAAGACACGAGACCAACCCACAGCCCACCAAGACGACTACATCTCACATGACGATCATGGTTACATCGCCAATCTACCGTCCCGCCGAGGCAACCACGTCTAGCCCAATGATTGAGGGTATGAGGCTGACTTACCAGCCGGCCAAGGCAACTACGTCCAGTGAGACGATCGTGGTTACCTGGCCAACCTACTGGCCCACCGAGACAAACTCGTTTGGCCCCACTATCGGGAACACGAGGCCAACATACTAGCCCGTTTAGACAACACCGTCTGGCACGATGATCATGGTTATGCAGCCGACCCACCGGCCCACCCAAATGAATACGTTTGGCGCCACAATCAAGGATACGAGGCCGACCGACCGGCCCGCCGGGACGAATACGTCCCGCGCTATGATCGTGAGTACGACGCCGAACTACCGGCCTGCCATGACGACCACGTCTGGCACCACAATCGTAGACACAACGCCAATCCACCGGCTCATCGTGACTACTATTTTTGGCCCCACCACCGCCAATACAAGGAATGATAAGCCAAAAATAGGGGTAAATTTTATGCAATTTTAATCCCTTGTCGTTGTCAATTTTAGCTTATACAATAAAATTTATAAAACCTCACTTAAGATGCACAATGATGAGTAGAGGTATCGTCCAAGGGAGGCTAGTAAGGAGTTCAATTCGATAATTTTATGATAATTAGGATTAACTTGATCTTCAATGAAAATCAAATTAACCTAATTAGACAAAGAATTTAGAGGGGGAGGTAGAAGAGATGAGAAGAGTAGAAGAAATTAGGGAACTCTAAGTTGAATTAATTGATCCAATAAAAAGATCAAGGAATGCAATTTAGAGGGATTAAGAAGAAAGCTTTTTAGTTGGTTGGTTGTTTTTTTATAGATTTGATATTTCAGAGCTAACTACACTATAAGATAATAAATAAATAAAAATAAATTTTAATACCCTAGAATTTAGAGTTTTTTTTAGAATTTTCTATGGGAATGCACTTGAATACGTAGTTAAATCTCTCAAATTCTCCTCTCAATCATAATCAGGGCTTGTACATGCCGCTCAAGCCAAGCGATTTAGAGGTTCAGACAAGAATCAAGAAGAAAGATTAAGAAATTCAACTAACAACATCCAAAATACACCAAAATTCAAATACAATGAAGGGAAATGTACCAAACAGGTTGATCCAGGCTGGGGCTCCTCTCTGTCTTGCAGCTTTGATAGAGAACCATCAAGAATGACTCCCTCTCGAAATTTGGCTTTTATACCTAGGTAAAATGGAAAAAATTACCATTTTACCCCCAATTAGTAACTAATTTTTATCTATCAATTTGGACTTGATCTCAATAATCCAACCATACCAATAGAAAGAGGGGATCAATACAAGCAAATCTATAAAAAAATCATCTCAATCGGACTTCTGGATCAAAAGTTATGAATAAATGAATTTAAACCAATATTAGCCATTGGATTTAAATCCATTTATTTATATATTTTTTCTTAAACTACGCGCTGATGTGTCGCCCTCCTACTGGCCGGTGACTTTTCAACTTCTCCAGGCGGGTTTCTTCGCGTTGCGCCACGTACCCCCCTGACGAAAATAAAAACAGAAAAAAACTCAAAAGTCGCTTTTTAAATACGTTTTGATATGCACATATGCGTGCGTTTAGTCTTCCCTCTGACTGATTAGAGCTCGCCACGTCACTGCCTGTGCACGCATGTTGTACGCGTCGTGTGGGTGGTGAACTTACCACCCCGCGCCCGTTTTCATCACGCACCGTAGGATTCTCATCCGATGGCCACGATGGGGCCGCGTCAAGCAGTCGAAAACTTCCCTGTGCTTTTGTAAACAAAACCTTCAAAACAAACTGGAGTTGCAGTCTGACGCCGCCCATAGGTAATTGTGTATATGCCCTTTGCGCACTCTCTCTCCTCCGGTTTCTCCTAAAAACATTAAAACAATTATTAAATCATTTGCAATAAAACCCTAGAATAATTTAAATAACATCTTTACGCCTGCAACCACGACCGAGAGCTGTTTTGAGGGTATAATTGCAATGAAAATTTACGAAAAGCCCTTCAAAGTTTGAAAATTATCTTACTACACATTTTTTCCTTATAAATATATCTTTTTTTTCTTATAAAAAATGCATTTCTTCTTCAAATAAATCTTAGAAAAATCCAAAAAAATCCTAGAAAATTTTAGAAAATTCACTGATTCATCCTTGTAATGATAAATTGTGAAATTAAATATTAAACTTGCCATTTTCATTAAAAAAATATATTTTAAGCTCAAATAAATCCCTTAAAATTCATAGAATTAACAGAAAATTAGGGAAAAATCAGAAATCACTTGAAAACAATATTTTCATGTAAATAATGATAACAACCCCATTTTAAGCTCTTTAAATGCATAAAATTGTGCTAATAGCATGAAATAAAGACCAAATTTAGGGTGTTATCAATGAGGTTCCCCGGTACTCGCCCCATGCGATGCCCGACATCCGCTCACCCCGCGACGGTCATCCCCGACACTGGGATGACCACGACCGCAGCCCGACCCCCCTCCACGATGTGTCGACCAACGTCAAGAGGATTACCTGCACTCGAATGGCAATCAGATGATGACAAACTCCGACGAGAAGAGCACCACGCTCGAATCCAAAAGTGCGTGTGTGACGACGTCGCCGTCTTTGAAGGAAACCCAAGGTCATCAACAAGGAGTTGAGCATGAACTCCGACTTCCAGTGGTACCGCATGGACGACGACTTGTGTGTCGAATATGTGGAGACAAGACTTGGCGGACAGATGCGGTGTTGATTCGTGGAGGACCCGTGAATCATCATCGGTCTATTTGCCCACGAGCTTCAGCCGACCCTGCGCAGCGAGGTTCTTAAGTGCAACCCTGCCAAGGTCAACAAAGCCTACCACTTAGTGGAGCACATGGAGCATCTGACCGATGAGATTTCCGCGCACGCCACTCACATGCTCAAGCTGTCACGAGCGACACTTCGGCCCACAACACCACTATTAGTCAAGCACCACTTACATGCTTCAAGTGCCAATGGAAAGCGCATCGAGCTAGCCAATGTCCGTCCTTGGCTCTCCTAATTGATACGAGAGAGGCCGAGCAGGACCAGAACAGAGAATTGGATCCATTACCCGACGAAGACTGTCGTGTAGATGAGGAGATCACGAATGGGTACAAGTCACCCGACCCACAGGTTGGGTACATCCAGATAGTGGATGTCGGTACGACTCTGGCACCCGCTCCACGCTCTAGCGCTCGGTGACTCATTAGCATTGTCGCTAACCGCCCATGCACTAGTGGGCATTCGTCCCACCTGACATTACATCGCACGTTAACCCTACGCCTGTCCCACAGAGAACAACCCTGCTGGCCGACACGACTCTACAAACGTCGGTCTTCTACACGTTTGTCAAGATCAACGACAAAGCGTGTAAGTTGACACTAGATAGTGGCAGTTGTGTCAACGCCATTTTGGATGCGATGGTCGCCCAACTAGGGTTGATGACCATGCCTCATCCTACTCCATTCAACGTGTCGTGGGTTGACAATTCGTCACTATCGGTGAAGCAACAATGCCATGCCCCGTTAAAAATGGGGACATACTATGAGACCGTCCTGTGTGACGTCTTGAAAGTAGGAAGTATTATCTTGGGTTGTCCTTGGATCTATGATAATGACATCACCATAGCAGGCAAAGCGAACATGTGTTTGTTTCTGCATCAGGGACGATGGGTCATGTGGTACCCTTATACCACGAAGCCAGCATCGAAGAGCGCCCAACCAGGATGGTTAGGCTAATGATCGTCTGCTATCACACGCCCCCCCAAGGGCCGAGATGCAATGACGATGACATGATATCTTGTCCAACCAATTGCGCCGCCCACTAAACCGCCCGTGCAACCAGCCAGGAGACTCGCGCTACACATAGTGTCGCTTGCCCAGCTACTAGAGCCGCCCGCCTCAATTGTCTGACCAATCTTGCCACCCGTGCGGCTGCCCGCGCCATTCGCCCGGAGCACACACGTGCCATCCCCAACGGCTATGTTTAGGAGTTTCCTTGTCCCGGTGTAAATCCCAAACTCTTCGCTGGCCAAGATGACGAGCGGCAGACGCGTTACGACCGCCGCACCATCTGCAAGGTAACTGCCAACCGCCATTGCCTTACCCCACGCGCCATCCACACACTTGACTCCTTGGAGGCCCATGCCACCGGGTTGACCCCACCTAAGATCGCTAACGATCAAGTCCCTCAACGGTCCCCTATCCTAGCACCTGTAGAATGTCCTCACTTTGCATTCGCCCAACATGTTTTGCCGCTGCATTGTCATCAACATGTTAGATCTACATTTAGGCATGCAAAGTACAAGCAGGCTGCTGACTCGCAGAGCCAACCTCGAGTGTCCAATGTGGAAATCCGAGTGTTGGTGAGAATTCAGACGAAAAGTTATTCTCCCGGGTTGGTCACAACACTATATGTTTGTAGCACCGGCCCATTCTCGATCCTTCGAAGAGTGGGCGATAACGCCTCCGTCGTCAAAATTCCCCTACGTGGGGAATCAGCTCCACGTTTAACATGGCAGACCTGGTTCCGTATTGAGCCCCTTCTCTTCCCCCTAAGCTGGCCTCTCTAGACCTCCTCAATGTGAGTGAGTTTGCTGCGACCACTCCACGATTGTTTCACCCTATTGGCACGAGGCAATCGATTGTATACTTCAAGAGGTAATTGACTATGCAGAGGATGGGGTATCACGAAGGTTCCTGGTGCAGTGGCTGGGATGAAAGAGCGCGAATGACATGTGGCTCACAGAAGCAGAGCTACGACACCTCCGACCGGATCCCCTTCGGCCGTTGTCGTTTACTCTCTCAAACTCGTCAGATTTGAGCTCTTCCAGCCCTGGGAGGATTGAAAGCGTGCGGCAGCCAGAGTTCCCGGAAGCGTCTTTGGAGATGCCAACAACATCACCAGCACCACCACCGGTTCATGTTCAACCCGACCGGCACACCAAGGCGACCGTGAAGGCGCTCAGGTTCAAATATCTTGGGTGAAAGCACATTTGTACCTATCGATTCCATCTGGTTTTATTCCATTTATTCACATTTTTCATCAATTTATTTCAGTTTACGTCAGTGTTTTCTCGTGTGCGTGGCCCTTTTTAATTCCATTTTAGGATGGGGTGGGAGCCTGAGCACTTGGGCCCCTTCCCCATCCCTCACTCCCTTCCATTTTATTTTTATTTTCTTGTAATAGGGGACCCATTCTATAAGGGCCCCTTAGTGGATTAGTCTCTCCCCACTCTCTCTCTTGTGTCCTCTTAGGGCCCATTTATCCCTCCTTTATAAGGGAAGAAGGGCGCCCTAAGAGTTCTTGGACTTGTTTTTTTCTAAAGAGTTGTGTTGTTGAAAGAGAAAGTAGGTCCCGCCTTCAAGGAGGAGGCTGATGGAGGGGATGGCGTGGTGAGAAATAGGGCTCTAGGTGTAGAAGGAGGGCACAACTGCTTCCCAAAACAGCATTTGCCCTGCTCCTCTCTCCTCGACAGACCTCACTCTTCGTCCAACGTGGTGCAACAGCTGCGTCGCTGACGGGCCTTCATCCGGTGCATCATGCGATCGCGACTGGATCTGTTTCAGCCGTCTGTGCAGCGCCCCGACCAAACCGTCTGAAGGTTGACTCCCTGCCATGTTTGGTTCTCGCCCTTTCCAGGACGCTCAGCCGGCCGTTGGTCGGAAAAGTCACCAGATCGGGAGCCGTCTGATCGTGTCATTGTCGGGTCGTGAAGTCTGCTGACCGTGATCATGGGACGCGAGTCCTCTGACCAATTCTGCTCAGGTTGAGAGGTCAAGTGATCGAAATGCCTGGTCGACCCTTGTTGACCGGACATCTGTCGGGTTGCCATTCCGACCAACTGGGAGACACCAGGTTGCAACCCATGATCTGAGACATCGTTTGACCCTACGACGCTGGAGCGACGATCTTGCTCGCTTCCAAGGGTCCACGGTGGGTCATCATGCATTCCTGGCGTGATCCCTGCTCCGTCCAAGAGCTTGTGAGCGAGATCTTGTGATGGGGCTCCTTCCCCTATGGCCTGCCCCGTTGTGGTTTGACGAAGCACCTTGTCAACAGCGGTGCTAATTTGCCACCACAGTGGCTCTTATTGCTGCCGGTCAAGGATTTGAACGCCAGAGTCGAAGCTCCTCCCCTACTGCACCATCCTACCGGCCACTCCCCACCAGGAGTAATTGATTCCACCGAGCTGCTAACCGAGTCAGCTCAGTTGCCGCCATCCCCCTCCTCCTCTGAATCCTGATTGTCCGCTCCAGTCTGAAGGCTGTCGAACCACGCCGGTCCCTTCTCCGGCACCTCACGCCTCTGACATCGCATGTGATCGCTCCAGACATATCTGCGCAGAAAGACTCCAACACGCAGCCACCGACGAGGTACGTCGTCTCCTTGCTCGCCCGTCATATTATTTTCTGCAGTATACTTTCTGATTACCTCCATCGCGCTCGGATTAGATATAGGTGAGAGGGGAAGGTTGAGCATGAACTACGATCTTCTTGAGCGTCTTTCCTGTACGGCCGAGCCCGCCCATCACATATGTGCCCCAACGGATTGATTCCGTTCGGTGCCGTAGTCGCCTTCGTCCCCTCTCTCGAGGCTCAAGAGGTCACCACCGCCATCATCCGGCAACTCCACTGGGCTCGAAGTTTAACACCTCCTGCGAGTTGGCACCTGCATGTATGATACCTAGGCGCATCACACATTGCATCATAGTGACATTACCCACTTAGGGTTAATTTTCCGTCGGACGACGACATTGTGAACGTTTGATACCACTATCTATCTTCGGTACCGAGTCATCATACTTGGTGCCGACAGGACGATGTCCTCGACAACGTCTGCCATCATGAGGTATGAAATACATATGAAAAAATACTCAAACAATTAGAAAAATGCAGAAAATGGCAAGGAAAGAGCAAAAAAAAGGAAGGGCATTTTAGTAATTAATCCATGTGTATAGCTACTCTCATTTGCTCTCTTTTTCTGTGTTCAAAATGTGATCCAACTTTGGTTAAGTAGTAGGAAGAGGCTTCGATTATCCAAGGAGGTTCAACAGTAAGGTTTATTCATTTGATTACCCAACCAGGCTTATTGACATCACACATGTATAAGCTATATGAATCCATATGTCAACTCAACCAGTCTATTAGGTTAAAGTGTCCTTGAATAATTAATCTATATGTTTATATAGATAATTAATAATATATATGAATAAAAAATTAGATATTTGAGTTATTATGTAGATAATCCAGAAAATTGCTTGCGCGCTTTTACGAAAAAATATCTTTGAGTATAAACAGATGAAAGCCCTAAACAATTTTTACCCCTCATATAGTTCTTTATGTGTCTTTTCCTCTGCATGTGATTATAATGGTGTTATGATGCTGATAGATCACTTAAAATGCTCATCAAGGTGAAAATGAACATATTTAACATGTTGAGGATTGTGTGGATACGTCTTGAGTCCAAACGCTTGAACAATTCAACACAATTGTGATATACCAAAGCTGATTATGTCATTTAAGCCTTTTATTTATAAAAAATATTCATAATTTGCATTTCAACAACATGGCAAGTAAACATGTAACCCAGAGGGACTAAGTACTGAATAAGAGAATTGTAATTTTATCATAAAATACCTGTACAATTTTTATTGTTTTTTCATGAACTAACTCTAATTGCATAACATCCACTTAATGGAAATCAATTCATCATTGTTTTCAGATGACTAGAAAATAGTTATCATGTTAACCTTATTCATTTAGACTTTATAGAATAATTTTGAGAATTTAGTGAAATTTCTTGTGAAAAAATAATAACTCATTCTAATTAAATATTTAGGTAGTGTTTCAACAGAGCAGGTGATCATTTCTGGCGGTGATGTGAATGGACTAGAGCGGACAAATGAGTAAACACAACTTATTTGTGATGAAGCAGTTATGTGCTGGCGATCCATGAAGCTAGGACCGCTTATGTAGATTTAGCTTTGCGGGTGGAACATAAATGGAGTCGATAGCGAACCGATGAGCAAAGGAATTGCTACTTGAGATGGGATGGTGAATACTTAGGTTATTGTAGAGGTAGATAGCATTGGAAAAGGCAAATCCATGCATAAAAATGAAGATTATGTTATCTTGATTGTCATATGCGGAATGGCTGGAGTGGTGATTTCTCTTCACAATCTTGGCCTACCACAACATATATCCTTCAACCCTTTGCTCTCAAGCCTCAAGAATGGACCCAGGTAAAATTTTGAATGAGTAACTCACTCCAGTAATCACAATTAGGATTAAAATATAGGGGAATCTTTGAAAATGATGATGCAAATATATGTGGCAAGTCTCAAATCATGGGATTCTAAACATTCTTAGTTTGGGTGCATCAAGATGTTGACAAAGATGATTGAGTTGTCAAAATAGGATTGTCATTATAAGAGGAGACAACTCAAAGAAGATAATAACATGAAGTCCTTGGCCAAGGCAGTGAAATATGGAAGAAGAGTTTTGTGATAATCTTTGAACGCATCAGTACTAACTCGAATGACTGATTATGGTTTCATAGTTTACCATACCCTAAGTTGTCCTAGGAGGGTCAAGTCGATGACAAACATGTTCCATTTGTGAGTTGATACACACTCCTTATCTTCTAGAGCATGAGGTATGGATTGGCACCCCACGCATTGGAGACTCAACCTATCAATTGGGTTAAATTAATCCGACATTGATTTATCTCTATGATGATATAAGTTAATTAAAATGGAAGGCCAATAAGGATTATTGGGCTGTTGGAGTCATTAACTCGACTGATAGGTGGGCCTAGAGGATCACACACAAACGGTCTTTTGGATGGTAGAAGCTATTAAAATTTTTGTGGTCTTTATAAAAAATACTCACTTAGTATAAATTGGAAAAGGCCCTAAACAAAATCCACCCATGCCATAATTGTTCAGGGGCCTTTCCCTTCTTCTCCCTTCTCCCCAAAGCGCCACTCCATTATCAATATGATCGTGATAGCGTAACAACAATGACTTAGCATGAATGGAGCTCATCAAGGTGGAGGAGATTTGACGTGCCAAGGATAGTACATATATGTCTAGATATTAAACATATGCAACTTGACATGTCTCACTTGAGGATCCAAGAAATCACATATGCTATTTGTGTCAAGGCAATTCATTTCATGTTTTAACAACACCGTAATGATGTTGTTTTAAGTCTTCAGTTGCACATTGTTTTGAGTTTTCATCCATATCGAGACCCTAGAACCCAATAGTGATATCAGATCCAGAGTCTGCCTTGTATTAGATGAAGAGTGATATCAAAATAATCCAAAATGATATGCAAAAAGTGATTTTTTTCCATTATTTTGGTTCTATCTTGTTCGGGTGCCCACCCCATTTTGTTCAATACTCACTATAGTTTGAGTGAACTCTCTTCAGAGATTGAATGGGATCTGTTCAAGGTAGATCAAGGCCATTTGGCGTTAGAGGGCCCTGGTGGCTAAATACCAGCCCAATATTATCTAATGTATATATATACATATATACAATATTCTCTAATGTATATATATATACACAATAAATATATTGATTTGAATTTGCGACACCCTGAATTCTCTCATATATCCATGCAATGGATTGCAAGCGTGATGAGCCTTTGGAAATATAATGATGGGTAGCGCTAAGACAAGATTTAAGGACTAGGCTCTGTCTTATTACTAACTGAGACAAAATGCAATACATTATAAATTACTGGTAGAGTTAATACAATCTATCTTAAATCTATATTTAATTTATTTACTATAAAAGTTTACATCTATATTACCTAAAAACATCAATTATAAGGCAGACCGTGATGCATCATCTGATCAATTAATAATCAATTCAATTATCTGATCAATAATTACATAAACAATATAGTAAATTGATGTTCAGATCAGGCGACTGATTAATGACAACATCACTGAGCAATGAAAAGCTGGAATTTTGTGTAATAATATGTCAGTTTTGTTCCAAATGTATTTTTGACTTCAAATCATTGTTTGTGTTAACAGTATATGTTAAAATATAAAAAATGCAAGGGAATAGAAAAACATTAGAATGCTTAAAAATTATGGTGATTAATGGACTTTTGGTTGGTAAGAAAATGTGAAACATTATATTTAAAATATTCTACATCAGGGATTAATCTAAAATCATGTGTTTTTAAAAATATAGTATCTAATTCCACACCGACCATAGGCAAGTGTGGAATGGAATTTTAAAGCAGTTGATGAAACAAAACATTTGGATTTATGTGGATTTCAAAAGCCCATCAATTGGTTGGTATAGCAGATGACTTTATTCTAGGTCTGATCTCTCTCATCTATGAATAAATTCATGAGAAAATAAATCTTCGATGAAATTTCGGGATAATGCTCTCTAAAGAGTAATACACACATTCAAATGGCATGAATTATTCAGGTATGTGCGGGCTAGAGTCTATCTAAGCAGTCTGGTCAAAATTGGGAAGCTATCCCCTTCTTGGAATATAAATATACCCTAACTGGAACATCTACCCCATCTCTTACTGGAACTTATTTTATCTCAATGAAACTGATTCTAGTTAGTCCCTTAAAAAAAGTAGGCCTAATCGTTAGTCAGGTCATTGGTCCCTCTCACGACAGTTGACCCATTGGCCTACTCTTTGTCCATAACGTACTAGCCTGATCCGTATGGTCACTACCACTACTGACCCTATAGATTCGTTGAAATAAAAATTCCAAAAAAAAGATTATAAATTCTATTTATATGTGTTAATTAAGTGGATCCTTTTTTATTAAATACCAAAGTCATGGAAATTTTCTTAGCTTTGTAAAATTTGTAATGGATAGCGGAAAATTCTAGAGTAATTTTGAGGTCTATTTTTAACATAGTATATATATTTATTAAATAATATTATAAAATAAAAGTGTTATCAAACACATGATAAAATTTTTATGCATGCATAATACAAACATAATGATTCATGCATGATTCGATCAATACAGTTCCTAAAACCATGATAAATGACATATAAATATAGTTCCGGATTGTCCCGGATATGGTTGATGGACGGGACGGGATAAATTTCATCTCGTCTGACGTCTAGAGTAAGTTCAGGTACGAAGGACGGGACAGTTTTTCATCCAACGATAAAAAACCGTCGCAGCCAATCATCCGGGACGGTTTTTCGTTCCTTCTAGTCCTCCTGTGATGAATTTTTGTCCCAAAATTCATCCTAGACGAAAAAACCCATTTATATTTTTAATATACTAATATAGATTTTTCTAAATTTTTGAAGGGAAATATGAAGGAGAGAATGCAAATGGACATATGTACAATTAATTCTGAGCGGCGTTAGTTTGTACACACGAAAAAATACAGGGACCTTGATGCAAATTGTCACAGCGAGGCCCATGTGGCGAGATCTCAACTGTCGGATGTGAATCCGGTGGTTTTTCGTCCACATCCATCCATCCATCGTTCGAGACCTACGGACGGACAGTTTTTTCACCCCACGGGACAAAACCCGTCCCGTCCGGTGATCCCCAAGATGAATTTTTGTCCTGAAATTCGTCCATATCTTGAGATCGGATGATTTTTTGTCCCAGGTTAAAAATAATCACCTCGGGACAAATTATTATAATAAATAAAATTTAAAAGCTACTCAATGCCACATGAGGGAATCTATTAATGATACGCGCTGGAATGCTTAGATAATTCATTAAAATAATGTATTTATATGTTTACATTTATTTCTATAAGATTAATCACGCATTAAAATTAATAATCTTGAAATTTTTTGTAAGACAATTGAAATGTTTTTATGTCGATAAGTTGGAGGTCTTCCCTAGATATTTCTGCTTTGAAATAACATATTATGAACTTTTTAGATATCTGATACTGGTATTGGATATTGGTTGCTACAGTGCCGATATTCGATACTGATATCCGTCTTGATGTCGAGATCCGTCTCTGTCTTAGGGGAAGGATGACGATATCAGATATCGGGTGTGGATATCGGTTTTTGATATCCAACACCGATATATTTTATAAAAATATATTTCATTCATTGTTAAAGAGCGATTAGGTGAATCAACTTGTGGTAGAGGGTATTTAGAGCCTTTTAATTTGTTTATTGCTACCTGTAAGATATACAAGTCAAACTTTTTTTTCTTCCATATGGGATAACAGCAGGATTTTGAGATTAACAAACTCTGAATACTTTATCCCATATGGAAGATAAAAGACATTTCGGCCTTTATTTATTAGACGAAGTATTAATATCATAGATATATATTATATATAAGCCGATTATAATATAAATAAAATCTATCGATATAATATTAATTCATTTAATATATATACATTGTGTAATATATACAGCACACAATTTTGTATGCCTTCCATATGGGATAACAGGATTCGAATTTTAATAAAAAACTACAAATCCAGTTATCCCATATGGAAGAAAATAAAAATATTACACTGTATATTAATCGAGGTTGATAACATATCAAAACGTAAGTCGTTAGATTTAAATAAACCAATGAATGAGATAGATAGCTTAATTTTTTTCAGTCGATACCGGTACCGATATCCGGATACCGCTTCTGATATCCGGATATCGAAAACCAATATCCGACATCCGGTATCCGTCGCGTCCCTCTACCTACGGTATCCGGTACCGATGTCCGTCTACCCCTCAGAGACGGATATCGTCCGATATCCAATATCCAATATCCAATATCTAGCACCGTCCCATTTTTTCCCGGATATCGGATATCGGTTGTCCGATATCGGATGACGGAGGGATATCAGTTGGGCGAACCCTAATCACCTCCCCTTCCTGATCACGAGAGCTCCTTTCATTCTCTCCTGAACATGTGCAGATCTTTACTTCTAAAATCCTAATTAAATCTCTCAAAAGACAGCCATTGGTAAGCATTAGCTAGTGTTCTAATCAAGACATCATGCACAACTTCACAGTGTCAATATGAACATTCTACGAAATAGCAGTATTTTCCACTGCAACTTATATGATATTAATTCATCAAACCGATTGGGATATTGACATAAAAGACAAGAGTCTATTATCCAAAATCTTCCAACTAACCCATAAGAAAAAGGGTAGATTATACTTCCACATTATCACTATATTGAGCATGTGTACCATTTTCATAACTCTATCCACCATCATTTTTCTGATCAAATTTCTTCTTTGGACAAAATACACTTTCTTTTGCAACTGGTCAGTACATGATTTTGATCGAGTCTGCCTCTTACTGGACTTCTCTTTTTCCTTCAATGTTACTCTACCTCAATGTATAAGGTGTTACTTATCGTCTGATCACAGCCAAAAACTCTAATCATATTCCACCAGAGTTATACCAAACTCATCAAAATTCATGGTAAGCATATTATGCAATCAATCATATACTGTCATTATAAATTGATCAAAGCAATACAAGAAAATAATAACTTCGTTAAAAGCTGATAAACCACACTTATGTGTTGGAAATAGTTAGTACTAGTGTTTGTCGTCCCGATACCGGTACCAGATGCCGGTATCTTGACGGATACTGTACCGGATACCAGAATGGCAAATTCCGGTATCCTGTTTTTTCGATATCCAGATATCGGATATCGGTATTGGATATCAGCTGCTACAGTGCCGATATCCGATACCGATATCCGTCCCGATTCGGCATCCGTCTCCGTCTCACGGAGACGGATGCCGGTATCAGATATAGGACGTGGATATCGAAGACCGATATCCACATCTGATCAACCTTATTCTTAATTTTCTTAAGGTTGACTGTGTATGTTCGATTCAAAATTTTTGAATCGAAAATACACAGTGACTCGGTGACATTCAGTGACTCGGTGACATTCAGTGACTCGGTATCGGGACGGACTCTGTGGAGCTTAGATGGCTTAGACGGCAGAGGACGGCGGAGGACGGCTGCGGCTACATAGGTAGGTCTTCTGTTAATTTCCTGCTGCTTTCATCTCGTAGCGCAATGAAATCCTGCTGAATGATCTCCTCATTTCCACTTTGTAGTTTTTTATACTGTGATGCGAAACTTTGTTCTTGATCTTAGAATGGAAAATAGAGAAAGTAAAACTCAAAAGATGAAAAAAATCTTGTCACGCAATGATCTTCTTATTTTCGCTTTGTTAATTTGTTGAAATCTGATCCGTGACTTTGTTCTTGATCTTCAAATGGAAAGGAGACAAAGTAGTGATTTAATGAGAAAGAGGATCCATCACAAGTTGGTGTTATGCTGAGAATGCCAAGTTTTTTTCTTCTGTTATGCTTGAATTATTATTATTTTTAAATTATGCTTGAATTATTCTTGAGCGGAATTATTCTAAATTCTTGAGCAGAATTTCTTTCCATATTCTCTCTTACTCTCTCATTCTTACGATCCTTTTTTCGTTCTCAAATTACATTTCACTGGAATTATTCCTCTAATTCTCCTCCTCTTCTCTCATTCCATCGCAATCTATGTTTCTTTCTATCTTCTAATATTTAACTCTTCCTTTCTTCACAGAGTGAGAATTACTCTGTGATTAATTATGTAATTCTTTCTCCCGATTTTCTTTCTTTCGCCCTTTATCTCACTCTGTGACTCTCCCTTTCTCTCATCCAATTCCAGTGTAATTCTCTCTCTAATTCTCCCTTTCTTATCGAATTCTATCGCATTCTCTGTTCCTCTTTATATTTCTATCTCTATAAGTCTCCCTCCCTTCTCACATTCTCCCTTACTCCCTACTTATTTCTCTCAATTTTCTCTCTTCCACCCTCTCTCTCACTCTGTCACTCACCTTTTCTGTCATTCCATTGAAGTGGAATGACACTTTGAATCGTTCCCCTGATCCTATCACACTCTTTGAATCTTTCCATGTTCTTTCTCTTATTCATATTCTTATTCTGTGAAGACGACCCTGAAGTCGGGGACTCCAACATGGTCGTCTTAGACTGTCCAACCCGATGGAACAGCACGTACACTATGTTGGCGGCCGCCAAGAAGAAGCGTAATGTACTTGACGAAGTCTCGACGGCTTTTGGCCGGAAGGCGATGTCGTCGAAGTTGTCGAAGGACGAGTGGGAGTTGGTAAAAGAGTTCTGCTGCATCCTTGGCCATTTCGCCGTATCAACTGATCATGTTTGCAAGACAGTGACGCCGGCGATCTGCGATGTCTTGTATCTCATAGACGACCTCAAGGTTCACATGGAGGAAGTGGTCCAGCAAGTCGAAGATGGAACATTCTTCACATCCGTTCGACGCTTGCACGAAGGAGATCGTTCGAACATGGCTCAGGCGTCTAGAGCGATGCATTGCAAGCTTGCACAGTATGCTGAGATATTGTGGGCGAATGAGGCGATCACAGCTGCGGCATTGATGGATCCAAGCCACAAAGGGTCAATGCTCCGCCCGGGCGTCCGAGAAGCGACCATCGCATACGTACGGTCGTTGTTACCCAGTGACTGGTTGAGACGTGGCCCGAGAGGGGCCGCTGAGGAGGGGCAGCCAAGAGGTGAAGAGTTGGACGAGTGGCTTAACAGCACTATGCGGCACGTGCAACCGGCACCGGTGACAACGAGGTCGGCGTGGGACAAGTTCAACCAGTTCCTTCCAGAGACTGTGCCAAATGAGGGTGTGTTCACTCCACTAACGAGGTACACATCACATAACTGAACTAGATGTTCTTATTTCTACGTAATTATCGTTACTGATCTCTTATCTTCTGCAACACAGGTGATGATCAAGTGAGCACAAATCTCTGACAGAGCCGTTGGGACTACGTTTTTTTTACAGACCCACAGTCATAGCATACATATGAATTTTGCTACAAATGTCGAATTAACGACGTGTATGGATTCTTTTGAATTTATTTAAATTTTGATACATTTCCAAAAATGTAATTGAATATCCCTAAATTACTAAGACGATTCAAATGAATCCATAATATTAAATTTTATTTCAATTTAAATAGACACTTTCAGTTCTTGTTATAAATTTATATCCGGCATTACTATATTCCTCCAACTATCCAATAAATAATCTTAGTATCAATAAAAAAAATTAATCGCTGTAATTAAATATACTGCCAAGTATATTTACTCGTCTATTCAATTTCTTAACTATATTACACAATTTTATTCTCTTAAAATAACAGTATATTAATTTCTTCATAACATTAGTTGTTAGTTAAAAATAACAATTCTACAACTATCTAGTTATTATATTGCATATTTTCTGCAGTTTTATTCACATAAAAATATAGTTTACTGATTTCAATAAAACATTAGTTGTCACTTGTCAGGCATTCTCATAACCATTCCACTAATATATTACACTCTACCCTAGTAACCTTATTAACTTTATACGGAATTTTATTTTACTATAATTAAAAATATATTAATTTCTTAATAACATTAGTTGTCAGTTAATATTAAATTTATTATTTAAATTATTAACTATATAACGCAATTTTATTTTCTTAAAATAACAATATATTAATTTCTTAATAACATTAGTTGTTAGGTCATGTTAAATTTATTATTCCATTTATTAACTATATAACGCAATTTTTTTTATTAAAATAACCATATATTAATTTCTTAATAACATTAATTGTTATGCAAGATTGAATTTATTGTTATTTTTATTAACTATATTACGCAATTTTATTTCCTTAAAATGACAATATATTAATTACCTAATAACATTAGTTGTTAGGTCATATTAAATTTATTATTCCATTTATTAACTATATAACGCAATTTTGTTTCCTTAAAATAACAATATATTAATTTCTTAATAACATTAGTTGTTATGTAATATTAAATTTATTGTTATTTTTATTAACTATATTACGCAATTTTATTTCATTAAAATGACAATATATTAGTTACCTAATAACATTAGTTGTTAGGTCATATTAAATTTATTATTTCATTTATTAACTATATAATGCAATTTTGTTTTCTTAAAATAACAATATATTAATTTCTTAATAACATTAGTTGTTATGTAATATTAAATTTATTGTTATTTTCATTAACTATAGTACGCAATTTTATTTCCTTAAAATAACAATATATTAATTTCTTAATAACATTAGTTGTTAGGTCATATTAAATTTATTATTCCATTTATTAACTATCTAACGCAATTTTGTTTTCTTAAAATAACAATATATTAATTTCTTAATAACATTAGTTGCTATGTAATATTAAATTTATTGTTATTTTTATAAACTATATTACGCAATTTTAGCCTCGTTATCATGATATTTTAAAATTTTAAAATTACATGAGGTATTATCTGTGGGCGGCGAGCTGGCGAAGATGAGAATTAACTGTAAGATGGCTGGGGAGAATATAAAGTCCCAAGGAAATTAGAATTTTTCCATATGGGATTGCAGACGACTGAAAAAAAATTGCCGGATATCAGTTTTCGATATCCGGATATCGAAAACCGATATCCGGACATCGAAAACCGATATCCGGCGTCTGATATCCGTCTCGTCCCTCCCCCTCCGATATCCGGTACCAATATCCGTCTAACCACTGATAGACGGATATCGCCTGATATCCGATATCTGATATCCGGAACCGTCCCATTTTTTTCCAGATATCGGATATCGGTTGTCCGATACCAGATATCGGACGGATATCGGGACAGCGAACACTAGTTTGTACGATCAAAAAGTATAGCACTGTCTGCCAAAGTGTTGTCTTTGTAGTCTTAAATGTCACTGGACCATATTATGATGCCAGTATTTTCCAACTAATATATAACTCATTGATATCAAGGATATACAACATAGCCCCACTCCTAACACAGTCACGAATTGGATTATATATTTTTAGTAGATGCGGATGCCAATCACAAACTAAAACATCTACAGGCTTTGAGTTTCCCACTCTTATCAACAAATCCTAATGAATCTTTGGTTAACAAACCCAAATTTGGCCAAATTATCAGTTTTTCAACATCGTAGCAAGTAAAATACAATCCAACATTTAAATAAATAATTTCCAAACACAGCTCTGATACCGGTTGTTGATAATTATCGATTACAACATATTGTTCTACAAATTATTCTATCATAATGCCAGGTTGTATCACATATAGAGCTGGCCTTCGACCCGTCACATAATATCTCTCTAAATGCTTTCAAAGAAATCATTTAGAGAGATATTATGTGTAATCAAAGAAATCCCACACTGTCATATCTTCAACGGGAAAAAGGCAGAGAAAGAGAGGAATAATATAGTTTCTCGTAGTAAGGAGCAAAATAATCAAACAATTTTTGCGTGAGAGAAAGAGAGCTCAACTTTCTTCTTCAGGTTTCCACAATATCAACACAGATTAGAAAGATATCATCCCTTTATTTTTTGTTACCGAGCAATAGACAAGCTCTGCCAAATAGAAAAAAAAATTACTCAGGGAAAACTTTAGCATAACTTCATTCTTGTAATAACATGAGAATAAGAGTAGAGAACAAGAGAACTTTTCACACGAATTAGAACCCAGATCTTTACCTGTAAAGTTGCTCCTCGGATTAGAGTGCTTCAAGGACACAGAAACAGGGTATCAGTGCCGTCGAAAGCCATTGGCCTCAGCAGCCGCAGAGCCACCCTGGAGATAGAAAGTCCGGCGACGGACGCTCTCCTCAATGGTTGCGCTGCCACCCGCCTCCGTTCCGAACATGCTCTTTCGAGCAGCGTCAAGGAAGTTCTTCCCGCCACCGTCTTGCGCCGCTTCAGAGGCATCCCTCTCTGATGCCCGACTAATCCGCTTCCACCGCTGCTCCTCGTGCACCTCTGCATCCAGTTGCATCTCCCTCAGCCGTGCCGCCCTCTCCTCCTCGCTCATCTGCGGCCTGTTTGCCCGCTTTCCTGCCCGTCGTTGCCACTCCTCTGACTCTTTTCTTTCCTCTCTGTGCCTTGGTTTCTTGTGCCTGTCCTCAGAGTCGCTGGACTCTGGAGAATGTCTATGGCGATGTCTCTTCTTCTTCTCTTCTGTCTTCTTCTTCTTCTTTTCCTTCTTGTCGCTGCGTTTCTCCTTTTGTTTCTTCTCACCCTCCACCTGCAAATGAACAAATATCAAATAATAAGGATTATCTGTAATCTCTCTATCCATCCAATTCTCGAGGATGACTCAAATTGACGTCATCATCATCCAAAAACCTATGACTGTCATCGTCCGTAGTTTCAGAGATGACGATGATTTTGTCCTCATCATCCCCCTGCAGAAGAATGATGTCAACAATTTCTTGACATATGACTGACGTTGACGAAGGGGTGAAGGCAAGAGATGATGAAATTTGGTCTCTTCGTCATCCTGGCGACAGTGAGAAGACAAAAACTAGTCCTTATACACGACTTTTTTCATAACATTGGCAGATTAAAATTTAAACATTATTTTTTCCTTCTCGCCTTAATTAAGTTTGAACGATCTAAGTGGAACTTATTATCTAGAAATAAAAAATTACTAAAATAAATTGTATCTGAACAGGTGATTAATCAAAATATAAGGTTTTGTTGACTCACTGATTTCCTGATCATGGCCATCTGGACGGGATTGTTCTTGATCCGAGCAATGGCCTCCTGTTCCCTCTGCCGGATGAGGAGCAATGGGTCGGAGTGGAGTTTCCGCCACGCGTCATTCGCTGATTGGGGCTTGTCCCCCTGGAAAAGAGCTCCCGGAGCCTCTGACTGCAAAAATAAAAGAAATGATTCGTAGCTTTAGTATTACTAGTTTGGTTCTTAATGGATAGTGAGAGTACAACCAACTTTATTATAACATTTTTGGAAAGTTATGAGTTTAGACTTCTGTATTTTTACTAAACATGGCAGCATAACAGATATTTTTCCTAAAAAAATATCAGAGGATTCTAAAATGAAAAAAAAATTCTATCCCTTTTGTCTCAACATGGAATAGAACATTGTGATTCATGATTTGTTCTAATTTGCGGTTTAGAGATAATAACTGACAAATTCAAGGATTTTTTGCTCCCACGACTATTTTCAAATGTCAGGAACGGGTCAGCGGCTCAGATCCAAAATTTTCTATTTTTGAACGCTCACTGATCTTTCCGGAGATTAGAGTTAAATAATACAATTCAGCCCAAACATGTATTAACGAATTCCTTCCGCTAAATCTCTATCCGTTGAATGAATCTGAAGGGTAGAAATAATCGTTGATATAATCTGAATCAAAGAAAATCACCTTGGAACTACTGGGTTCTGCCGCGGTGGACGATGACTCTGCTTTTGAAGGAGGCTGGAGAGCTTTGAAACCCTCGGAATTACCTTTCCCAACAGCTAACCCCGACTCATACAGAAATTCCAACCTCTCCTGTCTCCTGCATAACAAAATAATAAAATATTATACAATTAATTGTACAAAGCCTATCCAAAGCAAAATTTTAGAGAGGCTCGAAGGAAGAAATCCTAAACAGAAAAAAAACCCAGAATACGAATTGAGAAATTTATTATCCAGAGAGTGAAAGCAAATCCACAACCAATGCAAAGGAAAACCTAAACAGAACAAAACCCTAGATCCCAAATCGAGAAATAAATTATCCAGAAAGAGAGATAAAATCCACTTACGGAGCAAGCCCGGCACGCTCCTGGAGCAGACGGAACTCAGCGCGCTCGCGCTCCTCCTGAATTTGCTTTCGGAGCTCCTCGAGCTTTCGCTGCTCGGCTCCGTGCTTCTGCTCCGCCTTCCAAACATTTTCAATGTTCCTCAGGCTTCCAGTGTGCCATCCCTTCTTGTTCAGAAACTTGAGCGCCATTTGCTACACCGCCGCAGGCAGAATTCGATCGGGAATTGTGGGTTTGATCTCCTCGGTAGAAACTTCAGCGATGAACAGATCTTCTGAAGAAAACAAGCAGGATAGAGAAGATGAAGGCGGAAAAATGAATATAGCTTCGGGACTGGGTTTTATAGAGCCCGTTAGTGGGCCGAGAATTATTTGGCCCTCGCTGTTATCGAAATTTAGTCCAATTAAATATTCGTTGACGAAAATGCGCGTAAATAATGCATGATCGTCCTGACCTACGTGAACCATGGTGCAGGGACGCGGACGGGACGGTTGTTTCGTCTCAGGACGAAACAACCGTCCCGTCCAAGGGCATAGACGAAAGGCGGGGGCGAAAATTCGTCCCGTGGGCATCCGGACAGGACGGTTTTCGTCCAGTGGGACGAAATAACCGTCCGTCCGGATGTCTCGAACGATGGACGGACGAATAGTGGACGAAAAAATGCCATGCTTAAAATAATTGTATGAAATGAATATCCATAAATTAATTGCATGAAACGAATAATTTAACAGATTATTAGGGTAAAATCAGATTTTTATATCCCATTTATCATTTGATTAAATTCAGGAAAAATGCAATAAAATTCCAGAGAAATGTAGGAAAATGCAATATATCCCATTTACCCTTTGATTAAATTTGGAAAAAATGCAATAAGATTCGAAAGAAATGTAGATTTCCAGAAAAGAATGCAATATATCCCATTTATCCTTTGATTAAAGTTCCTAAAAATGCAATAAAATTCCAGAGAAATGCAATCAGATTTGAATTAAGAAATAATTCAATAGATTTGTAAAAAAATGTCCAAAACTGATTAATCAACCCCCACATTTTATAACACTTAAATATTTTTGTGGACATGCAATTATCGTTTTAGAATAGTAACTCGAAACTCGATGTGTAAAGTGAATAATGTAACAGATAATTAGGGGAAAATCAGATAATTAAGTTTATTTAATCCGTAGATTAAACTGCCAAAAAATACAATGAATTTCCAAGAGAATGAGGAGAAATAAATATTTAATCCCTCATTGAGTAAGAATATAATTTATTTTTATACATGCCATTACCATCCTATTATAGTAATTCCATGCTTAAGTTAATCGCGCGAAATGAATAATTTAACCAATAATTAGTGTAAAATCAGATTTTTATATCCCATTTATCCTTTGTTACATTGATTGTAGATTCAGTTTAGTTCATATGTAGGTACTGTTACAGGTATAGTCATCTACATACTACTGGTTAGTCTCTTTATCTAATCCAAAATAGAAGGAGATTAATTTATGGCTAAAATATTTCTCTCACCTGCTTAAGCACAAATATTTAAAACACTATGTGAAGGAATTTTCTTTCAGGGTTGCTGGAGTGTTGGATACAATCAATTTCATGGAATTATGTGACTTCTAATATGCTGGATTGGTGACCCAAATTGGATTTGGGGAATGTGAACGTCTAAAATGAAAAACAAAAAACCCAAAGACTCTCAACCGCCTGCGGTCATTATTCAACATCCATCAAAATTAATCTCAGCGTAATCAAAATTTCTGTTGAGATCTCACCTCCCAAAATTTATCGATATCTAGATAACCTGATTTATTTGATTGAAAAACACATGGAGTTAAGATAAATCTGAAGGCATATGGACTCTACCTTGTGATGATATGGATATGGAGTTGGGCTTCAGTACAATCATGCAAATTTAAACTGAGCTCTCTTTCACACCAACCATAAATAGAAAATTATAGAAAAACAGGGACATGCCAACATGAAAAGAACTGTTCTACCATTGGTTAAATGTATACGCAAAAGGGGGCAAACTCACCCACTAAAAAAAGATTGTAACACAGAAAAAAATCAAGGGAGATAAAGAAAGGATAGAGAATGACCAGTTTAAGAAAAAGGAACGACCAGTTTTACACAAAATCATACAAAAAAGTATGCATGTTTCACACAAAATCGTAGAAATCTACGCCAAACCAAGCATAATTTTCTCCAGCTCCTGAGAAACTCTGATCTGAGCAGCATGTGTATAGAATTCTGATAGGAAATGTGCTGCTCTTGAAATTTTAATTTGTGGTACAAGATTTTGAAGCATTACTAGCATCCTCCGGACAATCATGCGTCTATTAGAAGTTGTTTTAAAGGGACGAAGCCATTGATAGAGATTTCAGAGTATATGAAATGCAGAAAAAGTCAGTTTCATGGGTAGGAATTAAACTGATAAATTTGGCATAAATGAGTGGAAGTCGGCAATCATCTAAAAACCAATAGAAAATTTTCATAACCTAGAAACATAAAACATTAATTTCCATCGGTAATTTTTAGAGCATTGAAATTCTCAGATGAGGGAATGTGAAAAAAATCAGAAAGGTTTTAGAATCATTTCCCACCGTCGTGCTATTTTAAAAAAAGGATATGATGTAAAAAGATGGTGAACTAGCACAACTTATAGTGAACGTTAGAATGTAGCAGCTACATAAACCTGTCGAGTGCCTTCCTGTTGTTCCCCCTTTGTTACATGGAATAGAGAGAGTTAAGAAAAAGAAGCACCACTTACGGAAAAATCATAAAGTGATAGAACATAACACACCATCACACGAGCTGTCATCGTCATCAAAGCCATCATCGGAGTCTGAGAAGTACTGGTCTACACGATGGAACCATGCCCGAAGCATCATCAGCATCTCAATGCTCTATGAATCTAGGCGTGATCTTTGATATGTGGTGATGACTCGGCCAACTAAGGAAAGCTGCTCCACCAGTGCATTGGACGGGCTTATGGTAAGAAATTGTCACGTAATTTTGGTCAAGTTCGGTAAGTATCGCGTCCCAATGTCCTTCCACCAGCTTAGTGGATTCCTCGTTGCATGGGATGTTTAGATACTTATCCAAATCTTATCTGGGCATGCAGCATGGTTGCTCATGATTGCACAGACATGTATACTGTCACTTGGAGGAAACATGCTGTGGCGGACGGTGACTTTCTGACAGTTGTGTCTGCTCTAAGCCACTCTCAGTGGCTTTTGAAAGAGATGCATACTCTAAAAGACCTCTAAGATAGGAAAGCACATCTTGGTGACATGACATATGCACAACCTCTATTTTGGAAAATGGATCCAATGTTTATGCATTAGCGAATGTATGATTGCCCCAAAGTACCAATGCATATTGCATCAACTTGGTATGCATAGCACTACATGCCGACAGCAATGCATCCCTCCACTCAGCATCCAATACTGCCCCTGCATTGTACATAGCCTGCTCAAGGTGATTCTTAAGCTCTGCGACCAATAATCTTACCTAAATGATTGGCAATTTTTCGCCAAACACACAAAGTCAAAACCCTGGCACAGTGGGCCGAGGATGCCCATACATTCATCAATCAACTCCCAGTCCTCCTAACATTGGTCGTAATCCTTAGTCGATGTCTAAAGGAACATATGGTCCAATACCTCTCTCTTGGCAAGAGCACGCTCTAACATAATGAAAGTGGATTTCCAGCACGTTGGGCAGTCAACCTTTATCTTGTTCAAATTCGGGAGCGCAAACATTTTGCACATATCAACATACTTCTTCATTCGCTGTGTGGATCTCTAAATGACATTAACGATGGCTCTCGCGTGTGAAATGACTAGCCCTAAAGGTGCAACTGTCGCTGCAGTATTATCATCAACCTATGGTTTAGAAGGTTCATCCATGTCCAGCATTGTATTTGGGCGAAAATCTCAGACTACATCCCAATTTTTAGAATTTTATTCAAATCTTCTGGTCCAGATTTCGTCCCATCCTAAATATTTTCATCCACGTCCCCTCCCTTTTGAAAACCATCCCGTCCAAAACATTCTCATCCCATCCCACGTGCGGGACGAGGCAGTGCATTAGGCCACTTGGAATTTGACATGCACACGTGTCAAATTTCAGCGGAACTCTCAAGCGGATACATGACTCCCGCAGGATGTAGAAACTGTCTCGTCCACCGTCCCAGGCTCCGGACGAGATGGTCATTTCGTCCATGGATGAAACAATTTTCCCGTCCGAGGATAGGTGGATGATTCTTTGTCCCGTCCATTGTTTGAACTCTTGGACAAGACAATTTTTTTGTCCACAGATGAAATAACCATCCCGTTTGGGTCAATGCACTATATGCATGTTGAGTTTTGTTTTTGACTACTTTTTATGAGTCAAAATTTGCTTTCCCTCCCTCACTCTGTCTCTCTTGCTCTCTCTCCTTTCCCCCCCTCTCTCTGTCTCTCCATACATCCCTCCCTCTCTCAATATTTTTCTTCCCTTCTCCCTCTCCCCCTCTCTCTTGCTCTCTCTATGCTCTTCTCTCCCTCACCCTCTCTCTCTTCTTCTCTCCTTTCCTCCCTCTCTCTCTCTATGTTCTTCTATATGGAAAATAACTTCAGCAGAAGCATACCAGAGTCCATCTTCCTGGATGGTTTGGAGTGGATATTCTGGGTCAATGCAGTGGAGACTGAATCCTCTTCTGCAAATGGGGGCTGGAGGGTCTCATGTCCTTACATGATCTAGGGACCACAACCATTCTTTTGTAGGCCTTCATGGGCATATAAGTTTACAAAACCACCCATTACGGTAATGTAACTGACTCGGTTGCCACACATATATGTAACCATAGCTATAGATAATGATGCCTTAATCCCGTCCTTCTAAAACCACATTGAGTGGGATAAATATCTCGAATAATAACCGTGGATATACAGTACATTATGTGTAAGCCCACATTGAGATCCAACACTTCTCTCCTTCCCTCCCTCTCTCTGTTCTTCTCTCTTTCCCTCCCTCTCTCTCTCTCTGTTCTTCAATCCTTCCCTCCTCTCTCTCTCTCTATTCTTCTCTCATTCCCTCCCTCTCTCTCTATTCTTCTCTCCTTCCCTCCCTCTCTCTCTATTCTTCTCTCCTTCCCTCCCTCTCTGTTCTTCTCTCCTTCCATTCCTCTCTCTCTATTCTTCTCTCCTTCCCTCCATCTCTCTCTATGTTCTTCTCTCCTTCCCTCCCTCTCTCTCGCTGTTCTTCTCTCCTTCCCTCCTCTCTCGATGTTCTTCTCTCCTTCCCTCCTCTCTCGCTGTTCTTCTCTCCTTCCCTCCTCTCTCTCTGTTCTTCTCTCCTCCCCTCTCTCTCTTCTTCTCTCCTTCCCTCTCTTTCTCCCCCCTCTCCTTTCTCCCTCTCTCTCTCTCTCCCCTCTCTCCTCTCTCTCCTTCCCTCCCTCTCGCTGTTCTTCTCTCCTTCCCCCCTCTCTCTCTGTTCTTCTCTCCTTCTCTCTCTCTCTCTCTCTCTCTCTCTCTCTCTCTCTCTCTCTCTCCTCTCCTTCCCTCTCTTTCCTCCCTCTCTCTCCCCCCTCTCCTTCCTCCCTCTCTCTCTCCCATCTCATTCCCTCCCTCTCTCTGTGATCCCCTCCTTCCCTCTCTCTCCCTCGTTTCTTCTCTCCTTCCCTCTCTCTTCTCTCCTTCTCTCTCTCTCTCTCTTCTTCTCTCCTTCCCTCCCTCTCTCTCTTCTCTCCTTCTCTCTCTCCTTCCCTCCCTCTCTCTCTCCTCTCCTTTTCTCTCTATGTCCTTCTCTCCTTCCCTCCCTCTCTCTCTCTCTGTGTTCTTCTCTCCTTCCCTCCCTCTCTCTTCTCTCCTTCTCTCTCTCTCTTCTTCCCTCCTCCCCTCCCTCTCTCTTCTCTCATTCTCTCTCTCTCTCTGTTCTTCTCTCCTTCCCTCCCTCTCTCCTCTCCCTTTCTTTCTATGTCCTTCTCTCCTTCCCTCCCTCTCTCTCTCTCTGTGTTCTTCTCTCCTTCCCTCCCTCTCTCTTCTCTCCTTCTCTCTCTCTGTTCTTCTCTCCTTCCCTCCCTCTCTCTTCTCTCCTCTCTGTGTGTTCTTCTCTCCTTCCCTCCCTCTCTCTTCTCTCCTCTCTCTGCTTCTCCCCTTCCCTCTCTCTATGCTTCTCTCCTTCCCTCACTCTCTCTCTCTTCTCTGCTTCTCTCTCTCTGTTTTGCTCTCCTTCTCTCTCTCTCTCTTTCCCTATCTCTCTTTGTGCATCTCTTTCTCTCCCTGTCTTTTTTGTGCTTCTCTCCTTTCCCCCTTCCTCTCTCTCTGGGCTTCTCTCCTTTTCCCTTCCTCTCTCTCTCTCTTCTCTCCTTCCCTCCCCCCTCTCTCTCTCTCCTCTCCTTCTCTCCCCCCTCTCTCTGTGCTTCTCTCCTTTCCTCTTACTCTCTCTCCTATCCTTCCCTCTCTCTCTGTGCTTCTTTCTTTTCCTCTTACTCTCTCTCTTTTCCTGCCCTCTCTCTCTCTATGCTTCTCTCCTTTCCTCTTACTCTCTCTCCTATCCTTCCCTCTCTCTCTGTGCTTCTTTCCTTTCCTCTTACTCTCTCTCCTATCCTTCCCTCTCTCTCTCTCTGCTTCTCTCCTTTCCTCTTACTCTCTCTCCTATCCTTCCCTCTCTCTCTGTGCTTCTCTCCTTTCCTCTTACTCTCTCTCCTATCCTTCCCTCTCTCTCTCTCTCTGCTTCTCTCCTTTCCCCCTTCCTCTCTCTCTGGGCTTCTCTCCTTTCCCCGTCCTCTCTCTCTCTCTCTCCTCTCCTCCCCTCCCCTCTCTCTGTGTGGTTCTCTCCTTTCCCACTTCCTCTCTCTCTCTATCCCTCCTCACTCCAGAAAGAGCTTGAGAGTAGATGGAGGAGGAAGAAGAGAATGATAATAACACCAAGAAGTGGTCCTTAAAGATCAAGTGTTTATGAAGTACAGATTAGTAAGTTGCAACTACACTAAGATAATCCTATATGTGTTTAATCCTATCCATCAATCTGTGATCTTATTTTGAATCTTTTCTGTTAGTATATTAATGAGTATAGGGTACATGTAAGATTCTTACTAATCTAAAGTAAAATTTATCCCTATTGGTCGAGGATGTTTTGATGACCTAACCTTTTTAATGATCAAATTTACTTAGAGATATGAACTGAGTGCCATTTGATGAGTAAGATCAAACAAGGGAGAGAGAAAACGATGCAATATCTTCTATTAAAGCAAAGCCCAAAATGGCATAACCAAACAATTGTTTAGCCAATGATGGATTTCGCGCCACGGAATGAATTGAAGAACTGAGAACGTTTCCAATACCGACAGCACATGGCTTCTTCTTCGATTAGAACTTATTACCTATCTCTCTCCCTCTCTCTCTCTCTCTCTCTCTCTCTTTCTCCTTTCCTCCCTCCCTTCCTGTCTTACACTTCATCTCTCCCTCCCTATCTCCCACTATCCCTCCCTCTCTCTCCCTTGCTACCTCCCTCTATCCGTCCATCTCTTTTGTCCTTTCCCTCTATCTCTCTCTCACTGTCTTTCTCTCTCCCTAACTTCATTATATAAATGGAGACATGAAGATTGGGAAGCTCCTCAAGATATAAATTTCCATCTTTTTAGTTATCATTCATATTTTTTTGACACCCATATTTTAAAGCGTACATATGCATGAGAATGTGGTGTTTATTTGTTAAAATATAGAGTAAGAAACTTTCATGGCAGTTGATTAGTAGATAAGTCTGCCATCTTGAACCTGATTATGTAATGATAAATGATCTAATCTGAAGAGTGTATAAAAAGAGAAAATATTAAGTTAATTCAAATTGATATAAACGATATAATGGTCATTAGATGGTACATGTAATATAAAACTGATCAGCATTTGATATATTGTTAATTTCCATGACATCCATGCTTTTTTTTACAGGAAAAAACACGGTGCCGGGTACGCCCAACCTTGCGGTTGTGTTCGTAGACTGATCCAGCCGTGCCCTTGATGCCACCTAGGGGGATTTTATTTATAAGTAGATTATTTATCAGCATTTATAGGTGTGGAGTGAGCATAAATATCCCAATTACACTCGGATCCCACTCGTCCACGCCCATGTGCATGGAAAAGAGAAGATATATAAGTGATACCTGGTAGGTGCTCAGAGAAGGTCGCTCCTGCCGGCGTCTCTCCAGATCCCCCCGCAGCGGTGATGATGCATAGAGTGTGCGAAGACCTCCCTACCGTCGACAAGTAGCATAGATGAGGTGCGTGGCGAGGACATCAGTCAGGCAAGAGAGCGAGCGCTCCCGCCTGCCGTGCTTCATGCAATACGCCAATCGCGGGGGCCAATCGCTGGGAGATGGTCATTCGTGCCAGCAGGAGTGTGTGGAGTCAGCGTAGCAGGTGCGATACTTGGAGTGTGCGTAGTCTAACCTACAGTTCGCAAATGCCAACGTTGAGGTGCGCGGCAAGTCGGAATATCAATCGGGAGGATGAGCTCTCCCGCCTCTAGCGCTCCATGCAATCCACCACTCCCTCGACCCCTCCTTCGACAGTGTGTGACACGTGCGAAGAGTCTGCAAGCCAAGGCATTCAACACGATAGCATCCACGAGCTGTCGAAGGGAGTTCCTGCCAATAAAGGAAAAAGGAGGTAGGGGTTCGTGTGTGTACCGCGTGATTGGCAAGGGCATCTGTTGTCTGATTTCCCTCACATTGCTGGTGATGAACACTAGTTGTGCGAGGGTCGCATCGTATGATGTCCTCCCATACATGCTTAAACCGCCATTGGGAGCATTTGCCTACATGAAGCATGTCAAGTATCACTTGTGAGTCCGATTCTATGACGATATTGTGAAGGTTTTGTTCCTCGTAGAGGAGTAAACCATCACGTATCGCCATAACCTCGACTACTTTATTTGTATTAATGCCATTAAAAACCAAAAATGCACAGATGATACTCCCTGTATGGTCACGGAGGATACCGCCTCCCTCGACTGCCCCCGGGTTCCCTTTGGCCGCACCATCCACATTCAGTTTGAGGGTGCCAATTGGCAATGGATGCCAATGAACAACCTGTAGCTGAAAGTGAATGGAGGCGAGGGTCAGCATATTGCCCCAAGAGCAAAAGAGGTTGCATGCGAGGGCTGAGATGTGGGCGCAAAGTGGTAGAAGATGGTGGGTGCGCCACATCCATTGCTTGACTTGTTGCATGATATCCAAGGCGCGCATGGGAGTTCCTGCAAAACAAGAAGAATTTCACATTTTCCATATCTCTCATAGTAAATAGGCTATAATGACGTGGAGGAAGGGGCTCCATTTAGAGCGTGTTGGCGAGAGATACATCTTGCCAAAACACTCTAACGGTGTCAGAGTAGAGGAGGTACCATGGAGTGGATGCCAATGGTGTTTGATTTGGTGCCAACAATCTAAGGCTGTCTCACTATGGAAGAAAAGGTGCTCCATAGTCTCATCCTGGGGAGATGTGGGACAACAATGAGAACGTGAACTGAGGGAGTGACCGATACGGGTCACTCGATCATTAGTCGGGATGCCACGATTCTTTAGGATCACACTAGGCAGGAAGTAAACCTCATTTATTATGACCAATAGCTACATTATCATAGGGAGTATTCATATTAAACATATGATTGTTGGTGTTTTAATACTTTATGAACTTGTTCATAAACTCAAAATTAGGGTTTTAATTTATTTTTTTGCTGCTATAGAGTTTAACCAATAAAAATATAAACCTGTACTGATATTCATAAAGATAGCTAGGGATGAGTACTTATAATCTCCACAGAGGATTATATTTAGGGATTTAATTTTCTTTAACGAGAAATAAAAAAGACGAGGAAACATTATATAAAATACAGGATAGTGATGTGGGGAAAATGTAAGGAGAGGAAGTGCTAATACTAATAAGATTAAGATGATTAATATAATGTATAATAGTTATGAGATATTAAGAATGAAAAATGAGGATGAAGTGATGATAACGATGTTAGAAGATAGAGGGATACATGAGTAGTATGTGATGATAAATTCATTTCATTTACGTAAGGGAATTGATGAAGACATGATGATGTGAAAGGCATAAGATAAGCGAAAATGTGTGATGTGATGGTAATATGTAATGATAATATGGACAGAAGCTAATGATGATGATTGAAATAAAACTAAGGCAATGACACTTACTGTAAATCCCTAGGGTAATTTGGAAGTGCAAGTAAGCTCATTTTATTCTCAGTTGCCCCTCAAACACCTAGTACACCAAAAATGAGATTGATGGATCTCTTAGACTCACATGGTTTCAATCAGCCTACAAACATAGGAAAATTTTTTAATGATGTTTCTGCCATATATCCATGCCAAATTTATAGATCTGAGGATGCGGATGGCAAGAGGTGAGAAAGACAAGTATGCCCTCAAAATTTCAACTCAATCTGCTTTATAGATCATTAATATGCTATTTTTGTGTCATCAATGATCATTGGCTCTGATAATGACACATGTCCTACATAGAAAAAGAGAAACATAAATGTAATTTAAATAAATAATTAACATATGACATTGTGACAAGGATTACAACGACACATCTACAAATAGTTTTTTTCCATGGATCATGTGCTGCCACAGAATCATGCTGCCTTTTTATTTTTAAACTTCAAGGATGATATAAAAAATAATGATTTTCCTTCGTCTTTGTGCATGCATTTATTTCAATGTTAATTTCATCTTCTTTTCTATCTCTCCATGTCACCCTATGGACTAAAACAATTGAAAAAGGTGTCAGATAATTATTATTTTTATGATATCATGACTTAGAATGCTGCATATATGTCATTTACCTTGATGGACTTCACTACCATCCAAAATAAAATGCAGTTCCTAGCCTTTGAGAAACATACTTGCTAGAAGTAAAGTTTAGATGTTGGATATTTGTTTCTCATTGAACTAGTATTTACTTTTGATATTATGTGGTGTAATATTCCCGTTGTAGAATACACAAATTATGTATGTGATGTAAGTCATCTTTAAATTGTATTTTATAACTAATCTTTTATGTATGTGATCAAGTATTCTCAATTAATCATATACATCAACATGATCAAATACATTAAAGTTATTTTTTAATTTTCTTTCACAAACATGAATTTTAGGGTAGATGAAGTATGAGTTTGTCTTAATTTTCTCACCAAAACAAGGTATTCAGAATTTTTTTCACTATTATGTATACATAGGATTAATTAAGGATCAAAACAATGAAATTATTAAGTGCATTTTAGTGTTCTGTAATAAAAAATGTCATAGGATTTATATTATTTTTTCTAATTAATAAATCATAACATTTTAGAAAAAAGGAAAAGACTAGATTTAATATGTGATCCTAGAGGTAATGTTTTTATCTCCTTTTCTCTTGCATCAACAGTATTTTGGGGACAGATCAGTGTTCTGGATTTCACTGGCAGATTTACATGAAGTTATTAAGTTAATCGAGATGCTTCTTTTTTATTTTACCATTAGGATCTATGTGGGAGGATGCTCAAGTTAGATATATTTAATATTATTTATGAAGTAGATTGTTTGACCACCAATGACAATTAGCTGCACAACTAATGAACTTAGCCCTGCACAAGAAACGTTTATTTATCATTAACTTCTCAATGTTCTTTAAATCACTGGATGTGAAGATGGTATGCTTTAATTAGGCAAAAACTCATTCATTCCACTGAACTTTTTTAACTCTAGAGATCATGACTTAAAAATATAATTCCAATATTTAAAAGATTAGTCTCTTACTCGCTTTTAAATGGTGAGACTCTTGAGGACATAAACAGAATATATTAATTATGGATCCTAAAAATAGACGATTGTTCTAATATAAATATATACTGAGTTCTAAGTCGCCACTCGCGAAGTTTGCAGCGGTAAATTTCAGTCTCGAGGAGAAAGAAATCAATGAACGAGGTAAAGTTTTTACGTATATGGATTTATGTTTTAATCTCTGTTCTGGTGCCTATTGGGTTCAACGATAGAATACATTCATCTCTAATTTGATCAGGATTTGGTTAGACTTTCGTTCAATTCCGGGTTCTATGCGTTGGAACTTCTTCGTATCTTCAAATCGGTAATTATCTGCATTGCTGATATATTTATGGGGTTATATATCTATAGTGACCGAAGACTATTTTAATATTGTGTATTGAAATTTAATGTTTTCCAGTTCAACTTCGTTCGTCCTAAATTATTTCTCATATTTCACGGTAGAAATTTTTCCTGGGAAATTTGATCGTTTCCTTTGTTTAAAAAAGCTATTACTTCCAGGCAACAGAAGTCAGCGGCCAATTTTTGATGTAGCCGTATAATTTTCATGATGTATTCGTAATTTTAGACCATCAATGGCTTGATATGTTCTTTTTTATGAATTTTCTTCATTAAAAAATCTTATTTTGATCTAGCGCATGCTGCATTTATTTGTCTATATATTTCAGGTGTCCATAATGCTTACTATTGATCTTGGATGTTGATGTAGAAGAAACCAATCTCATTTTGCCCTTGGTCCCGGCAATGCTACTACGGTATGAATATTTCCACTTATGTTAATTATCACAGGGATTACGATATGTGATCCACATTTTTCCCGAAAAGGATGTCTGAGTCGGATGCCATTTTGTTTTATCTTTCCCTTTTCAAATTTATAGTTTCTAATTTCGTTAACATTGATTTCTCTGACCATTTATACCCTCTGCCTTTTTTTATTTTTTGATTGTTGTTTTGGAACCTACACTCCGTGTAAAATTATTCATTATTGATTAATTCCTATATTTTTATTGTAGGGCTTCACGAAACAAATTTGGGAAATCTCGTCTAGCGATAAATAATTTCTTGCGTTCCATTGATATTCCTTTTTCCTCTTATTCATCTGCCCATCTACAGCAGAAAAAAAGATGTGCCCTCCCACCAACTAAGCGGAAATCTCATTTTAGTGGTCCAAATGGGCAAAAGGAATTTGGGGTTCGTAGCAGTGTGTTAGTGACTTTGAAATCAGGAGATGACATAGCAAGATTTTCAATTGACCCCTCCACAGCTAGGAATAACAAGATTCAGACAAAAGCTAATGAAGGGACAAAGCATGTGAAGAAGTCCAAAAAGGCAAAATTGAAGGAACTAAGGTTTTTCCGGTTGAAGGCCAAGAAGAAGATGAAATCTCCAAACCCTGAAGTAAGGATTAGGTACAAGCTTGGCAAGGTGAGCTAAAATCCACTGATTCTTTTTTCAAAATTTATGGGTTAAGAATCAACATTTAAGGGACAGTGATGGGTTCTATTCAGGCGAAAAGAAAGGAAGAATGGCTGATAGAAAAACTAAGGAAATTTGAGCTGCCCAGGGGAGTCGACCCCATCTGTGACCCTGAGATTCTAACCGAGGAAGAACGGTTTTATCTCAAGCGAACTGGCGAGAAAAAGAAGAACTATGTTAACGTGGGACGACGCGGAGTCTTCGGTGGAGTAGTTCTGAACATGCACCTTCATTGGAAGAAGCATGAAACCGTTAAAGTGGTCTGTAGGCCCTGCAGACCAGGGCAAGTCCATGAATATGCGGAAGAAATTTCCAGATTAAGTAAAGGCATAATTATTGATGTAGCGCCAAATAACACCATATTATTTTACCGGGGGAAGAACTACGTGCAGCCTCATGTCATGTCCCCTCCTGACACACTGTCAAAGCAAAAGGCAAACTCTCTCTCTCTCTCTCTACTTCTTTCTGTTCCTTTCGGTCTGGATTTGTTGAAGAATGATGATGTGGACTTATGTTTTAGGCGCTGGAGAAGTACAAGTTGGAACAGTCTCTGGAGCACACGGGCCAGTACATTGAAAAACTGGAGATGGAGCTGGAGGAGTATAGAGCATATGTAGCTTCATACAAGAACAGAGACGACCAGATGGCTAAGGATCCTAAAAAAGGGTGATTCTGGGTCTCAGAAAACTTTTCAGTATTAGAAGATTGAAATGGTATCCGTTATACAAGAATGATCCTGGCTCTACTGCTGGTCCTAGAGAGAAGGTACCCACTATGTCTCCCTATCTATCTTTCCCGCTCACTTATCTGTCTCTTATGGGTCAACGATCAGATCACACCCAAGTCGATAAGATCTGATCAATTGAATGACTGGGGTTGTGATCTGATTGATCCAATTTGATTAAGAGGCCCGTTCAAAGAGTGATCTGTCCAGTCGGTCCAATATAAAAGGAATGGTTGATCATATCTGTTCAATCTGATGCTGCCACGTGGCAAGCCCAAAGATCCCATAAAACCAGCTTTTGAAATGCAGCTTTGTGGCTGATCAATATTGCAATATGATGCACTTGATTGATCGATATGATCAACGATTTGATAAAAAATATAACTGGTAGATATGGATCATATGATCTAACCCTTCGATATATTTGGTATGAGCCTATCTTTTGGTATGTTCTAAGTGATTTTTTTAATCTTATCAATCAAGCAAGATCGATTGTGAGGGACAAAGAGGAAGCATGTTTCATCATTTGTTTTTTATTGCTTTTTTTTTCCATCAATGATGAATTAGCCAACTGATCAGACATGATTGTGATACACTCTACCGCATCTATTGGTCACGAATGGATTAGAATCCTGATCGATATATAACTATAATTGATCGACCAGGTCTCGTCGAGAATCAATCTAATCGTGATCATTCGAGATCAAATTGATCTGTCCATGTGATTAGTGTAACCAGAAACTTGGTTGATTGTCAACTCCTATTGACTTTCTTTTGCTATCTTATGACTCTAGGGGTGTAATACCTATGAGGGACTGAATTATTAACCATCTTATAAATAGAATTTTAGTTTTGGCAGAATTATTCAATTTTTCCTCATTAGTGTGGGTGTCCTCTCGTAAGGAAGCAGTTCAAGTCTTAGCCTTCAGCCGACTCAGATCATTTCTCTCCTAACTTTTTTTTGGTTCAAAGTGTGAAAAAATTTACTTCTACCATTGGACGAGGGCTTACTTAGACCTTTTCAAATCCAATGTCTTTCAAAATGTGTGAAGTATTAAGTTTACACTGAAAAGTGCGAATTTTCATCTTAAAGCATTTCATATTCTGGCCCTCTAGGATACTTTTGACATCTGTCTCTCATATGAAAGAGATACTGCTTTCAATTCTTTTGGTCTCTCTCTCTCTCTCTTAAACATATACCATTTTTAATTCAAAAAAATATATATACCATTTTGAATGGTCGTGTTTTTGCTTTCTCCCTCTTTGTCTTATCACCTCCATATTGTGTGAGCATTCATATTTGTCACATCCGCATGCTTTGTTTCTGTTTTAAGGCGTATGATTGATGGTGGGCAGCAAAAAGGTGGAAGAAGGGCTTTGTCAAAGTCTTTGGTACCTTCTATGACAGAGAGAGAGGAGAGAGATGCATTTATATTGCATGTAGATGGGAAGAGAGAAGATAGATGAATAGGTTCTTACACTGGTATTTTCTCCATGTGAAGTAAAATGCTTCTACGTGATTTTTCTTTATTATATTTTCTCCATAGGAAGAGCAAACGCCATTGTCATCTCCAAGATTCTTTGAAGGTTCCGTTGACTCAGAAATTCTGTGAGTCAACATGTTTTGCAGCTAGAAAAACCCAATTCTTGAATATGATTGTGAAAGATGAGAGCTTTCGCCCTCTGGCAGCTTGAAATTCTGGAAAAATTGGTCATTTCAGAAAAGATGCTTCGTCCTGACGAAATTTATGTTCTGTCATCAACAATAAGAGATTAGTTTCTCTTCAATATCTAATCCATCTTTCAAGACAAAAAGATCCAATCCATCTCAAACATCAATTATTGTCTATTCTGTTCGGTCGGTCTGCCTACTGTCTAATAGAGATAAAACACAAGATAACTTGATTGATATTTAACTAAGATATGGACAGATACCCTCTGTCTATTATATCTAAAATCTAATGGTTTGGATTAAACATAGAAATAGGACATGCATCTACCCGCTATCATTAAAGATAGAATAGGAACACAACACCGATGGTTAGGATTAAATTAAGTGGTTAGGAATCATGCATCTAGTGGTTAGAACTCAAAATAAAAGAGACTAATGGTCAAATATTACTCTTTATTTAGTATGATTTTGTAAGAAACCATTCGCGCATTATGATCAAATAATCATGGATTACTCTATATCAAAGTTTCTCTCTCTCTCTCTCTCTCTCTCTCTCTCTCTCTCTCTCTCTCTCTCTCTCTCGCTCTTCTCTCATTTCTTCTTGATCTTGTCCTTTCGTTGGATCTTGTCAACACACATGGTATCAGAGCTGCATTGCCTAATGGTGTTCTGATCAAAATGGCTTCACTGAGCTCAAAGAATCCTTTGTTGGGATGGAGACTATCAAACTCTGGCATCAGAGCTACAAGCATGTCACCAAATTTATCCAACCTGTTTTCCTGGTATTCCTGAGTGAAAATTTCATAGAAGAATTTCTTGATGCGGTAAACACAATTTATTCAACTTATTGAAGGATATCTCAGAAAAAATTTATCCAACATTTGTTTAGGTGAGAATGGGAATATGATTGAAAATTGTGATTATGTAACTGAATATGATATCATTCTCAAGTAAATGCAGTCATTTACATCATCCTAGTTCAAGATGATATTGCCTTGGTTAGTCAGAAAGAATTCTGCTAATGAAGTTTGGAGCAATCTCATCAAAATCTTGCCATCTTTCAACAAATAAAGAATCATGGATCTTCAAACCGAAGTACTTAATCAAGAAAGCTTCATTGACAGCTGATGAATATTTTCAACCCACCCAATGAATGATTAACTCTCAGCATCAGGTCACGCAGAAGATGCATATAACTTGATCCGTGCTTTAAAGAATAGACTTGAACGATAGTACAGATATTTTATGTTAAATGTCAATCCAAATTGTAACAATCTGACTGGCGATGTGATACCTCAACTATTTTCATATAAAAATGTCACAGCTTATCAAAATAAGTCATCAGCCAACCACTCAAGCATCAAACCAATTGTCAATCGGGGGGGGGGGGGGGGAGGAAATTTCAATGAAATTACACAAGCAGAGGCATCCAGAAATATTATTGACACAATCAATACAGAAATGGATCGAAGTATCAGTTCAGCTCACAATCTGGACATCCAGCCATAGATTATGGAGAAACATTTATAAAAAACGGAATAAACTCCAGCCACATGCCTATAATTTTGAATGTACATCTCATTGGATTAGACTAGTCTAACTCCAAATCATTGGACTCTCATTGCCACTTCTCTTCGGGCGTTCTGACTTTGATATCTTAGCCCATGATTTAGGTAAATATACATGGTTCTGTTGATGGATATTATGTGGTTGTCAAGCCAATCACGCCACCACAGTTTTATTTAAGTTCATTGATAGAAATATTTTTTCATCATTATTGATTTTTAATTTTTGTAAGAAGTTCATAATACATGCAATAACCTGGTATATTGACATGATATCATAATGCAATGATCACTAATCTTTAAACATGTATTCTAAATATTCCTATTTATTGGATAGTCGAGATAGACATTGAATCATTCGAATAAAATAGTACCATCTAATCATAGTTATATGATAAGTATGGTTGATCCTGTGGCTGTTAAGGTGGAGACAATAAGGATAGATAGTGTGTGCTCTTTGGAGAAAGAGTTTACTAAACTGATCTGTATGAATCCTTGAATGATATTATACCTAATGACAATGAGGTTGTATAAAGGATCTTTTGACCTGCGATACCAAGGACATCACTTGGATGGATGACTATGTTTTGACTATGGCTTCTGAATCTTTTACCGGGATTCAAACAATTCTTAGATCGGGTATAGTAAGAAGCAAATAAAGGTGACTAGGTGGTCAAGATGGGATCATCCATCATCAATATAAGAGGAGTGTGAATAGGAAAATTAGAGTCTCTTTTTTGTGATGTTACCAAGTCCCCTTACATATAGAACACAAGAGAGAGAGAGAGATAGGAATATGGGCTAAAACCCATTTACATAGCGACAAGGCTAGGCCTTGTTTAACATTCCCCCGCAAGCTGGAGCATATAAATTGAACATGCCCAGCTTGGTGCTGACTGCGTCATAGGAGATGCCCGGAAAGCTCTTGCTGAAGATATCCACAAGCTGTTGGGACAATGCAACAAATGGAGTCGATATGACCCCTGCCACTACTTTGTCGCAAATATAATGGCAATCTTCCTCAATATGCTTGGTTCACTCGTGGAACACTTCATTTTTAGCGATGAAGATAGCAGCTTGGTTGTCACAGTGCATTGGCATACATGTCGGAACCTCTACGCCGAGCTCCAATGAACAAAAATTGGAGCCATACCATCTCTCGCGCCGTGGAGGCCATGGCGCAATACTCTGATTCTACACTAGAGCAGGCGATGATGCCGGACGTCGTCGGGGACGTCGTCCGGTCAGCACCGAGTATGATGGCTCGGTACCGATTAGTGATGCTGGTATCGAACCTCGACGGTGTCGTCGTCCGAGGGGTAACCCTAACGGGTCGATGTAACTACGATGCGCAAAATGAGTGCACTACATGTCGTACGTGCAGGCTCCGACTCGAGGGAGGCGCCGAGCTCCAAGCTTGGACAGGGTCGTCAGGTGACGGCGACGGTGGCCTCTCAAACCTCTTCGGAGCGATGAAGGCGTCTACAATCGAACGAAATCTATCCGTAGGGCTCACACGTAATGCACGGTTACGTCCGTACTGGTAAGACACTCAAGTATCATAGTTTCTCTCAATTCGCCTCTCTCACCTACCTAACCCAAGCACGGTGGAGTCAAGACGAAAATATACTACAAAGGGTAAATAAATGAACGACAGAAGAGGACGGCATACCTCGTCGGCGGCGTGGCTCATGGAGCAAAATTCATCGACTGTCGGTGGCAGTCAAAGCGGGTGTGGAGGAGAGGCGCCCGAGAGTGAACGGCTGCTCGATGAGCGATGCGATGATGACGAAGCATAGGTAAAGGGGCGGGAGGAGAAGAGGGGGTCGATGGAAGTGTCCCGGGTGTTGGCACGGCTCGAGCAAGCCTGGTGGAGCCGGTGGAGCAACAGTGCAGTCGACTCGACCAGATCTTAAGCAGGGGCGAGCAGCAGCGGTTGTCACCCGCTGCTCTGAGTGCCGTAGACGACAAGCGAGCGGCAATAAGTGAGGTTGTACGCGCTGGAAGCAGCGGATACGTTGATCATCCAATCTACGTCCAGGATCGGTGGTGCCGATCAATGTTGTTCGCCAATGAACTCCCACAACATATATCTAGACCACGGCGTGGGAACCCCTTCTACGACCAGCCCAGAAACTGGTGATCGGAGGGGAATTCAATCAAGGCTCAGCGGCAAGTAGGATGTCGAGTCTGCGATCAAGGTTATAATTTCAGCAGTAGCGCGACTCCCCTTCGTTCTCGTTGCTCGATCGGGCTTCCTTCCCAGGCGATTCGGCAATGGAATGACTAATCCTCGTCAGTAATTTTCAAGTCAACGGAAGGACCTTCGTCAAATCCACCACACACCCAGGGTGCTGAATAGGGATTTCAGTTGTCACCCTAAGGTTCTCGCGTAGCGACCAGCTTACCTAGGATGAGGGTCGTTGACCTCCATGGCGTGGAGGGAGCAATTCACCGTCCGTCCGTGAACGGCGTGCTCCCTCCCGAATGCCTAGGTCGTTGATGACAGAGTAGAACGACAAGGGAGATGTGCGATCGACTAATCTCCGTTGATCGATTAATCTTTCTTCCTGGGCGAATAGCGATGGACTACCCAATTCTCGTCGATATTTTCAGACCAGAGGAGAGGCCTTGTCAATTCCACCACAACGCAAACAATACTGAACGGGAAGCTCAGTCAGTGGTCCAGTATTCTCGCGCAGCGACGAATTTACTGGGAGGAAGGTCGTTGACCAACACGGCGGAGGCAGGACTCAGCATCTGTCCATGTGCGGCGTGGACTCTCCCGAGTGCGTGGCCGTTGGTGACGGGGTAGAACGATGAGTCGAAGAGGGGGAGTTTGATCGATCTCCCTCTCCCCTTCTTAGAGCAACCCTCCAGGGAGATTCACCGTCCTCCTTCTCCCCCTTTCTCCCTCTTGCGATTTCCCCAAAGGGGGGTTGAGACCAAGAAACTCACGATACGACTCTTCTTCAAAATTTCCTGGTCTTACCTGTTTAGGGCACTCCCTCTTCCCTTATAAAGGAAGGAGGTCAAATGGGCCCCCTAAATGGGTCAATAAAGGGGGGAAATGTGTCCATTAAGGGGGCCCTTATATAATGGGGCCCCTCATTACAAGATAAAGAGGTGAAATTAAAATAAAAAGAAAAGAAAAGAAAGAAACAAGGGCACAAGGGAGGGGTTCCAAAATGGTTAAGGACCCCTCCCCAAGGATGACAAAACATGGCACGGGGTTCGTTGAAGTGCGACGAAATAGACGAATACGAAAACAGGAAAATGCAAAACACGAGAAAACAAGAACGATGAAAAACAAAATACGATAGTTGAGCATCTTTAACCTGGCTTTTGATGATGGTGGCCGTCGGCATGGACGACGTCGTCAGTGATCCTTGATGGCGTGCGCCATCAGGCGACCACCTTCTACTTCATAGAGCGCCATGTAACCAAATTACCACCAATGTATGTGCAATGGCCAGTGGTAGATTTGTGATTCCCGAGGTCAGCTGCATATGATGCATCTGAATAAACTTCGGCGAAGGTGATGATATCTTCAACAAAGAAGCCCTCACCTCGGTGCACTCTTGATATAAGAAAGTACCCCTAAAGCTCCTGCCCAATGAACTTGACATGGTTCCTACATGAACTGGCTAACAACACTAACTGCATACGCAATGTCGGGACACATCACTGTCAAATAGATGAGCTTTCTAATGAGTCGGCGATACTGGTCAGTGTGAGGTAGGAGTGGTGAAGACATGTCCCAGAATGAGGAATGGGCCTCCATCGGAGATGAAGCGGGCTTACACCCTAGAAGTCCCGTCTCCTGAAGTATATCCAAAGGGTTCTTGCGTTGGGAGAGGGAGAGTTTATTGCCCAGATAAGCGAACTCAATGCCAAGAAAATACGGAGGAGTGCCCAAGTCACGAAGACTGAGGTGTTGCTGGAGATAGGCCTTGGTGGTCTGAATGCCGGCGGTGTTGCTGTCTGTAATAAGCATATCAACCACATAGACTACAAGGACAATAATACCTGAAGGTGTGCATTTGGTGAGCACGGTGGGATTGTCCTGACATGGAGTGAAACCAAAGGTTTTGAGAAGACCACCGAATTTGGCAAACCACGCCTAAGGACTCCACTTAAGACCATAAATGGCTTTCTGGAGATGACACACCTTGGATGACTTCCCCCGAGCAACATACCCCAGAGGTTTCTCCATGAACACCTCCTCCTCCAAATCACCATATAGGAAAGCATTAGAGACATCCAGCTGATGCATACTCCATGCTTGATTGACCGACAAAGAGAGGATCACACGAACAGAATTCAAACAGACGACTGAAAAGAAAGTGTCCAAGTAGTCAATCGCATAGACCTGGGTAAAGCTGCGAGCGACCAACTGAGCTTTGTGTTCAGCAATGGACTCATCAAGATTGTGTTTCACCGTGAACACCCACTTGGAAGTGACAATATTGGCGTCTCGAGGGTGAGGGACTAAGGTCCAGGTTCTTGAGAGACGAGGGCAAGAACTTCAAGATCTAGGGTGGCTTTCCACGCATGTACCTGTGCGGCTTCATCATACGTCCTAAGTAATGACTCAGAGGCCACGGCCTGGGCAAAGGTGCAAAAGGAGGGGGAAAGGCGATCATATGCAACAAATTAGAGATGGGGTGATGAGTGCACGTATGTGCACCTTTGCAAAGGGCAATGGGAAGGTGAAGGTCATCGGCGAGAGGAGATGGATCCGAGGCTAGAGAGGCAGGCTGTGGGGCTAGAGAGGCCGTGGTCGAGTCACCATCGGAGGCTGTAGGATCTGCATCTGGCGCTAGTGAAGGGGGCTGAGCAGAGGATGGACGAGAAGAAGCCGATGATGTGGAACCTGGACAAATGAGAAGAGAAGGAGGGTTATCCGTAACATCAAGGAGAGGAGAGAAGGCCGGTGGAGGTGCTACACGAACACAAGGAGGAGCCATTTATGGAGAAAAGAAGAGAGATTCCTTATGGAATGTCACATTGGCTGAAATGACAGAAGTCTAAGTACATGGAAAGAGAACCTGATATCCTTTTTACATCCAGGAGTAGCAAATGAAGATCCCCTTTTTAGCGTGAGGCACGAGTTTAAAGTGAGAGGGCGAATGATCTTGGACGAAGGCAACACATCCAAACACTCGTGGAGGTAGAGGGAAAAGAGTGGCGGTGGGATAAAGACGACGAAGTGGGATGTCGCCATTGAGTGCTGAAGAGGGAAGACGATTATGAAGATATGTGGTAGCGAGGATGGCATCTGACCATAGATACGAAGGGACATGCATCTCAATGAGGAGGGTGCGAGCTATGTCAAGAAAGGAACAATATTTTCATTCAGCTATGTCATTCTGTTGCGAGGTGTGAGGACATGACATCTAATGAATGGTACCATGATCAACAAAGAAGCTTTGAATTAAGGACTGAACTAACACCAAGGTGTTATCGCTGCGGAAAACTTTTGGGGTAGTGGAGTATAGTGTTTGTACCTCATTAAAAACCTGAGTTATTGTAGTTGAGACTTCAGTGCATTCATGGAGAAGATAGGTCCAGCTAACTCAGGTATGCTCATCAATAAAGATGATGTAGTACCGATGGCCAGCAATAGAGGGAGTCCAGGAAGGACCCCAGACATCACAATGGACGACACCAAATGGAGAGGAGATAGGTGATTCGTCACGGCGTGGATAGGAAGAACGATGATGTTTCCCTAGTTGACATGAGTCGCACATGAATTTAGTGAGAGAACAAAATACTCTGTAATTTTTCAAAAGATGGATGTCCCAAACGTTGATGCCACAAAAGAGAAGATAACTTTGAAGAAGGGTAAACAGAAATGCCTGACGACTAGAGTGGATGTCATCGGTGACGAGCTCGTACATCCCTGTCTGTTCTCACGGCACAAGCCAATCCTCCATCCCGTATGTAGATCCTATGGAGTAAAATATATAGGATAAAATGTGACTGAGCATTGGAGAGCACGGGTGATGGTGCTAATGGAGAGAAGATTGGTTGAAAAATTGAGAACATGAAGTACGTGGGTGAGAGGTAGATGGGATGAGGCTGTGGTATGACCATTACCTTTGATTGGACATGTCTGACCATCAGCAATGGTGACGGAAGGAGAGAGAGAGGTAGGAGTATACGAGGAGAGGATAGAGGGTGTACCGGTCATATGTTTGGAGGCCCCTGAGTCAATAATGCACGACAAAAATTAAGACGCAAGAAAGTCATGTGTACCTGACGCGGATGGGGCAGATGTTGCCGAGGGAAAGAAGAATTGGAGAGCCCTCGTTATTGTCATACTGCATCCATCTCACATGGTGTGATTGTTACCTGAAAAACAGGTGAGGGGAGGCTAGATGGTGGAGGTGCGACTAGAGCGGCTAGAGCCTCCATTGCTGCCTGGGCGGATTGAGGTCACCCAAGTTGCTTCCAACACTCGTTAGAATGATGATTCTGTTTGTCGTATTAGGAGCATGGTGAAAAGGAGTTGCGTCCCTTCCCACGAGGTGGTCGACCGTCATTCATCTATGGAGCGGGCGATGTAGACACGGCCAAAATGAATGGGGCAAGAAAAGTCCCCTACGAGACTATGTTGCTCCGGTAGATACTCCAAGTGTAGTTGACAAGATCTGAGTGATATCGGGATCACTCTCTTTGGAGGGAATAGTTCCCCTGATCTGTGAGGAGATGGACGGATTTAATCGTCCAAGGTATGCAACTGTGATCAATTCCCGGCAACAACACTCTAGTGTCTTTATGTCTGTCATTATGAGCTGACATATAGTCAATTCATAGATTATCATCTGAATGCATCTGAAGTGGTTATGGAGTGTCGAATCGCCCTGCTTGCATGATATGAGTGCTTCGAAGATCTCCACCGTGCGACCAAAGTTACTCCAATTTGCGTTCATACTCTCCAACATAGCCCATACCGGTTTGACGAGGTGGATTCGAGCGAGGGATTCAACGATTGGTTGCTCAATACTCTGAAGCATCCACGATATGATAGCTGAATCCAGCGGATTCCAAGCTGCGTATTCAGGTGAGGTCAGGCTTGGGGGCTCCGTTGTCAAGTGATGACTCAGGTTGTGAGACATTAGGAAGTGCTCGAACCCTGACGCCCTTGACTCATAGTTGTTGCAGTTGGTGCAGGTTGTATGCCGGTTGGTGCAGTTTTTCTGAGTGGAGACACCAATGGCTGCCCTAAACCCTAAACCCAAAACCCTAAACCCAGGATTTGGGGTTTGGGGTTTGGGGGTTGGGGGTTAGGGGTTTGGGGTTTGGGGTTTGGGGCGTTTGGGGGGTTGGGGGTTGGGGATTGGGTCTTGGGGGTTGGGGTTTGGGGGTTGGGGGTTTAGTCGTTGGAGTATCTCAGGGCAGCTTGTCTAAGTGGAGACTACAGTGGAGAAGTAATTCCTGTCAAGGGATTTGAGTCGCTTATGTTGTATGTACCTCAAGACAGAGTGCTGGTCGAGCACGATGAGCTGGACGAGAAGCCCTAGAGTGACTCCAAGGGAGGACAACACCGAGAAGATGGCGTCCCCAAGAAGAGGACAGTGCTGAGGAGATGGCATCATTGAGAAATCGATGTCGACGAGGAGAAGACGTTGGAGAAGAGCATTGTCGAGAAGTTGCTCGAAGGAGATGGCGTCGAAGAGTGCATGGTTCCGCTGCGTAGAAGATCTCTCATTGCGAGGAAGGCTGGTCGACGCGAGGAAGATGGATGGTCACCGCAATGAAGATCTCTCTCCACGAGGAAGATGGCAGAGAGATAAGATAGCCGCCATGGGAGAGATGGTGACGCTGGCAGCGAGTAGACATGATGGTCACCGCGAGGAAGATGGCTGCTGTGAGGGAGGTGACGGCACTGGCGTCGAGGAGATGGGACGGCACTAGGCGTCGCTGGCAATGCTTGAAAGAGGTGTTGATGAGGAAGAGCCGTCAGAGAGGATTTGCCGGCGTGGAAGAACCCTAGTGTGTGTCTCTAATACCATGTGAATGGGAAAATTAGAGTCTGTTTTTTGTGATGTGACCACATCCCCTTACATAGAGAACAAGAGAGAGAGAGAGAGGAATATGGGCTAAGCCCATTTACATAGAGACAAGGCTAGGCCTTGTTTAACAAGGAGATTAACTCAGGGAAGATGATGCAACTAAATCTTTGGCTAGTGGTTGTGAGGATATTGCAAAAGATATCATCTAATGATACCCTTTACACATAAGTAATAATCAAATGACATATTAGAGTTTGATAATCAAGCATACCCTTAGTCATTTGGGAGTCTCACGCAGACGAAGGATTATACATACAAAGTAATTGATGGCGATAAAAGATCCATGAGAGATTTTGAATACTACTATGAGATTTTTCTTGGAAACCCCACACAATGAAAACTTAAGATATTGATTGGGTTGAATTGATCCGTAGTTAATTAATCTATTTGTTGATATAATTAATGAGTAATATTTGTAATAGTTAATAATGGGTGAATAAAGTTATTATCTAGAACAAGACATGGCCCTTGAGGTCACACAAAAAATATAAGTGTCATTGGTGAATATACTTTTACTTAATGAATTTTTGTGAAAAATCTTTAGTGAAGTATAAATATGGAAGGGGACACCCATTTTAGGCACGCAGTCCAGCCAGAGCTGGACATCCCATATTTCTTCCTTTTGATATTCTCCATCAACCAAGAAGAGAGGGTTCATGATGAGAAGATATAAAAGAGCTTCTAGAACATCCAAGAATCAAAGAAAAATCTCAGAAAATGAGAAGAAAGATTTTGAGAATTGGTTTAAAGGAAAAACCCCTGATAATGCAACTAAATCTTTGGCTAGTGGTTGTGAGGATATTTCAAATGATATTATCTAATGATCCCCCTTACACATAAGTACTAATCAAATGACATATCAGGCGTTGATAATAAAGCATAGCCCAAGTCATTCAAGAGTCTCACGCAAATGAAGGATTATACATACGTAGTAGTTGATGGCGATAATAGTTCCATGAGATATTTTGAACACTATGAGATTTTGCTTAGCAACCCCACATATTAAAAACTTAAGCTATTGATTGGGTTAAATTGATCCTTATTCAATTAATATACTTGTTGATATAGTTAATGAATAATATTTAATATGGGGTGAATAAAGTTATTAACTAGAATAATACATGGCGCTCGAGCTCACACACAAAAGATAATAATTGCATTGGTGAATATACTTTTACTTAATAGGTTTTTGTGAAAATTCTTAAGTGAAGTATAAAAAGGGGAGGGGAAACCCATTTTAGGCATGCAGTCCAGCCAGAGCTGGACATCCCCTATTTCTTCCTTTTGATATTCTCCATCAACCAAGAAGAGAGTATTCATGGTGAGAAGATATAAAAGAGCTTCTAGAACATCCATGAATCAACGAAAAATCTCAAAAAATGAGAAAAAAGATTTTGAGAATTGGATTAATGGAAAAACCCCTTCTCATGCTTGAGACTATGTAATCTTTCATAAGCCAGATCTAGCGTATCCCATTTGAGAAGTTATGACCCGACACAGTAGAATGAATCTCGGCCACATCTCTGAAAGATGGGAAAACAGTAATCAATCAAACTTAATTCTGAGATTTACAGATTCTTTTTCAAATAAAGGAACGCAAATAAGTCCAATCACATCTGTATGGAGCCATCATCGATTGCTTACCAACAAAATGTAGAACAAATGCTGCCACGACTTTATGCCATTTTTGGCTTGCATAGGCAACACCCATTCCAGATCTTGTGAAGCCAAGGGAAACCTGGACATCAAGGACCCTCCGTTTGGTCATAGCTTTCTTGTCTTATCACAGTTGACCTCTGGCAAAGTACACAGAGAAACTGCTTTACTTTCCTTAACCGGGTATTGGTCATGATGCCAAGACTTCCTGCATATGGCACATAGATCTGTGATAAGGTTCTATGATTAACTATGGCATCTTCAATCACTAGAGTTTTTTGAAATATAAGGTAAATCAAATTTGTAGTTTAGGAAGGCAGTTATTAAGGTTGATAGACCAAGGTGATTTATTGTTTCAAGCAAACAATGAAGTGAGTCTCAAGGATGTGAGATCATCCAAGGTTGCAAAATCTCTAAGTGAACTCGATAAAGGCCATGGTTTTTGATGGCGAGGATGCCAACACATCACCGTCGAACGCGTCGCCACGGTCAACCGAAGTTAACACTCCCACTACGGACAAAACGGCGAAGTCAACCGAAGTCAACATCTCCGACACAGAAACGCCACAACCGTCGTCACGCACGTCTCCACCCGCGCACGTCCCTACGCGCGTCATGACACGTCGCAAGAGGCAGATCAACAACTGTCCTTTGGCGTGACATGAATCACGTCTTTAATTTATCGTCTTTAATTTCTCGTCATTTTCTCTTTCCTCCAGGGCCCATATATAGGCCATTGTTTTCAAGAAACATTAGGCAGTCATTATTCAAGAATTGAGTTTTTGTTTAACTCTTCTTGGAGGACTGCCCAGCCTCCCTATCCTCCCTCTACCCTAGCACGGCCGTCGTCGTCGCCGCCGCCACCACATTGCGTCGTCGGCCTTCCACCTCTTCCCCTCCCGCGCTCTCTCTCTCTCTCTCTCTCTCTCTCTCTCTCTCTCTCTCTCTCTCTCTCTCTCTCTCTCTCTTCCCCTAGCCTCGCAGCCGCCCACACACGCGGCGCGCCGACCGTCTGACTGTGCCGTGCACGCGACCACCCGCACGCGCCATGCGCCAACCCTGCCCGCGCCGCGCACGCGGCCACCCGCACACATTGCGCGCCGATCGCCTGCCCGCACCGCGCACGCGGTCGCCCGCACACGCCGCACACCGGCCACCGACGGCGTCGAGGCCGTCCAATGGTTCATCGTCGATACCGTCCAATGCTTCAAGCCGCGCGCGCTTCGAGTGTGCTCCGCGCACTCCGCACACTCCATGCACACGGGTATTCGCCTACGCCTGACTCTGCGACAACGACATCTACTCTCAACCAGGGCCGTTCAACGCCCGGAACGCCCATAATCTTCCTCGTCCAGTGGGCCGCTCAACGCCTGGATTCACGCAGCCTCGTCACGATCTGAATTTCCCGCATCCTCTTCACGCACTACGGTGCCGAGGTACGCCTGAACTCTTTGGTGTCAAAAGTGTTCTCCGTCCAGTATTTTCTCGAGAAGTTTCCACCGCCGTCAGAATTAGATTTGGTTTGGATTTCCCAATTCCTCTCTCTCTTTCGAGTGTTTCTTTGTGACGCGAATTCGGATATTGATTTCGACGCTTCGGCATCATCGTGGTGGGTGAAGACAGTACTCCCGCCCTCGACAAGGGTCGGAGCTGCACCACTAGTTTTTTCATAAATTTTAAAGTCCGAATCCGACCACGTGTATTTCTGCGGCTGTTTTATCCCTCCCTTCAAACCCGTCTATTACCCTTTACCCGTCATCATCCATCCATCCCCTCAGTCACCTTTTCCTTAGTCGTCCTACGTCAGTTTTGGATCTACCAAATGATAAGAATGCCTCTGAGATTCAATCATAAACCTTTTAGCCCCCGTAGTATCTAAACCTCCCCTTCACTCCACCCCCACAAGTGTTAAAGATTGGAGTTGGTCCCATTTTCTTTCTATCTGACAAGACAAACAAATAGGAAGTGATTGCTCTTAAGTGATACTCAAAAAATAAAGATGAAGAGAATCGTAGGTCTGACCAATGAACTACATGGGAAAAGAAAAAGACAGGGTGGAACAAGTTCCCCATGACGTACACAAAACTTGATTTCTTTTAGTGATCTATTTGGAATTGATTATAGCTTCAGTTTCATAGAAAAATGCTTTCAAGCCTTTAGTCAAAGCACTAGAACCCAACACATGCCCGAAAATAAGCATGACTTACCTTTAGTGCTTATCTAGTTCCAAACATACTAATATAAATTGTTTCTGAAATATTTTAGCATTTCAATATTTTTTTTGGGGGGGGGAGGGGTTATGTTAGTCACACATATAAAATGAAACGTTGACATTCTTCTCATATAGTGTCATGTCTTCACATGCCTACAAAAAATGAAAGAGACATACTGTGTTGTAATCGAGTGTACTTATTTCAGCACAATATAAGCAGATTGTAGAAACTGGGCCCTCTCTTCTACTTCATATTTCTATGCCTTAAAATCTGGAACTAAGCTGGTGCCACTTCCACCTATCACATATATATAGAGTACCTACCCTGCATAAAAAAATAATTCTCTTCATGCAAAGCTGTTCGAGTTTTCCCCTGATTATACTTATTATGAACTATCTTTGTCATTTATATTTTATTAAATTTGTAAATATATCCCGAAAAAATCACAGTTCTGTATGAAAGATGAGTTTTCTTAGGTTTTGGTTTGATACATATTGAATGTTATTATTTCCTACCAATCCAGATAAATTTTCATTTCTTGAGATATCATTAATAATGAAAATGATTTTCCTAGTTAACATTCTTCTGTCGCTGAACAATCATTCCATTCATCACAATAAGTATTTGGATCTGGAATTCTTGACCCACAACCCATAACAGTCTAAATCTATTCCCTCACCAACCCACCACTGCTATCCAAAACACCACAATTGAGAACACCTCAAACACAGAATACTAAAAGAAAATCCCACCCCCTTATCCCAAAACTGGACCTCTGGCCTTGGAGTTGATTTGTCATTCCTATGACATTGCTTTATACACAAGAAAAAAACAAATTTGAAAAAATCCAACAATATTAAGCACCTTCAGTGCCTAATATTGATGCGAATTTGAATCGCTCGGAGGTTGATGCGATTCATTGTAAAAAATGATATGTTCATGGTTTTGTTTTTTAATATATATATTTTTTACCTCGGCATGTCGGGGTATGAGGATTTTTCCCCTAAAGAGAGCCAAGAGTTATAGGTGTATTTAAAAATATAACCTACCAACTATCAAAATTTAAGCCAAAACTTAATTGGGTAAAAGCTTTATCTTAAAATTTTCAGCCTTGCCCATAAAAACCTTAAATATTGTACCTTGACCCAAACCTATGAATATATACTCTAAAATATAATTAGATGGTACTTGAAATCTACAAAGCTTGCCTTGTATCCTAATGATCTGGTCATAAGGAAGTTTTGATTACTTTTAAACATTTAGTCCACTCATAAAAAACTCTAACACATAAGCATAATACAAAGGTTTAGCCAACATACTTGCAATGATTTTTTGGCAAAAATAACTCACCAAAGAATTAAGGATCAGGATCAACTCACCGCCATAATATTCAGATGCATATTCTCACTATAATCACAGTATGAACATACCCCGAGAAGAGTATTGAATAAAAAATTAACTTGAATTTGGGGGGGGGGCAGTTTTCTTGAGGCACATCTATGAATAACATCTCAACGTCTCAGAATCATCACGGACTCCTATCACTGTTTGCTTTCTCAGATCTGCTTCTCTAGTCACGTCTTTTCTTTCTTTCCTCTCTAAATTTGATTAAAATGTTTACAATTGACCATCTTTGACTTATTCTTTCCTCTATAAGTTTAACTAAGATTTTTACAATTGACCATCTTTTAACTTCTTCCCCCTCCAAATTTAATTAAAATGTTTACATCGAGCATCTTTAACTTATTCTTCTCTCAATAAGTTTAATTAAAATATTTACAATTGACCATAATTTACGTGTTCTTCCCTATGTAAATTTAATTTGACCATATTTAACTTCTTCCCTCCTAGCATTGATCGGAGTAAGAAGTTCTTTCAGAACGTTAATCAGCAGCGAATAAAAAGTGACCACATAATCCCAAAGTTGTCAACATCAATACCGGCCACAGACCGGCAAGGAAACCCCACCACCTACCTTCCTCTTTCAAAATTAATTATCAATTTATTCACAAATCTTCATCTCAAAAATTGAGTCACACCCCTGAATTGACAATCCTTCTCGTTAAAGCTCAATGTTATTACGCTCCTTTAATTCAGCTCATCTTTCTTTGTGTTTGTTTCCGCCTCCCTTTTAATGATTCCGCTTTTCATTTGTTTGAATCTATTTAAGCGTCATGACCCATTTAATGACTTAAAGTTAAAAAATAGCACAACCCATTCATGGACACGACGTGGAGGGAAGGCTATCGTTGAAAGCGGCATATTGGACGTGGGCGACGCCAAACGATTTATCCATCAGATATTTACATACCCAGATGAGATAATAAAATGTTTTTGTTAATACGCCAAATTCGCATTAACTTGAGTAGTTGGAGAGTGGGGCCAGCGCCCAGCGGTACGTTTCCTAAGGCAACCCTACCAATGTCTTATGTTCTGGTCATCGTTGTAGACCTTGGCCCAGCGTTTCTCTCTTTCTCGCTCTTCCCTTTCTCCAAAGTGCAAAGCATCGTAGATCGTTTCCCACTTCATGGGGATCCCAGCTGGTTTTAGGTTAATCACCTCTCTTCCAGATGTAGAAATGAAGAGAGAGAGAGAGAGAGAGAGAGAAGAGAGAAAGGGAGAGATGCACTTGTATGTTTCTCATCAAGGAGAGAGAGGGGGGAGAGAGGGGAGAGAAGGAGAACGGAGCGAGGGAAATGGAGAGAAGAGAGGGGAAGAGAGAGAGAGAAGAGGGAGGGAGGAGGGAGAGGAGAGAAGAGAGGGGAAGAGAGAGAGAGGAAGGGAGAGAGAGAAGAGGGAGGGAGGAGGAGAGGGAGAGAGACGAGAAAGGGAGGAAGAGAGGGAGAGAGAAAAGAGAGAGAGAAAAAGAGGGAGAGAGAAGAGAGAGAGGAAGAGAGGGAGAGAGAAGAGAGAGGGAGGAAGAGAGGGAGAGAGAAGAGAGAGGGAGGAAGAAAGAGAGAGAGAAAAGAGAAGAGAAAGGGAGAGAGAGGGAGAGAGAAGAGAAAGGGAGAAAGAGTAGGGAGAGAGAGGGAGGGAGAGAGAAGAGAAAGGGAGGGAGGGAGGGAGAGAGAAGAGAGAGAGAGAGATTAGGAGAGGAAGAGATAGAGAGAGAGATTATGATTTCCTATCCAGCAGCAGTTTTCCAGATCTGGAAATGGAGTGAGATAGAGGAGCACGGAAGTTTTAGTTATCTAAGAGCCTTATTGCAGGCTTGCAGTTCTAACAGCAGAGTAGAAAGAGAAAGATGCGGAGAGACCTTTAGCTTTTCTGTCAGCCTTTGTCTTCCAGCAGTATAAATGAATAGATATAGAGAGACACAAAGGATTTTCGGCGGTCCAGCTGTGAGCATTTTGGCAGCTGTAAGCTTGTAACAGGAGAGGACAGGGATCAAGACGTAGAGCGATAAAAAGAGACGGAGTCTTCCTGAAGAACCAATTAGGAAAAGTCTCCCTGAGGTAACAATAAACAGCGAGAGACAAACACACAGAGAAAATGGTTTCTACCTGTATTGCTATAAACTTCGTTTTTTATTGCTGCTGAAACAATGGATAAAGGGAGCTGTAGCGAGAGATTTTCCTTTCTCCCAATTAGTCGCCTCCATCTGCACCAATGGAGAGCTAGCGACACAAACACGCAGAGAGTGGTTTCTGGTGTCTTGTCTTTGTATAAGCTTTCTCGCATCCGTAACAAATGGATAAAGAGGTAAAGGTAAAGAGAGAGAGCTAGAGAGAGAAAGATCAGGCGCATCCACCGGGAGCAAACCCAATCCTGGCCCTGGTAATGTCGTAAACGACCTTGAACGTCTGGTGCTGGCGATTCCCGATAATGGCGACGTTGCTAGTCTGGGCGAAGGCCAAGCAAGTCACCGAGGAAGAAACATCATAAAACACGTTCGCCGAAGGCAGCTTCAGCGTGGCGCCACCCGCGAACGCAATACTCACGGCCGGCACAGGCAGCGTCTTCAAGCTCCCCTTAAAGCAAGTATCAAGAAGAGAATACTGCGCCGCGCGCGGGTACTTGGCGAGCGCCGCGACCACCGCGGCCTTCAACGCGGTGTAAACAGCCACCGGCAGCCGCGTGATGACAGTCCCGGAGTCGATTATCGTCGGCACGCTGGTATACTCCCTTCCCCCCACGGGTAAGGCCTTGCCGTTCACGGTTATCCCTCCCAAGCCAAGGAAGTAGAGGCTGCCGTCCATTTTGCTCCCCGCCATGGGCGTGAAGGAGAAGCTTCTCGGGTCGTAGGCTCCGATAGAGAGGAACCCAGAGCCGGTTCTAGAGGGGAGGCAGTAGGAGAAGGCGTAGCCGAATCTGGGTCCGAGTTGGTAGAGCAGCGATAGCCTGTTCTTGGCCAGCCCGAATAACCCAGCCGTGGTTCCGAACAGCCCTTCGTTGTCCTCTCCGCAGCCGTGGATGAAGCCTTGGGCGGAAAGTCCGCCGAGAGTGATCGTTTCGCGGCCGAGAAAGCCCGAAGAGAACGACCCGTCTCCGTAAGTGGCCTGGTAGATGCAGCGCTTGGAGGCCGAGCAGGAAGGGGAATTGAGCGTGGCGGCTCTCAGCTCTGTACATTCCGGAGAGGTGCAGAAGATGGGGGAGTAGCTGGAGGAAGCAGAAGGGTCGAAGATGGGGCCGACCTGCTTGTAACAGGAGCCCGAGCAGGGTCTGCACTGGACCCAGGAGAGAGAGCTGCCGGTGTCGAAGACGACGATGTAGTCGCGGGAGGGAGTGCCGAGGCCGACTCTGCCCACGTAGTTGCCTACGCCGAAGGAGATTCCTGGATTGAGGGGGGCGGAGACGGCGCTCGTCGCTTCGGCGGTGGCGAAGCGGGCGTTGAAGTCGTCGGCGCGGAGCTGGTCGCGGCGGAGGAGTTGCGCGGCAGAGAGGCGTGGCGGCGACGCTAGTCCCGCGCAGGGGTTGTGGACGTCGTGGACGGGGAAGAAGACCGCCGAGCTGTTGACTGCTTCTGCTCTTAGGGAGTCTGCGAGGGCCAACGTTCTTGTGAGTTGAGGTTTTCGTTAGGCCTACCTACGCTATTTGGACCTACCGACGCTCGTTAGTATCGTCTTTATTATCGTTGTTATATGCTTTCTGACTGTACTCTTCACTTTGTTCGGGGGGAATTCGATGCGGGAGAGAAATCGGTTTCTTGTAGGTTCTATTTCGAGTTTTGGTGAATAAGATGTTGCTCAAGGCAATTGGAAGGAATCGGATTGATATAGATTCAGATATATATATACATATATATATTTAGAGAGAGAGAGAGAGAGGGAGAGAGAGAAAGAAAGAGAAAGCGAAAGAGATCAAGAGTGTGAGAGAGAACGCGAACCAGAACGAGAGAGAACAAAAGCGAAAGATATCAAGAGTGCGAGAGAGAACGAGAAACAGAGCGAGAGAGAGCGCGATAGATGGAGAGTTAAACGAAATAGGTCGAGGGTAAGAGAGAGCGCGGTAGAGAGAAGGAGACAGCCTGAGCGAGAGAGAGCGCGAGAGCCTGAACGAGAGAGAGCGAGAGCAAGTGCGAGAGAGAGGGCGACAGAAAAAGAGTAAGATACAGAGAGAGAGAGAGAAAGCAAGAGAGGAAGAGAGTGAGAGAGCGAGAGAAAGAGAGAGAAGTCCGATAATTCTGTAGAATAGAGAGATGCAGAGGGGTGAAGATTTAATATTTTCCTTGTCAGATCGGTGTAGAATTGAAGATATCGATTACCTCATGATTCTGAAGAGAGAGAGAGAGAAGACATCGATTCCCAAAAAATTCCCAGAGCAGGCAACGGTAGATAGAAAGATAGATGAGAGAGAGAGAGAGAAAGAGAGAAAGAGAGAAAGAGAGAGGCAGACATACAGAAAGACAGACATACAGACAGAGAGAGTCAGAAAGAACTAGAAATGAATGATTACCCACTAATTCTGAAGAGCAGGCGGCGCTAGCGAGAGATTTAGAGAGAGAGTATGTGCGAGATGGATGGAAGAGAATAATTACCCAATAATTCCGAAGAGCAGGCGGCGGCGGCGGCGGTAGCGAGAGGCGATGCGGCGAGAAATAGGAGGCAGAAGAGAAGGAGAGCTGAATATGACTCCATTTTGTGACTAGTCTTCGCCCCCTTCGGAAAACCGTTGAAGGGGGAAACAGCCAGTGCCTCCTCCTTGCACGTCCGGCCTCCACTATATAGAACTCTACGCAAAGCAGACGTGTTTCTTTCCCATCAACGGTGATATTTTCCGCTAAATGGAGGATAAATCACCCCCAGACGTTGACACATTACTCCCCATCAAACCATAGCACATAAAAATATCTTCGCTCAGTTATAAAGGAACTCAGCAGAGACTAAACAAACCCAGATAGATAGAAACATCTTCACTCATATAACTCTCCGCTCGTCAACGCCTTGAAAGGCTTGTCTTCCTCCCCCGTCATCAAGTGCTGAATAATTTTCGGGTGAGTAAATGCACCCACCACCAAGAATTCATATGCGAGCTTATTGAAAGGGGTTTGCCGGCTTTTCTCTCAACTCACGGGGTAATTCGCTCTACACCGCTTAAAATTATCCTTTGAAACGCTTCACGCCGGTGAACACGACGGCGGGCAACATGTCGCCGGCGGCGGCGACGCCGATACGCCGTTTGACTGTCGAGTAGCTCTGACGAGTTTCTGGCAAAGAGAATCTGAACTTCGCATGAATGCAGAACAAACACGCTTCCTGCTTGTCCACTTCCTCAAGGTTTTACACTATTGGTGGAGAGATCGCTCTCTTGTGTTGCCCTCTGTCCCCCATGGACCCCCATTGTTTCACAGATGGATGGGTCGGCGGATAAATAACCAACTGAAGATAGATTGACGTAGAGATAGATAAATGGATAGTTAAATAGATGTATCTATTTCTCTATACAAATAGATAGACGAAGATTGACCGACACGTACATTTATAGATATAAAGATCGAGAGACACAGAAACAAGTGAATTATTAGATCGGTAGATCGATAAAGATGGACACATAAATTGGTCGATAGATATAGACACATATATGGATATATAAAAAGATGGATATAGACAGAAATAACATATAAATTATTAGATTGGTAGATCGATTTAGAAGGACAAATTAATACTGATAGATAGGAGTTGAGATCGAAGGATAGACAGATGGATCGATAGCGAGAGTGAGAGAGAAGAAGAGTGTGCGAGGGGTGGCCATCCACCACGTGTATGACCTGTAACGATGTCGATGGGCAACGTGGGACCTTGACAAGAAGAGGAAGAAACTTGAAAAGAGAGGAAGCCGCTTAGGAGTGGGAGAGAAAGACCGGTTGACCTTACTTCACGGTACTTCAACTCATTAAGTTATAATGATGAGGAAGAAGGCAACGTTTAATGGCGTCATCGATCTTGGGGCTAAGTTGGGTTTTTTCCCTTTGCGTTGTCAAATCAGTATGAGTTGTCCACGGCTTGACATAATGTAGCGAAACCCAACGATAATTTTTAATACTAATGATAATGACAGCCAGGAAAGCTCTAGGGCGGTGGCTGAAATCATCTTTTTGAATGATGGTCGCTGGTCCGTCCTTATATCTGTGCTCATTTTCTTGAATTACTGGCTCGTTTATTTATGTTTGATTACATTATAAAATTTGGTCAGCGTGAAAAGATCTATTGTCCATTCGCAATTAATGCAATTAATTGCCGCATCACTCCGTCATTTATCTAATTTTCTATCATCAAAGTAACGGATGAATCGTATGCTTCAAGCTCAAACAGAGACCATGAAAGTAACTTGAAATCCGAAACCCAAGGGAATGAGGGACAACGTACTTTGGATCCGACTCCTACCGTATAAAAAATAGGATAGGGTTTTATTTCTTGGTAAATGATAGCGATAAAAGTATGGGGGATATATGTGCCTAGGCCCTGGCCCACTGTCCGTGTAAACTGACTAATTGTACGGGAAGAAAACTCATGTTTTGTTTTCAGTTGAACATGTTTTATTATGTTTTTCAGAGTATATTATCATAGGCAGGTTGGCCATTTCGCCATCACCGCCATAAGCTTCCATCACCGTCGCCTGCTTTTCTGGACTCATCTTCCCGAAAATAAATCCCTACCATGTGCTTCTAAAGCTTTTCTCACGATTTACTTTTCTTCCTGCATTATCTACCTACCTATCTATCTATCTTTTATTTAATTACTAATCTTCAGTTATATGAACGTTTGTAGTGCCATATGGGCAACGACCATTGAAATGATAATTCTAGTTATTGCAGCCTTTGTGAGGTAGAAATGTGAAGCTTTACTCGATCCCCATTGTGCAGGTCCCCCAGGACTACATAGCCAATGCTCCTCCTCACTGGTTTTTCTGTTTTGAGAGAAGATTCCGTGGATATGTCTGTGAAATGTTTGATGGACTCGTTTGGGTACGATGATGCTCTTTTTCACCAAATTCCTCTTCTTCTTGTCGCTCCTGGCGATTCATACTGCGGATGTTCCTGATGATGGCATGGACAAAGATTATTCCTTCTGACTGTGTTCCTCCTGTAAGCGAATCTTTATAGTTCCGGATCGTCTCGGATGTGGACGAAGGACGGGACGGGACGAATTTCGTCCCACCATACGTCCGTTGTAAGTTCAGGGACGAAGGACGGGACAGTTTTTCGTGCAACAATAAAAAAACCGTCCCATCCAAAAATCTCGGGACGCTTTTCGTCCACTCCTGACTAAAAACCGTCCCGTCCTTCATCCTGGACGAAAAGAAAACAGTATTTATGATTTTTAATATTTTGATTTTTGAAACATGTTGACTCCCGCTGAGGGAAACCTAGGTTTAGTACTTTAGTTTTGGTCCTTTCGGAAGTTGGAAGGAAGAAGAAGACCACCCTCGCCCTGCGCTGCGATCCTCCCTCCATCCCCGGAGCAACCAGCTCGGTGGCAGTTATTGGACATTAATTTTTTAGTGGAAAATTCTATATCAAATCTTTTTTTGATGGACATTAATTCTGTTCTTGATGGGCAAACATCTTTATTTCTATATCAATTCTATATAACATCATAGTTCTGATGGGCAACTTTATGGATATTATTGATATTGTGAGAGTTATATTGAGTTAATATCTATGCCGAGATGGAAGTGTAGTGTAGATGAGGGGTGACATTTTCTTCTAAGGTTTAGTTGAAAAGGGGCCGCAAATTCTCAACCAGGCTCATGGCATTTCGGATTCGTCGATTGATGTCTATAATTCCAATGGTATTCCGACCACTAGGTAAAAATTTGTGATTTCACTGATTGAATTGCAGCTGCCCGTTTTTACTCAAGGATTGAAATATAGATCTTATCGCACGATTCTGTTTCGGTCTTTGTAAAATTAAATAGCAATCATTCTTTGAAAATTGCTCTAATGGCCTTATTTCATACAATAGTCTTATTTCTCAGAATTAGTGCAACTTTTTAATATTTCTATCAGAATATAGGTGGATTTATTTTCTTTGGTGAATTGTATTGTTTATTTTGAGTTTACAGCAATTGTGGTGTTTATACTCTTAGTCTTAGTTTGAGTTTTTTTCATACTCAAACTCTTAGTTTTCATACTCTTAGTTTTTTTAATGATTGTGGTGTTTTGAAATTTTGAGTTTCATGTATTACTCTTCTGTTTTGAAAGATTCTGAATCTTTCCCATTGTTGATGGCCATCTGTTAACTGTTTCTACATGCCTCTTGGATAGAAGCTGGTATTTTATCTATCTCTTGGTGTAAGGCCCCAAAGTTAGCAGCATTTCCTGCACAAAGGCTAGTGTGTTTATTGTGAGGGTATGTCTGTGTACTTGGACTCAGAGTACGGGATTGATTCCTTAAGCGTAAACATCACAGGCATCTTGGGTGGTGATACCTGACCCTGATCTTTATAGCCAAAATCCATCAGGTGCTCATGCTCGTCGGCGCAGAAGTGTGGAGGATGCATGCAGGCCACTGAGAGCGGGGGTGCACATGCACCAAGCGTCGCGCGGGGCGCGGGACACGCAAGTTGGGCGCTAGAGGTGCAGGCACTACGCGTGAGAACAAGGAAGTGTGCACGTGCCCACACACAGGCTATGTGAGCGGGGGGGGGGGTAAACTAGGAGACATCCACCTAGGAGACTTAGGCATTGTTTTACAGCAAACACGAAGATGACTACAGGCTGCACGCCACCCAGCTTGGGGCACCAAGCATGGTGGCTCCTTCGCGAATCAGTCGCGATGGTGTCAGTGCGGGTGCTGGCGACTCGTGGAGCGTCAAGGTCTATCTATCTATCTATCTATCTATCTATCTATCTGTCTGTCTGTCTATCTATCTAGCTGTTTGTTTGTTTGTTTGTTTGTTTGTCTCTTTATCTGTCTTTCTGTCTGTCTATTTGTCTATCTATCTGTGTATCTTTCTGTTTGTCTGTCTGTTTGGACTGTCTGTCTGTTCGTCTGGTATGTTTGGTTTGTCTGTCTGTCCGTCGATCTTTCTGTCTGTTTGTACGTCTGTCCGGCTGTCTGTCCGTCCGTTTGTCAGTCTGTCCGTCCGTCCGCTCGTCCGTTCGTCCATCCATCCGTCTATCTATCTATCTTTCTATCTTTTTTTATATATAAAGATGGTATTCCATTTATATGAACGTGACTTTACATAGTATCTTTTTGCCATGTGAGTGTCACTTGTGATGCACGTGTTAATAATCCAGTGGATGGGTTACATAAAAAATGAAATTGACAAAGCCCCCTCGTCTGAATGTCACTTGGGATGATGATAACAACGATTCTTTCTTTCTCTTATCGAGCTAGAGGATTGATTTCACGATATATTTTGGCTTGTAGCAATTTGCACCGTGATTTGATTTTGGTTTCATCCTCTATATTCGGAGGCATTTTCAGAAATATGCCATGAGTTTTCCTCCCTGGATTTTAGTTTGCTTCAGATATTGCATTTTTGAATCACGATAAGTAATGGTCTTTCGTGGATTCATGCTCCATCATTTCTACTGAATACTTGATCTGCACCTGAAAGATACACAATGGCATGCACATATGCATCTCAAGTAAAACTTGGATACTGGTTAGGATTTGTATTAGATCTCTTTGTTCAAGTAAATTTAGAAATCATTCAAGTAAAAAACTAAACGTCATGCAAAAGTATTTATATATTTATTTTTCTTTTCACAGTACTCTATTAGAATATCTTAGACTGTGACGCTTATAGCTTCGTTAGGAATTGACATGTGACTTGGGGGCATACACAAGGCTAACCAAGTAGTAATAGAGTTTGACTCTCAAAAACAGCAACACAAAAACCATAGCAGTTTACAGTAAGGATATGTTCCTCAGTCCATTGACTTGGTATCCATGGATGCGCATTTGATGAGGGTTAGCATTGACCTTTGGAGGGGAAAGGCTTATTTCACCTTTTTTTTAGCTTAAACACCATAATCACTTGCTTTGATGGTCCCACATTGCTACATTAACTTCATTTTGAGCTTTGGTTTTTCCTTTCTCCTTTTTTTTGGGAACTTTTTGAGTTCTTTCCTGATTGATATGTTGCTTTTTTTAGGCTTATATAGAACCTTTTGACTTTCTATGGCATTTGCCAGGCATTTTTAGAGGTCATGTTGATGGGTGTTTGTCATTTCAGGGGTCTTTATGATTGTGATAGCATGTAGAATTTCTATATAAGTCTCTTTCATCCTTCTAGTCCTGGTTCCCCAGGTCATTTTCACATACCTCAGATAGCAAGCCCTAGACTAAGACACATACTCTAGTTGTCCCTGCTACAGAGTCGGTATTACTGGATAGATGATCTTATATATATAATGTCATGATTGACCTTGGATATTCCACTCCTATCCCACTTTCTCTTCTGTCAGAGGAATATAAGCTGTCTCATCTTTGGAAATTCCCATTCCATTATGTCTGACATTTGGAAAATACATTCATAGTTTCAGTAAATATAAAATGAAATACATCATGTCTCATGACAACATAAAAAAATCTATTGAACAAAATATATTTATAGTCCATTTCTTGCATTGAAGTTTTGAATTGTTAAATAATTTAAATTTGGAAGAAAAAACATACCTCTTGGCTTGCGTCTATCTTTCATATCTTCTCAATGGTTTTATTTTTTGCTCATTGATTTAAAGTATTTGGGATGTGGCACACCTAATTTGTCCTTCCGGTATTTGCCTTTTGATTGAGTTGGTAAATCCTCTACCCTGCAAAACAAAAAATTCTCGTTTTTGTCAATAGCATAGATAGCTAACGCATCAGTGACACTATTCCCTTCTCGATAAATATGTTTTATTTCCTCTAATTGATTTATGTGTCTCATAATCTGTTCCCACCACTCTTTTAGTTTCCATAGTTGAGCAGATATGACTTTGTATTATTTCACATAGTGTTGTAGAATCAGGTTCCACAATTATTCTTTTGATACCTTTACTTTCACATAGTCTTAATCCATCTAGTAGTGCCCAGCCTTCTGCATCCATATTAGTCCCTTTTGGGTATCATCACATGTTGCGCATTTCTTACTATTCCTCCTCCTACTGCTTTCCCAGGATTTCCATCAACATTAATTTCATATATTGATCCCTGAGGTGGCCTCCAAGTAATAAGAACAATATTATGTTTGTATTTAAGTGTTCTCGGGTCTATATTCCAGTTTGTCAGGCTTTGAACATCTTTGTTTGCTGTGATTTTTGTGGGTGTACTGATGAGTTCAATATTTTTTATCCACGCTTGTATCTTTTGAGTGATAGACCAGTATGCCTTATCTCCATTTTCCCATTTCCTTAGATTTCATTTCTTCCATATTTCCCACAGTAGTAGTTGGCATGAACATTTCCGTAAGAGAGAGGCTTTACTCTCTTTGGATGTCAGCCTCATTATGCTCATTAACCATTCCTTCGGTGATAATTGGGAAGTTTGAGTCACATTCCACTTTCGCATTATCCAAGTCCAGAGATGTCTCGCCCAATCCCCTACAAAAAATCTCGATCCTCTAAGTGAGGGTTTCTTGGGCAACATGAGCATTAAGAGACAAGATGGACCCCAATTTTTTATATATTTTTGTCCACTGACAATATATCATTGAAAAATCTCCACATAGAAAACTTAATATTAGTAGGTATCCTAGTTTTCCATACTGTTGTGTTTAGGATGTTTTGGAGTTTCTTGCTGCAAAAATGTTGCCATGCTGACTTTGTAGTAAATTCTCCATGTGTAGTTAGAGTCCAAATTGCTGAATCCAAAACATTAGATAATTTTTACTCCTTGATTCTCATTCATGTGATAAATCTGTTCACGAACTCCATGATGTTGAAGATTGAGATCCCAATTTTGGGTGAGTAGATCTTTGACTGCTAGTGTTGATTCTCGCCTGCTGCAACCTGGAAACTGTTCAAGTCGACCCATTCCACTCAAGTATTTAGTCCACTTATCGATATTTCCATGACACAAATCCCATAGTAAGACATCCTACATCTCTTTCCACATGACCATGAGGTTTTGTATTCGTTGGACCAGCGGTCGTTCAGATTGCATAATGTCCCAACTTCCAAATTTTTCTCTACTAAGTCTGGCCCAAAGAGAAGTATTCCTATGAAATGACCATTCCCGTTTCATTCGAAGAATCTTCATTGTGCCAAGTCCTCTAACGACCGTATGCCAAGTCCATTCTCTTCTGTTGTTAAGCAAAGTTTTGACCAAGCCACCCAGTGTCTCTTCTTGGCTCCCTCATTGCTTGACCATAAGAATTGTGCTAGAATCCTATTTATCCTTGCAATAAACTTTTAGGGAACATAATATACAGAGAGTGTATGAATATGAATGTTGTGTAATACATGCTATATCAAAATAAGTTGCCCTCCTGGAGATAGCCATTTTCCTTTTTACCCTTCCAACCTTCGTCTGATATTTGTTAGTATGCCATCAAAATATATACTTTTAACTTGACCAGTAAATATGGGACAACCGAAATAGAAAAAAGGAAAACAACCAGCAGAAAAAAAAATGTTTTCTTCTATTTCATTTTTCTTGTGTAAAGATGTATTATCAATGACATAAAATGCACTTTTAGTTCTATTAATCCTCTGCCCTGAAGTACGCTCTTATCTGTCCAATAGATACATCATATTTCTCAATGATTTCTTTTTTTCATTGAGGAATATGATTGTATCATCTGCAGATAAGCAATGGGATATGAGTGGCACTCCGTGTTTTATAAAATAATGACCAATATGATTAGTAGCCATACTCTTTTTAAATATAGTGACTAAGGATTTCTTCTGAAAGTATGAGCAAACTGGGTGAGATTGGATCATCTTGTCAAAGCCCTCGCGATGCTTGAAAAAATGGGGTGGAATTCCCATCCAAAAGCACTGAGAAATTATTATGCTCTACACAGTATTTAATCATATTCATCCATGCCTCATTGAATCCAAATTTATACAAAGCTAAAAATAGAAAGTTCCATTCAAGTCTATCATATGCTTTTTCCATATTCAGTTTCATAATCACATTTTGCCCGCGTATTTTATGGTGTATTGATCGAGAGATTTCCTGTACGAGTCCAACACTCTCATGAATTGATTTAGACTTAACAAATCCAGATTGTTCATCCGAGATGAGCTTTGGAAGAACGGCACTCAATCTTTGATTTATAATTTTTGTGATAATTTGATTGGTGACATTGCATAAAGTAATCGATCTTGATCAACAAATGAATTTGGCATTTAGGTTTAGGTATTAAGGCTATAAATGTTGCCTTCCATGCCCTCAGCAAAGATGTTCCACCAAAGAAAGTAGTTATTGCAGCAAAAACATCATTTTGAATAATATGCCAGCAAAAGGTGAAAAAAACGTGGAGTAAAGCCATCAAGACCTGGCACACTATCGGGATTCATAGAGGCTAATGTATCAAAATTTTCTGTCATATCACATGGTTTACATAACATAATATTGTCCTGCACTGATAAAGTACTTAGTATAGTCTCCGATAAACCTTGATCTATCTGTCTAGGTTGTGAAGTTAGAAGATTTTGGTGGAAATTCATAGCTGCATTCTCTAGTTGTTCTTGATCATTATCATAATTTTCTCTTATGTTGGAGTAGTAATCCTGTTTTTCTCTAGCATTCACAAGCATATGAAAATATTTGGTATTCTGGTTTCCCCCAGTTAACCATCTTTTGTTTGCTTTTTGTTTCAGAAATATTTCATATTGCTCATCTCGTACAGACAGCTCTCACACTAATTCTTTCCATTTATCTTCTTTTTGTTCATCCCAATTGTTTTGAAGTTCAATTTCAAGGCTATCTATCCTCTCGTACACAAAGGATTCTCTATTTCAATGTTTAAGAGCTTGTTTAAGTGCTCTAAGTCTGGTACTCAGATTGGCCATAGGCTCTATTTCACTCACCTCATTCCAATATTTTTCTATGAGCGCACAAAGTTACGATGTTTAGTTCACATAGCTTGAAATCAGAAAGGAGATCTTCTATTCCTATGTTGTAACTGTTGAAATGTTAATATCATGGGTGCATTGTTTGAAAGTCATTTTGGAAGGTATTGTATTTTGTATGGGGGAAGTGAACTAGCATGTATATTCATAAGGATGTGGTCAAGTCGTTCATATATTTGATAGTATCCATATCTCCTATTGCACATGACATATGATTTCCTTCATGATGAGGTTCTACAAGCTCCAACTGCATGATAGCATAATTGAATTCCTCCATGTATCTTGGTTTCAGAGCATTTCCTCCTTTTTTTCTGACACATTTTGTATCATATTGAAGTCTCCCCCTATGATCCATGGTAATGGTGTATCACTGAATTTACATATTAAATGCTCCCACAATTTTGTTCAAATTTGACTATGATAAGATGCATAAATCAAGGTAATCATTACAATGTCCACCCCTTTTTGAGCATGTATAGTAATACTTTGTGTGCAGTGATCTATAATATGAATACATATATCCTTATTCCAGAACAACCAGATTTTCCCTTCAAGATGGGTCCAACATTCATGCATTCCTATTCTAGTGTTATAACTACTTATTTTGTTTGGGTAGCTATTGGTTCGATAATACCTATAATTTCCAAGTGATTTTACTTAATCAATCGCTTTATTCTAACACATGTTTATGACTTTGCTATTCCCCTACAATTCCAAAATAAAGTGTTAATCATTATCCTCCATAAAATATAGCCATTGATTCTCTAAGTGGCTACATTCTGATCTTCTAGTGGATAGGCTAGATTCCTCATCTGATAATGATAATATCCTCATATTTTCAAATTTATTTATACTCATATGAGATTAATTCTCAAGAGATTTATTTCTCCTTAGTAGTTTTTTTCTTCCATCTATAGCTTGTGATTTACCTTTTTCCAACCTCGTGTGCCTCACAACAGGTTGATGTTCCTGATCTTTTCCCATGTTCTTTCGTGACGTATGTCACATCTTGGGGGTTACTGAGTAGGTGAAACCTATTTTGAACTTCAACATATACCTGTTGGATGTGTACAGTAAGTTTTTGTGGTGGGTTTAATGCAACGGCTGTTTTTGTACTTGTGGTAGCATTTTCTCAGTTAAACTTTAGCCGCCATTGCATATTGATCTACTTCTTCGGAGCAAATTGTCGAAAGGTATTTGTTTCCTGTGTACGTCATTGGTCTCTCACAATGGCTTAGGTTTGTATGGAGAAGTCTGATTTTTTGTGATGATATGTTTATCTTCTCTCTTCTTACAACCAGGCTGAGTATGTCCAATCCTTTGACAATTTGCATAGAACATAAGGTAGTTCTCTAAAACTAGATTTTGTTTAATAATTTCTCTTGAGCCATTTTGAATCAAGATGAAATCCAGAATCGGTTTAGATATATCAATTTTGACACAAGCTCGGGCATAACCTGGCCTAGTAAAATTTTTTACTCCCTCATCCATAATAATAAAATTTTCCAACATAGATACTATGGATTGGAAAGGTGCTGGGTTAAAAATTTGTGATCGGAGACCAGGAAATCCAACCCATGTTGGGACCAATGTGGATTCTTTCTCGGAGAAAAAGTGTGGAGTCAAACGAAAAGTTGTCATAGTAATGTTACCAGGGTGACACAAATTTTGACTCCAAGGCCTTTGAAAATCCACGTGATTCTTGAACCGCAAAATCACATGTCTTTCATCAAGAGCTGAGACTAAGAATTTATCAACAAAAATATTCAATTTTTCTAATGCCTCTAATAAAAACTTTATCTCAAGCCTACCATATGTAAATTTTCCAACAATGCTATCCTCAAAGGGTTTTGCCATTGACCTTATTTCCTCATCTGAGAAGCTAATCTTTTTAAATCCATTGTGCATGGTATAGTCTCTAATTGGGATGTCATTCCTAAATTGGGGAATGATCAAACTCTCTTTATCAGAACCAAAACTATGCATCCCCCCTATAATTTCTAGTACTATGTCATTTTTTGAGTCAATGTCTTGTACTATGTTGCTATAGTTTTTCCTATTCTCAAGTGATGGTACAAATGATGATATAATACTTGTTCTTTCTGTACTTGCTAGAGGGGACTGAGCTTTACATTTAAAGCTCCTATGAATAAATCTTAAAAGACATTGATGGGATAAAGTTTTAATCTTAAAGTTTTCATTTTGTTCTTCATCACCCATTGATGGGATAAAGTTTTAATCTTAAAAGACAAAATTCTTAGGCTATTGGTTCTACCCTTCGAAACCTGCCTAGTTTTCTGTGTTTTAATGCTTCACTTTCCTATCTGTGGTACATATTTTTTCTTATTCTAAAAACCTTTTGGTGTAGTTATCCTAGTAGATATTGTTTGGCAAAGTGCATCCTTTGTATGCACCAACCTAGGACCCTTGACTCTCTTATTTATCTCTAGATTGTCCTTTTTGGGGCATCTTAACCAGATATTTTCCAGTGTCCTGTAATGTAAGGTCAACCTCCTCACTTGTATCCTTGGATAGAGTTAACACCTTTCTTATATCTTGTTGATCAATCTGGTCCTCTTTTTCCACTAATTCCTCATCAATGTTCAAACCTTTAATAGTTCTCTTTGGCATGGATATATCGAGAAAGACTTTAGGTTCTTGGAATTTTAACAATTTTCGCTATAAGTGAGTGAACCTACCTATGTTGGGACACTCTTTTGCAAGAATCTCATTGATGTAACATGACGCGCCGGGGTCGAACGGCTCATGTTACACCACAAGGAGAGGAGTGCTGATCAGTAGAGCGACAGCACAAGGCGACCGCATAGGTAACGGTGACTGGTGAACATCGAACCACAATGACGATGACGTTAGACGTAACTACGATGTCGTTGGTTATGGCAGACTAAATCTATCTATCGGCTAATGGTGGTAGGCATCGGGAGCGATGGCGGTGGCAGTTCATCCTATGGAAGCATGTACTTCGTAGTGGTGAAGTGGCGGTGGCAGATCGTCTGGTGATTGCTCTCCTCGAAACTACTCTAGGGAACACTAGGCGCGCATGTGGCATGTATAGACATAACAACGAGCTCGAAGGCGAGCGTGATGGCGAGATCGGTGACGGCGCAGCTGGACGCGGCGACGGGCTCAGAGGCGAGAGTGGTAGCGAGGACGATGGTGCAACTAGGGCCGGTAATGGGCTCAAAGGCGAGCGTAGTGACGAGGATGGTGGTGGTGCAGCTACGCAGTGATGGGCTCAAACGCGAGCACAGTGGGACAGTCGGAGGCAATCGAGGCAGCTGACGAGGGTAAGACGAGGCCGAAGCGGCCCTAGCGGTCGAGAGCGGTTGAGGCGGTCAAAGGTGGCCGAGGCGACGAATAAGGGGGGATGAGGCCCCGGCGGTCGGAGGTAGCCGAGGGTGGCCGAGGCGGCGAACAAGGGCGGAAGTGGCCAAAGGCGGCCGAGGTGGCTGACGAGGGTGGATGAGGTGACCTGAGGCGGCCGAGGTGGCTAGAGGCAATCGAAGGCAGCCGAGGCCACCGGAGGCAGATGAGGCAGTCGAGGCAACTGATGAGGGCGGGCAAGATGGTCTGAGGCAGCCAAGGCAATCAGGGCGGGCGAGGCGGCCTGAGGCGGTTGGGGCAGCCGAGGCGGCCGAGGTCGGCCAAGGCGGCCAAGGGGACTGAGGGCAGTCGGGCGACCGAGGCGGTTGAGGGGGGCCGGGCGGCCGAGGGCGGCCAAAGTGGCCAAGGGCAGCCAAAATGGTCGAGGGGACTGAGGGTGGTCGGGCAACCGAGGAAGGCCGAGGCGGCTGAGGGCGGCCAGGCAGCCGAGAGCAGTCGTGGCAGTCGAGGGGCAGCTGAGCCCCCTCGATCGAGCGACCCAAGGTGGCCGAGACAGACAAGGCAGTTGCAGGCGGCCGAGGACGGCAGCGCCGGCAATGTCAGCGGCGGCACTCCAGCGAGCGGTTGTGACAAATCCTAACTCCTCTCTCTCTCTCACAAGGGCAATTTCATAAATTCTCTCAAACTCTAAACTAATTAAAAAACATATAAAAAACCAGGAAAATACCGAATGGACTACATTTTTGACTTTTCTCTTTTCACTTGGCTCTCTCCTCCTTATGATGGACACCCCCCCTCTCTTATAGGGGAAACATGGGCCTTCCCCTTTAGAATAAAGGGCCCTTTAGAATAAAGGGGAAAAAGGCCCAAAAAGTTTAAAGGAGGGCCCAAATTAGGGAAAAAATAAACTGATACACGCGCATGGAAAAATAACATAGATGATATGCCTTTAAGGGTGGATGGTCCCCCATCACTCCTTTTCCTTTAAAGACCAGATGATTGTACTCTAGTCTATCCTATGCTCTCGTTTCTCCTCCAAACATTTCTGGGCAACTGCTATTTCAAAATTGGATTGTGGGTCCTCAACACCAAACAATTGCACCAATTCTAGAGAAGAAGACTAAACATGGAATTTTTTTTCTTCCCAATCCCCGTATAGCATATCTGGTTGAATCAGGCAAGATTAGTGATATTTTTCCTGTTTCCAATCAGTCCCGAGTACACGCGCTAAATCGGGTCTACTCATTGAGATCCTAGATCAATGTATCCAAGATCTCCTTGCTTGGGTTCATAATTTGAAAATAGTTGGATAATCAATTCTCTCCAAATCTGTTCCTCATAATCAATCTGATACAGTCTTCTCAGAATGATACAAATTCAGACTAGAACAAGTAGGTAAACAGCAATATATTCAACAAAATCTAGGGTACAAGTACATGAACCCTTGTTTACAGAAGCTATCTCACAAGACGATCACTCGCCTCCCAATCTCTTAAGTATATCTAAAGAGTCTTAGGAAACTCTCCCACTTCTTCTTGAGAGTCGCTTTCCCATCCTGTACAACAATATCTACACCTATTTATACTATCCTAATTGGGCAGTTACACTGTTGCTTCAGTTGTCTCTTCAAACATATCCAAGGGTGGTGTCTGTTGGATACCTCCTCTGGATTCTTCTTCAGGGGATGCCTCAGTTGGTTGTGTCTCCTCAAATGCCTCACTTGGTTGTGTCTCTTCAGATGACATTGTTGGTTGGCTGCCATAACCGTCATTTTTTATAATCAAAATTGATTTATTTCTTCTCTTGTATACTTTAGGAAGATTCATATAACAATCTCTGTCAACTTCCACAACCCAGCTTCTTTTAATATTTTTTTCATATTTCCTCAGGTCAGTATCACCAAAAAATGGAATGCTAATAATCTCAAGTTGATTTTTCATAATGGATGCCCAAGTTTTACATATTTCCTCTTGTTCTTGTGACACATTTCGACGTCTAAGGCATGGAGAAAAACACTTTTGTATTTTGATTTCATTCATCCCTAAAACCTAAATGTCTGAGTTTTTCATTCTAGTGTTTCACTCTCTCCCTTTGATGTTAATTATACTTATTTAGCTAAATAAAAAATCCTATATAGATTTTATGACTGTTTTTCTTTCTAACAATAAGTGCTATGTGTTGTTTGGTCTTGTCTAGTTTAGAATTAAAGTAAACAATTAAAAAACTCAAACAAACTCAAAACCATTCCAGAATAAATTCAAAACACGAAAGATATTCCTTTTAACCTTCAACTAACGAACACTTAAACTTGGAGTAAATATTATAATTGCTAACGATTTTTTAAAAACACGTCGATAATTTAATCTTGTTCAGTTTGATCGTACCTAGGAGGATACCTGAATTTGAAGCTGAGCACTGTCTCTAACTGTCATTGTCCTTTCCGGATCTCTGTCCTTCTAGACGAGATCCATCACCAATCCGTACATCCCCTTTAATCAATATTCACCCTCACCCTCACCCTCCCTCCCTTGCCCTTGATCTCCCTCCCTCTCTCGACGTCTCTCTCTCATACTCGAATATCACAACCCTCGCCCCCGACCTTCCTCACCCTCACCCCCCCTTGCCCTTCACCATTGGCCTCTCCCACGCCCTTACCCCTTGGCCTCCTTCCCTCTCTCGACCTCTCTTCCTCATCCCTAACCTTCCTCAACCCTGGCCATCCCTCGCCCTCACCTTCCCTTGCTGTCGCCCTTCCCTCTCCCTCCCACACCGTGAACCTCCCTCAAACCTCATCCTCACCCTCCTTGCCCAAGCCCGGGACCTCCTTCAACCCTTGCCCTCACCCTCCCTCTTCCTCACTTGCCCTCCCTAGCCCTCCCTCAAACCTCGCCCTCACCCTCCCTTGCCCTCGCCCTTCCATCTCCCCCCCTCACCCGGGACCTCCCTCAAACCTCACACTCGCCCTCCCTTGCCCTAGCCCTGGACCTCCGCTATCTATCTATCTATCTATCTATCTATTTATCTATCTATCTATCTATCTATATATCTATATATCTATCTGTCTATCCATCTGTTTGGCTATCTATCTGTCTATCTATCTGTCTGGCTATCTATCTGTCTATCAATCTGTCTATCTATATCTCTATCTATCTGTCTATCTGTATGTCTATCTACCGTCTGTCTGTCTATCTATCTATCTATCTATCTATCTATCTATCTATCTATCTATCTATCTATCTATCTATATATCTATCTATCTATCGATCGATCTATCTATCGATCTATCGATCTATCGATCTATCGATCTATCGATCTATCTATCTATCTCTCTATCTATCTACCGATCTATCTATCTATCTATTTATCTATCTATCTATATATCTATATATCTATCTGTCCATCCATCTGCCTGGCTATCTATATGTCTATCTATCTGTCTGTCTATCTATCTGTCTGGCTATCTATCTGTTTATCTATCTGTCTGTCTATCTGTCTGGCTATCTATCTGTCTATCTATATCTCTTTATATCTGTCCATCTATCTGTCTATATGTTTGTCTATCTACCGTCTATCTATCTATCTATCTATCTATCTATCTATCTATCGATCTATCTATCTATCAATCTATCAATCTATCTATCAATCTATCTCTCTATCTTTCTACCGATCTATCTATCTATCTATTTATCTATCTATATATCTATCTGTCTATCTATATCTCTATCTATCTGTCTATCTACTGTCTATTTGTCTATCTATCTATCCATCCATCCATCCATCTATCTATCTATCTATCCATCTATCCATCCATCCATCCATCTATCTATCTATCCATCTATCTATCCTTTTTCATTTGTTAAAATTTTCATTGATATGTACGTGAAAATACATTGTTTTAGGAAAGTTACGGACAACAACAACGTATGTTATAAAATAAATATTTTCATGGGTTCTTTGGATTGAAGGTTTCGGTTGTTGTCATTGTGTTGATGACTGTTGAACTTGGCCACTCCACTTTTTCTGTACTTGGGATGGTTGTCGCAATGAAGATTTTTCGTAAGATTTTGAGCCTTGTTTTCTTGCTTTGGCTTCTTCTTTTCCAATCTTTTCTTGCTGGATGACAGGTTCATTGGAGCATGCTGGAAAGTCTTCTTTTGCAGGCACTTCTTATTGTTGTGTGCAAATATTTCTTCTTTTTTGATGAAGTTGAATTGTTTCCTTGTCTCCAAGTTCCTACATTTGATGAAGAAAGTTTTGAAGCTCATTCAATTTATACGATGAGACTATAGAACTCATTCAATCACAATATGAGTAGAGATCTTAGACAATTATTTATGTGTAATTGAAATGAGAAGAATTATGAGAAAATAGTAAAGCATTATATCCAGTTTAGTTCCAATATGAAATATGATGGTGACGTCCCCCGACTATCCTTGTGATTTCCATACTCCTTGAACTTCAAACCAAGACACAGCTATAGACTAGACATAACCACTATGGGAAAACCTGTGACTTGCAATTCATATGACACATCATGGATTGTACATGTTTACTACATATAGTATACTCCTGTTCCTCCAAAGACAGTTCCAGAGACAATTGAATTTGATGATGGTTAGCATCAACCAACTTTAAAGGGAAAATGGATGTACTGATGATTGATGTTGGACGTCGTCAGAGACATCGTCCGGTCGACACCGAATATGATGGTTCGGTGCCGATGAATGATCAGGGTATCGGACTACGACGGTGCCGTCGTAGACTGAAAATCCTAAAATGGAAGTGAGCTATGATGAGATGCAAGATGCGACGGTTATGGTACATGCAAGTGCCGACTAACGGTGAATACCGACTCCCGGGGCCAACGAAGTCGCCCCGTGGTGGAGGGGATAGACCTCTCGAACCTCCTCCGGAGGGACGAGGATGAATACAGTGCCGAACGGAGCAGCTCTGTCAGGTTTTGCTCTCAAGTGATGGCCAAGCCCGACTCATACCAAGGGGGAAAGATGCTCTTGTTTTACTGTAGTGATTCACTCAACCTGTCCCTTTCACCTACGTCTAGCTTGAGCGCAGTGGAGGCAACAGGAAAGTGCACTGTAAGAAATATGAGACGGATGGGCAGGAAATTGACGTAGCTCGCCAGTGCCTGCGAGTCGATCCCCTTCTGCTTCATGCACCTGGATTGGCGTGGGATTTGTGAGGGACTGAGAGCGTCGGTGGAGAGATCGGCGGGCGTGATGGCTGCAGGGCTGGAGCGGTAGGAGGTGGAGGTGGCAGTTGAGCCGCAAAGAGCGCACCACGATAGAACTATGGGCGGTTGTACCGGTCAGTCTGACTGCCCTCAAGTGGGTTTGTGTTGGGCGACGGTCGGTCAGGCGCCAAGCACCCACGGGCCTGGCCTTATCATGGGCTCGCAAGGGAGATCCGAGCAGGCCACGATCGGTTTCGGCCGTGAGGAAGATAACAGTGCTCTGACCACCTTCGTCGGCGTTGATTAATGCAACTGGTCCGATGTGGGCGACCGAACAGCGCGATCAATGGAGAGACCGGTCAGCGTGACCGAAATCGACCAAACCACTGGAAGGGGAAGTGTCTTGGGCGCTTACGGCCTAACCAGCTGGGGGCCAACAGCGAGGCCCGACCGAGGTTTGGTCGTGCAGCTGCAGGACAGCCATAGGCCGCGCAAGGTGTTGGTCACGCCAGAATCCGGGGATATCGCCATCCGGCGACTCGGGTTCCCAGAAGGCCGGCGAGAATTACCAGAAGGTCTGCAGGGCGGAGGAGGGATGGCGCGGGGCTGCCGGGACACGAGACGGAAGAGAGGGAGAGCGGGCGATCGGCATCGGCAAGTGCCCTCTCTCCTCCCACGAAGTCTTCTTCCTCCTCAAGCTCTTCTTCTCCACAATTCTCCTTCGCCAAGAACGGGACCTGTTGTTTTCACAACAATTTTCCTAAACAAAATAAGTCCAACTATTCTAGGCCGCCCATCAGTTCCTTTTATAGGGGAAGAAAGGACGTGAATGGGCCTTCTTAGTAGTGTCATAAGAGGGGGAATAAGGGGGACTAAAGCCCATTAAAGTAGGGGAAGGTCCTTATAGAGTGGACTCCCCCCTCACTACAATGCAAGAAAGAAAAAGAAGAAAAAAGAAAGAAAACAAAGGAAGTGAAACATGAATTCGAAAAGATACGAATGAAAATGACAGGTAACGAGTATGATGCACCCTCTACCTAGAATACCTGAATCCGCCCGTCTAGGCGGTCGCTTTGGCTTGCCAGTCAGGCTGAACATGAGCCAGTAGTGCTGTCGTTGGTGACGACGATGACTCCGAAGACGTTCCTTGAGGCTTGGGCCGCCATCAATGATAAATAAGCTTGAGAAGATTTATATGGCTTAAGGTGTTGCCCTTTGTGTTTGAGACTTGATCAGCAGAATTTTAATATAACAGATCATTTTTTTCTGCTACTGTGTTTGCATTCCAATTTATGTTGTGTTGCTCTTTGGGATTTTGATTCATTTTTGCCAATGTTTTTCTGTTTGCTCGTTGAGCTTCATCTTCCGTCATCCAATGACTTTTCCTTTACCCCCATATCTGGTGTATTGGTTCCCTTGATCATCTTCAACTGCACTGATCAAAGACTCCACGCAAACAAGCTTACACTATAACTAGTAGACGATACAAAACTGGTGTATCAAATTGAAAGACAAGGCAGATTATTCCACAATACTTATGAGAAGGCCCAATTGATCTCGATTCTTATCATTGTGATATTTGATCAACATCGCTATTGGGGAGACATCACATAAGTGGAGTTCCAAATCTTATTCATGAATATAGAATGATTGAATAAGGCTAAAGATAATTGCAATAATGACATGCGTCATAGGAATAAAATTGACCCTGTCGTGAAACGTGTGCACCTTGGTATGCCAAGTTATTGTGGGCCACCTCTGGTTGACATGTATCATTGCATAGAGGTTGGTGGCTTCATTCTCTTTTAGCTATGTCAAGACAGAAGGAAGACTTTTTATACGCTTGACGTACGGGATCCCCATCTATTCTATGCGATAGATGCGTCTTGCTATGAGAGTTAAGTCTGCTAACCTGCAAAAAGTCAAATTTTCCTCTTGTATAATAGCCAACGCATCAGCAATAGAGTTTCCTTCACGATAAACATGATTGATGCAAGATAGTTTTGGTATATAAGGATGCATTTTTTCCACCATCATTGGAGCTTCCAAGGCTTGCATATATGTGTATTTATGATTTGACATAGAGCTGCAGAATCTATCGCCACAATGATATTTTGAATTCCCATTTGATCAGAAAGTTTCATTCCATCTAATAGAGCTCAACATTTAGCTTCCATATTTGTTAAGGATGAATACTTACGAGAGAAAGAAAAAACCATATCATGGTTGCAATCACGTTAAGATACCACCACTTGCACCAGCCCCTGGGTTGCCTTTGGAAACCCCATCCACATTTAATTTGTGCATGGGGCTAATGGGTGGCACCCAGTAAATAAATTTTACTCTATGTGTTTAGTCCACATGATCAATAGATAGCCTCCAATTTAATAGTCCCAGTATCTCTCTCCTAGAAGTGATCTTTGTAGGCTTAATTATATCTTCCATCATCTTAACCCATCTTTGTAAAGATTGAATAATAGACTAGTATCCTCTATTACTATTCTCCCATTTTTGGCAATTCTTTTCTTCCAGATCTCCCACAGTAAAAACATACATGAATATCGTTTAAGAATAACAGCTTTACTTTCTCCCGATGTACTTTGTAAAAAATATTGAATCCAATGTAGTAATGAGAAATCTGACCTGATCGGAATATACCATGCATTTAGCATCCATCTCCATGCGTGGGTCGCCCACTCTCCTTTGAAAAATAAGTGCTCTGAATCTTCAATCTATGGATTTCTTATACAACAAAGACACTTTAAGGTCATTTGGATTCCAAGTTTCTTAACAGATGTATCGACAGGTAATGTATTTCTCAGCAATCGCCAAATAAAGAAATGGATCTTTGTGGGCATATTCATTTTCCACATCACCTTAGTTAAAGCATCTTTAGGTTTTTTTTATGAAAATATTGCCAAGCTGATTTAACGGTGAAGGTTCCATGTGTTGTAATACTACAAATAGCTCTATCCCTCTCATTTGACAATGTAATATTCATGGCTCTTATATCAGCAATTAAGGTATTTGAAAAACCACAATCCTCAAGGTATTGCTCCCAATCTCAATGCAAAAAATTCTGAACCTACAAGTTAGGATTTGGACATATTATACCAGGGAAATTCTCCAAACATCCTAAACCTGTCCAGTTTGTTGACCATGCATTCATATGACCTTGCCCAATATGCCATTGAATGACCTTCCCCATTTCATGCCATATAGATTTTATGTTTTGAATTCTGGAAATCTCTTATCTTAAGTATTCAAGTCCCAATTTCTAATTTAACTCTTAACAGTCTAGTCCAAAGAGTATTTTTAATATGAAATTGCCAAGCTCTTTTCATACGCAGACACTTCATAATCACCTCAAGCTTCTGAATCCCGAAACCATTCTCATCCTTAGGAAGACAAATGTTTTCCCACGATGTCCAATGATTTCGTTTTTGTCCTTCAACATTAGACCATAAATATTGTGCAAATATCCTTTTAATTAATGTAATTTTTTTTTGAGGAAAGTCGTAGACAGACAGATTATGAATTGGCATGCTATTCAGAACAAAATTTATTAATGTTAAACATCTTCCAGGTGACAAAAATTTACCTTTCTATCCTTCCAGTTTTCTTCTAATCTGCATTATAAGACTGTCAAAATATATAGACTTGACTTGACCAGTGAAAATGAGACAACCCAAATATTTAAATGGAAAGGAACCTACTTGAATAGAGGTATAGTCATGAATTTCATTCTTCTTATGCATAGGAGTCCTAGATGACATATAAAAGGCACTTTTTTTATTTCTTAGATGACATGGAGCTCCAATTATCTCACATTGTCTATTTGCTGACGATACCATTATCTTCCTAAATGAGAAAAAAACCTCTACAAAGAATATGATGAAATTATTAGAGAAATATCTATCTATATATCTATCTATCGATCTATATATCTATCTATATATATACATATATCTATCTATCTTTCTCTAATGTTATTCACCATTTCGTCATCAAATGAAATGGGTAACATGGAGATTGGTTTAGTTAGTGACGAGTAAGAGTCGTCTCCACAGGGAACGGATCTTAGGGAAAGAACTCCCTATTTAGGGTGAATTCAAAAAGGGGAGAAGGATTACATATAGAAAAAGAGATAGTGTTGTTGGATTAATATCCTACGAATGGTCTAAGAGGGGGGGTGAATTAGACCATTCCCTGTTTTATTTTTCTTCTTGTATTATTATTTTCCTGATATCTCTACCTATTACCTAATTATAAAGAGAGAAGAAGTGGACACCCAGAATTTTTATACAGGTTAGGACTAATCCCTTAATCCTGTCTCGGGGTATCCAGCCGGAGTTTTAATATGTCCCTAACCAAGTTTATAGCCCCCCAAGCTAAAACAGCCTGGTAATAGGGATACACGGATACCTCCTATCTAGAAATTGAAAAACAAGAATAACCTTGAGCTCCCTCAGCCTTTTTTATGGTATCCTTGCCTTCACTTCTACTTCCAATGGGCCACTCAAGTCCTCAGCTTCCAAAAACTCCTTTACTCAAAATATTGTCTCTATTCTCACAAGTGTTGAAAGACCTTGTGAAATATTGAAACACTTGTATTCGATTTACCTGAAAGGTTAGCTCAAGAGCAAAAAAAATATTCCAATATAATCTTTTTATATGAATATTTCTCAAGTCCTTATTATTTTTTTTAAAAAAAAAACTTAAAGAATAAGATTGATACTGTGATAATACTACTTTCTTAAGATATCAGAACTCTGAAAAGAAGAGAATTGAAAATCTGATCCCTTTTAAGATTTGAAATTCAACAGTAAAAAAAATAGAAATCCAATTCCTTTTCCTTTCAAATAATGGTTTCAGCAGGTAATTCTAATTCGTTCAGAGTGTTAAAATCAGTAAATGGAAAGAGAGATAAATCTTGATCTCTTTCTATCTTAATCAACAATTTCAGCAGGTAATTCTAGATTGTTCAGAGTTTAAATTCTGTAGATGAAAAGAGAAACTAGTATTGATTTCAGCAGGAATTTAAAATTTGTTCAACAATTTTTATTCTGCAAATGAGAAAGAAGATTAATCTCGATTTTTCAGTAGGAATGGTAATTCGTTCAGAAAATTTTTATTCTGCAAATGAGAAAGAAGATTAATCTCGATTTTAAGCAGGAATGAAAAATTCGTTCAAAAATTTTTATTCTGCAAATGAGAAAGAAGATTAATCTCGATTTTTCAGCAGGAATGAAAAATTCGTTCAAAAATTTTTATTCTGCAAATGAGAAATAAGATTAATCTCGATTTTTCAGCAGGAATGAGAAATTTGTTCAAAATCCAAACCTAATTGTTATTTTCAAAATTTCAAACATTCAATTTTGCCAAAGAGACTCAAATATCAATGAATTTAATGTTCTGTTCTTACCAGGAATGCTGAGGTCGTAGAATTTGTTACTCTTACCAATGATGCCAATGCCGATTAGAACCTTCACCCAAGATCTTCAAGGTTGACAATTTTGATCAACGTCAAAGATCACAAGACTGATCTGAGTCGCCGCACAAGGTCTTCCACGTTTCCCTGAAATCTGAGTTGTGTTTCCCAGGAGCTCAAGATTGCCAAACTTTTTCCAAGAGCTGAAGATTGCCAGATTTTCTTTTCCCTCAGCTGAAAAAAAAATCACCAGACAGACTTTCTTCCAGGAGTTCAAGATCGCCAGTTTTTTTCAAGAGCTGAAGATCGCCAGATTTTCTTTTCCCGCAGCTGAAAAAAAAAGATGACCTATTTTTCTCTACATCTTTCTTTTTACACCACTCACGACCAACTACCTTTCCCTTTTTTTATTTATTTATAATTTTGTGCCTACTTCTCTCTTTTTTAAAAATATTCCTGCAACTCTAACCATAATAACATTTTTATTTTATCTATGATAAACTAGACACACAAAATCGAAACTTATGGATTTTGAAAAAAACTAAACTATATTTTTATTTCTCTTTTACCCAAAACCTAAATCTTGATTATTCTCTATGTTTTGAAATTCATAAAAATTTATAATCAACAATTTTCAAGTGTTGGATCGAAGATAATGATCACAAAAGAGGTAGCAATAATTTAGGAAGATAGGACGAGTATCATGCTAGGAAAGGATTGTGATCACGAGAGTGAAACTAGAGAGTAAGAAAACGTCAAGCAGTGACAGTGAGGCGAGATAAGAATGATAAGAGGTATCCAATTTAGGGTTTTATAATATAATATTTAATAAAATATACGAGGGTGTGACGACGATGGGGGGTAGAAGCGATCAGATGAAACATGATGTTGAAGATAGAGAACCAAGAGTAGAGTGAGGAGTGAAATGGGAAAGAAAGTGATTTAGGTTTTATTAAATGAATGGAGAGGGTCACATGAGGAGATCGTGATGGTTATGATAGAACGTGAGGTAAACAATAGGTGATGATGATGGATGCAAATGGATGTTGATGATGGATGGGAGTGATAGATGGTTTACCTAAATGTGTTGAAGAATAATCAACATGAGGCAAGAGGTTATCCTTAGATCCCTGTGTTCCACCAAGATCAAGGCATCGTCCTGATGCAGATCAGTCTCCCCACTTCTCTGCTGACCCTCTCCAAGTACTAAAGACCTTCAAAACTTTACTTTCTTTCAATCTGCTTCTTTAGGAGGAAGTGAGCTTCAAGATATTTTTTACAAATTAGGAGTTAATTTATAAATCTAACTATATCGATGAATAAAGGACATGAAGAAAAAGATACCCATAAAATTTCAGCTCAATCTGAGTTTTGTATCATCAGATATCAAGCCTGGATGTTAGATGATTCTTGGGCATCAATTTCATCTAAATAATCACTCTCCTCATAAACATCGCTGCCACTATGTTGTATCAAAGGTTCTTGTCATTCAATGTTTGTGATTGAAGGCAATGAATGTCCCATATCATTTTATTCATTCTGAATTAGTGGCAGTCATTGCACCACATGTCCTTAAAAGAAAAAGACAAAAGTGAATAATATAAAGAAATAACTGAAAAACATGTGTCGCATAGGGTTGTGTCATTGCGCGTCACATCATCCACTTTATCTTTCCACCAACAGAAGATGCCCACATGGTGCCACATGTACAGGGTATTCTCCTTTTGGTTTGATATGTGTTGGGGCCGCCGCTGTTGACCAGTATTTTGTTTAGGAAAATAAGTTCTATTCCAACTTTTTAGACTTCCAAATTCACATTTATTGCAAAAAAGTTTGGCCTTCTTTTATTGGGCTACGACATTGATCGTCATGGAATCATGATTTGTGATGCCATAATGCACTTGTCACAATGATTGGTTTATTAATCATTGTGGAATACAAGGATTGGCCATCATTTACTCAAAACCGAATGGTGATCTATGGCATAGTGTATAATCAATACCCAAAAACATAATTAATTAATATAAAATATAATATAACTCAGACAAATGTAAAGAAATATGTTTTTTGACTTAAATAATGTTTATCTTCATGAATATAATGTTGAAAATTTAGAAAAAAATATATTTTGACTCAAAAAATTATTTTATTTCATAATATGTTGTAAAAAATCCCTAAAATACGTAAAAATCCATAAAATTAAATATATGTTTATAAAAATAAATTTAATCATTTTTAGCTTGAAAACATGTATTTATAGTCATTTAGATGAAAATAAACATGTCAATATGGTCAGATTAACATACTAACAATGTTTTTTCTCAGTGACCATTATAGTCATTAGGTATCCTTAGTAAGCGGTTACGAAGTAGATGGCTTGGAATAACCCAAAGCTATTATTTATAAATATGATGTAAAACGACACGTCGGAGTTGTCGTGTCGATTTATGCCACAGAGGCGTGGAGTGATATGCCACATAACTGATATGATTAATTAAGAAATTCAATGATAATACTCATAAAACCACCGACTGGATCAATATAAACAATCCAAATACACGAGGTTCTAGGGTTGGACAGGCTCCCAATGATTTGGCTGATCTGCACGAACACCAACAAAGAAGACTAAGAAATCACTGCCCGAAGATGTTCCAGCCTTCGTCAATGACGACACTAATCCAACACCAAGAATGGAAAGTCACTAAACTCTCAGTAATCAAAGTGGCTAGTCCTGATAATCTCGTAGGCAGAGGAGCATTGACATCGGCACTGAAAAAGATAATAAAGCCAAAAATTTGAAAGGGAATTGGCGGGAAAGGAAAAGACCTGGTGCAAGTCCAACCCGAATGGGTAGCCAGTGCAGATTAATGAGCTATGCTGAAGAATTCAGATAGCTGAAATGAAGGGAATGATTTCCCCTTTGATCAACAATGATCCAATTAACGATAGTAGACCCCTTCTGTAAGAGTCTGGATACCCGAACAGAAGCAATGGATGGACCTTTTTTGGTAAACATAGAGAGGGGCGATCAAAATACCCAAATTGATTTAATAACCCCTTTCCTGATCAAGAAGATTTCAAATAGGAGAGCACAATTGCCAGTCAATGGCAGGTAGACTCGCAATGGATCTAGTAACAACGGCGTCAACAAAGATGCTGGAATACTCAACGGCTTGGTGTCAACCAAAGGCATACTCCCGGAGGTGTCGGGTTCACCGGCGGGCAGCTGAGATGTCCGGTGGCTCGGCTGATACGCCGTGGACCAAATCCGTTGGTAGAAGATTCAAAATTGTGGATCTGATTTCAGATCCCACTTGACTCAAAAGATTTCAGATCTCGCCAGAGGCCAATTTGTTGTTCTATTAATTGGTGGAAGGCAAAGATCAGCAATGATTGTCTGTCTTCACGAATAATCCAGGCCGAAGAAGACACGAATTCCGTTGATTTCAATATCAAAAGCAAACAGAAAAGAGAACCTTTTTGTGAAGCCAATGTAAGAATGAAGATTGATAATTTCAGTCTCTGAAGAACTTTCTTGCCAAAGAAAACACTTTTCCACACGAAGAGAACAAAAAAAATGGAGATCACCAAAACAGGGGGGAAACAAATCGATATCTTCTCCTTTCAAAATAGTGAATCTATGGAAATATTGGGGACAGCGACTATTGTTCTCGCTTGCAACTGTTGTTTCGACAGATCTGCGTTGGAAGGGATCCACCAAATAGCATAAAGAGTTGAACAAGAACACAAACTTTTTTGATGTTCAAAATGCCAATTCAAAGAAGGTTTGGGCGTCGACGACTTCCTTCTCGCCAGTAACTGCTCCTTCTGGTAGATCTAACATGGGACCCACCCAAGAGAAGAGGGAAAAGAAAAGAGGGAAGAAAACACAACTCAAATTTTGACTTTTCCAAGTGCCAATCTAGTTCTCCACTAAGGCATCCCCTTTATATAGGTAGACGCCTTAATGGGCCATTAGGGAAAAGGTCCAACTGAGAGACCTTCCCCCTAATGGGCCAATTTAGAAAAACATTACATGAAAGTAAAACAAGGCCTAAACAGGTGGCCCCTTTAAAAGTCATTACACATAAAGAAATGCTTGAAATAAGATGCATAATTTACCCAATCGATTGTCAAGCCGTGTACTTGAAGGTAGGGTTCATCGTGTCGGCTCGAGCGTCACATTGCAGTTGATGGCGGGCTTGAATAGGAGCTTCTCAATGGTCCGCCATCATATAACCATCATTTCAAATGAACATAAAAAGATAAACTTATCCATCATGTTTCCTTCCGTTGTGTGATGTTTGTTCGATGCCTTTTATTTATGATGTTGTAGACTTAAATGATGCTTATATTAAAATCAAATACAATTATAATATACGTATTTTACCCCGCTGAGATTCTTATCTAGGGTGATTTTCTTCAATTTTTTTGGAATATCTTTGGAATGTCATTGGGTTTATGTTTTGATTGTCTATTCGAAATGATTATTTTCCTGAAGAATGATGAAATCAAACCAGATTCTAAAATATAAATCAGAATATGATATAACCATCTTAAGAGGAATAGTTTCCGCTATGACTCGGTTACTTGGCAAAGTTCCTTCAACCTTTTCACGTCTTTGGCCTTCACACGTATCCAGTCTATTACTTGAATGATAGATTTTCTAATTGATCTCTTCAGCTCTTCTTAAATATTTGACTGATCTTATTTACAATCTAGTCACACTAGGTGGAGAAATCTCATAAGAGGGAGAGAAGACGACTCCTTTTAGAGGGAGATTGTTGTTTACATGGGCACCTGAAATGGGTTTAGGATTTAATAAATTTTTATTAAAGTTTTTACAACTCTGAGTATATCCACCAATATCAATTGATCTTATTCGCCTAGCCCTTTAGGCCAATGCATCATTGTAGTTAATCACTTTAATGGGCCAATAATATTTATTCACTATCCTTATTAATTAATTGTATCAATGTTTAAATTAATTAGTTAATGATTAATTTAACGCAATTGATAGGTTCATTTACAAGCACATAAGTTGCCAAGCTACACCTTGTGCTCTAGATGATACAAAAGATAATATCAGCTCTCTTATGGATCCTTCATTGTCATGAGTTACCAAGTACATAAAACCCTTCAGTCATATGAAGCTCGCAAATGAATTAGCTTATGGTTAATTGTCAAGCCCTAATCTATCATATTAGTTAGTATTCATTTGTAACAAAAATCATTTTGAGAATGTCTTCTCCAACATCTTTACTACCTTGACCAATGAATGATATGCATCTTCTTCCTTGAGTAAATAAATTCTCATATTGAGGGCATAAAATACCATCATTATCATCCAATCACCTTATAGATTTCTTCCTATATTGTAGCTAAGATAATTTCAATCCCAAGATAACAATTTCTAAGGGGTATTCAAATCATAAGCATCCATCCACAATATATTTTTGGAATCTGAGGTCTTAGGAGCACATATAAGATTCTGACATGAATCAACCTGATCGAGAGTAAGGTGTGATACCATTTGGAGATTCATACAGATCAATCCAATAAGCTCGTTTCCTAAATAACACTTAATATCCATCCTTAATGTCTCTACACTAATGACCACATGTGCACCAAACTTAAAATTTAAATAGGATTAGATGGTGTCATTATTTCTAGTTATTTTGTTGTTCATATCCAGTACCATTGCAGTATGAATTCAAAATACATGTTAAAATATTAATTATTAAGGAATTGTGATATCAGGATACTTCACTTAGTCATTGTTTGTATTCAAGGACTTGATTATAAACGTTACACATGAATATGTCATAGATGTGTGATTGGCTTAAAGGCAACATAAAATATGTGCAGTTAGACGAGGAAATCCACTATCCATTTTGCCTTGAATCAGATAAATTTGTCTTTATTACACAACTACCCAGCATCATGCCCTCCATTCATTCATAGAATTGATGAAACCCAAGAACTTTCTAGAACCAAGACATATCCATAATCCACATGTGCTACTAATACAGAGCCTAACACCACTTGTTAGGTTCAAACCCCTCTACCAGGTCTTCAACCAAAGCATGATCACCCCCGACAGCAAATTCCCAACTCATGCCAACACTATGAATAAGTGATGACATTGATTAAACCCATGCATCTCTCCCATGAGACGATTGAGATAGTCCTTGCATGTCAGGATTCACATTGTAGCGTCACTACCGTTACATAGCTGTCACAATGTAGTGTCATTCCCTTTATTAAAAATGGACCCAATATGGTACCACAATGGGTATACCAATAGAGTGCCAATAGTTCACATGTGATATAAAATACAAGGCAGCGACCCAAGAAGGCATGGAGTAACACAGTGAGAACACATCTCTCTCTCCCTCTCCCTATCTTTCTATCGTCAGAATCCTTCCGCATTAATACTTTCTTCCCCAAAGTAACCTGATTCTGGTGATGTTTCTTCCAGGAAGTTATGCTTCAAGCTTGGGATCCCTTCACGATTCTGGCACTATTGAACCTTGTTTATCCTCTTTCCCTCTTATTTTCAATCTGTCATCAAGTCCATAATATTGATAACTTCATTTTTTAGGTTAACATATATTTTTTTATTAAAATGAACATATGCAATAAGATTTATAACTGCTAATCAGATAAATTCATGCCAAGATTGTGTAAATGGATACATCAATGACATCACATCATTTGATGACTGTATTTTGACTGAGATCTAAAACCTCCAAATCATAGAATTACAAACATTCTAAGCTCAAAAACAATAAGAAGTTGACTAAAGTGATTGAGTGCTCAAGATTGGATTGTATACCCTTGATATAAGAGGAGATCAGTCCTTAGACAATGTAGTGGAATTTCAAAAAAGATTTCTCGCATGACTTCTAAATACATCAGTATTAACAGAATCATTGATTAGGGTTTGACCGTTGACCATACCCTAAGTCATCCTTGTGATGAAACTGATTCAGGTGTGTTTACAAGTCATTTGTGACAGTCAAATTCCATGCAATAGTGTGTACATTTACCTCACTTTGTACAGAGCTAAGATTCAATCTTTGGGAGCCTAGTAAAGCAGATTTGATACATCCAAATGATGAAAGAGAGATGTCTCTCTCTATCAAATATTGATATAGGTGGATGTTTCATTCAGTGTTTGTTTGTAAATAGGGAATTTATTATCATTACCATTATCTGGTAATGTTATCCATTAATGAATAATCCTAATTTATGTATGAAGTGGAGGCAAAGAATGATGTCTTGAACATGACCGACCTATATGACAATGACTGTGAGATGGAGATGGGCCAAACGAGGGAAAGTCATTGTACTGATGCACAAGTTCTTAGGGTGAGGTGGTGACCAAGGTTAGGATACTGATTTGGGCCATTTGTTTAACTAAAGCAACAAATATAGTATGCAAGTCTCTGTAGGTTGCACAAAAGCAAGAAATACCTATACCTTATTTTCTGATGTGGTTGAGATGCACTCAGGAGACACAAAATAAGATAACTTTTATTGATAGAGTGGGTTTTTATCATTGAAATGAACTTCCTCTTGGCTTCATTTCAGTACACAACTAATCATAATATTCTGTCAACAGAATGAGTTTTTAGCTATTCCCTCCTCCTCATTTGGGTATTTTTGCAGCACAAGGATGAATTCATGATGCTGGTTTCTGAGTTCTTATTTTTCATGGGAGGAGGTTGCCTCATGATGAGCATGAATCATCGATGAGCACTGATAACATGCATTTCTAGTGCCTTATATTATTATATTTACATGTTTTTCTGCATTAAATTACTAATATTTGTATGTTATCAAGCTTAAATGATTAAATCTATTTTTAGAACAAATTTCATAATTTCTACATTTTGTGGGATTTTTCTAGCAACATATTCCAAAAGAATATAATTTTTGAGATAGAATATGATTTTTATGGAATTTTAGACATCAAATTTGGAAAGATATGATTTTCTGAGTCAATATATATATTTATACATTTTTTTGGCTTTTATTTTATTTAATAAACATTTTAAAGTATTTTTGGGTTTTTTTTGGTGCAGGGTGACGTGGCATACTCACAGCCACTCATTCAAAACAAAGAAAAAAGAAGAAAGAAGAGGGTGACGTGGCGCGTTAACGCGCTGCCACATCACCCTAAAAAACATGTTTTTAATGTGTTTCTATTGTTTTCTTCTTCTCTTTTTTTGTCTTTTTCTTCCTCCTAGAAACACGTGTGTAGAAAAAAGACAAATGCATGCGGAAGACCAAAAAGCACGGAAGATGAGGCATTTTGACTTCTTACTGGGCGCGGAAAACGAGGATGATGATGAGGAGAGAGAAAATATCAATTGCTAGGATTGCTCCAACTTCAAATGGCCATAACTTTTGATCTACAACTCTGATTTAGCTGAAATTTTCAGCGTTGCTTCGTCTCCCCCTCCTCTTTTTATCCATGCCCTCTGATCTATAAACAAAGCTGGATCACTGTAAAATTCATCTTGAAATTGCTTCCTACTTTTGTAGGCTGATTGAAAGATAGTGAGTTTTGAGATCCATCAAGAGTGTTCTTGGTGTCCAGAGTGTGTGGAAAGAAGCATTGCAGAAGAGGGGGAGTTTACCGGCACTTGTAAATTGCCGTGATCTTGGCGGAATGGAAGGATCTAAGGTAAGTGTCTTCGCCTTACGTCGTCTCTTTTCCGTCACTATAGTTAACATAATTAGTATTTATCATCATTGTTGCACCCTCATTTTACTCTATTCTCTTGCCTCTCCATCCTCTCCACCACACCACTTCACATCCTATCACTGTCTTCCTTCATACCGTCTTCATCGTCACATCGATCACAATCACTTACTCTTTTCTTTAAGTTAAATTAGCTTATAATTACGCATGTTTTATCGATTTCACTAGCTCACTTCCTTGAATCGTGTTTTCACCGATCCTCTCGTCAATCATCACTAGTATAAAAAAGTAATTCCTTAATCATCGTTGCCTGTGGAGACGATCCGTATTCACCACTAACTACGTATTCTTAATCATCTCATTTATTTTTTATTGAATAATCTCAATCACCAATGACGAATTTTAACCCTAAAATTGAGATTATCAAACACATCCATCACCATACAAAAAAACGCTCTATCTTTGAGAAGCAGTATTAGAACAATAATGTTGTCCTTGGAAGTGTTCTACTTGACCCATTTTTCAAGGGCACAATGTTTCATGAGATGACCTACTTGAAGGTTATGTCTTGTATCTGAGCTATTCTTAGTGTGGACCATCAACCGCATAATATATAAATAATGTAAATACCATCACCCACCAACAACCACCATCATGGTCTATTGGAGGATAAATCTATTACTCAAAAAGCATCTCTAACTCTATTGGAGGAATTTGACATCTTCCTGCGTACATCAAACCAAGGAGGGAGTGAAATTTTGTGCATATGGTGGGTATTCCTATCTTCCCGACACTAGCAAAGATTGCTCGTGAATATGTGTTACTATTTGTAACAAGTACTTCGTCAGAATAGTTGTTCTTGGCCACTTGATAAAGTATCACATACAAGTAATCTCAACTAAAATTCTGTAGTATCAATGTGTTAGTGTTTATGAAGCGTTGGTGTCAAGGAGAAAATACAAAATGGTATGACATCTGTCTTGGTGGCGATAACAATGAAAAACCAGACTCTTTAGGTAGTAGTCATATTTTTAAAACGTGTATGTTGACCATATGGGTACTAAAATAGTTCCCACATTATCATTTCTTATTTCAGTCTGTTACCAGGTCTCGAGACGGCTTAGTTGGCCATAGGGCATCTAGGAGAGGAAAGATATGAATTGATAGACCTGGGAAAGCTCCTATGACACCTCAAAATAGTATCCCATGTTTATTGCATAGCTTATATAATATTTTTTTCTACTTGACGTTGGGATTTTTGTTTTTTCAAAAATGAAATTTCAATCAATATAAATAATTTTTTGTAAAACCTTTGCTCTTTCAAACATTAGAAATGAATTCTTTCAGGTAGCATGGATTATGTTTAGATCAATCCTGGTGGACAATGGTGAAACCTGAAGAACTAGGAGCCCTACCTCGATCCATACCACTCCAAATTGTACAACTCCCACTGTGACTAACAAAGGAACCACAAGATTTTTGTGTTATAGTGATCATCTCAAATTCTTAGTTTGACATTGATGAGAATGATGACATCACAGATGCAATGAATAATCCAATGAGGAGTGATGTTCGTCTACTATCCTCAGACCAAATCACATATACCTGCCTAACGATATCAGTAACTAATATCGTTATCTGCTTAAGAATATAAATTATTGGTATCCATTTTCAACCCCCAAACTGTTATCCATTATCTATACCCATCATCATTATTGGCCATGTTTCTGGTGTTTTCGGAGAACAGATATCCCAATATCTGATAACAGATATCAGATACCGTGACTAGCTCCTTGATGTAGACAATGGTGAAATATGATTTGAGTTTTCTTCTATCTCTCCATGGAAGTTTGCTTTGGATGGCCACCACAATCTGATAGCTACTGGCACCATGTCAAGACAGCCACCCACATGTTTCTTGCCTATAATAGGCTTGCGTTTATCCAACACACCCTCGTCCATGATGATCGCGTCCCCCCATTTCAATTTTCACGTCATTTGCCCATATACTATCGCAAGCTCAACACCCACCATCAAAATTGCACTGTCATTTATCCCATGGCCACTCCGGCCACCGCCATGTTCTCCCAGTTGTCACTGCCATCAGTGTCAGTGTCACGGTCCAAAGTGTTTGGGGTGGTCAGAAATTCGCCCACTTCGTCCCATCAATCGTCCCATCAGACTCTTGGACTGGACGGCTTTTTCATCCCAGGACGATTGGCACTAATGACTCTTGGACAGGACGGGACGGGACGGCTTTTTCATCAGACTCTTGGACGTGACTCTTGGACTGGACAGGTTCAGCTCATCCAAAAAGGGAGACTGCACTAACGTGTTTGACCATCTCTAATTCAAATTTAGCAAAAGAAACAGTTGACGTTAGTGCCAATCGTCAACCCCGATCCCGTCAACGATGACGTCCAAAACCATCAACGGCGACGGAAGACGTTAACGGTTGACGTCATAGAACGTTAACAAACGGGCCATCCAACGTCTTCAAGAGAGAGTAGACGCGTAGAAAACTTGTTGGCGTCGGCGGAGGGCAGAATCGGGGGATCGAATCTGTTCTTGACCTCGGATCTAGGCGAAGAATCCAATTCGGAATGAGATTTTTCGTTAGATTAGCGTTTCTTTGATCAGATCCAAAGGTTTTAGAGCTGAAATCGAATGATCTGGAGATGTCGAGGCCCGAATTAGAAACGGAAGATCATCTGTCTTTGCTGCGGGCTAATCCCTCGACTTCTTCTGTTGTTGCGGATCTGGATGGCCAGGGAACGGGGAAGAAGGGAATCGGAGAGCTTCTTAGGATTTCAAGTCGGAGGCTGACGAGGAGGTACTCGGATGCTCGCGGGGACTTTGGGCCGCTGTCTCCCAGTCGTCTCAGTTCGGGGCAACACGCTTCTGGGTACGTGGCTGATGAACTCGGCGACGGCGCCCCCCCTGAATGGGCGCTTTTGCTCATTGGCTGTCTTCTTGGCGTTGCAACCGGCGTTTGTGTGGCTGCCTTCAATCGTGGGGTTTGTTTTCTTTGTTTTTGCGTTCTTTAATTTTGCTCTTCTCCGCTCTTTATGGGTTTTTTGCAACTCTAAAAAGTCAGATGATTGCGAAAAATTCACTTTGTTACTACGATTACTGAAAAAAATTCAGTTCATTTCTCAATTCTTCTCATCTCTGAAATTTACCCTCTGTGCCTTTCAACTGTAACACGCGAGCAGGATTAGTTTTCTTTTCTAATCTGAAGAGGGGACGGATAACTTTTCATGTGCAGTCATTATTTTAATATTTTTTGTATTACAACTTTAAATTCTGTGTGAATATGAAAGAAGTTCAGTTTATCTCTATGATGTGTGAAAACGTCAGTTTATTTCACAATTCTTCTCATCTTGGAAATCTATTCTAAATGCCTTCGAATTGTTCCAGGTCCACATAATACACGAATGGGCATGGGCAGGTACTCCCAATGAAGGTGCAGCTTGGCTGCGTTTACAAAGACTGGCGGATACATGGCACAGAATTCTGTTGATACCAGTGACAGGAGGTGTTGTCGTCGGGATGATGCATGGACTTCTTGAAATCTTTGATCAGATCAGACAGCCCAGAACTTCCCAAAGATCAGGGATCGACTTGTTATCCGCAGTCTTCCCCGCAGTGAAGGCAATTCAAGCAGCAGTGACCCTCGGCACAGGATGCTCTCTCGGTCCTGAGGGGCCGAGTGTTGATATAGGGAAGTCCTGTGCAAATGGCTGTTCAGAAATGATGGAGAACAATAGAGAGAGAAGAATTGCACTTCTCGCTGCTGGCGCGGCTGCTGGAATTGCTTCAGGTATGTTTCTAGTCATTCTTTGTGCTTTAGATCAATGCATTGTGATTATATCGTAATTTTCATTTATATTTATTTCTAGTTAACGAGGTATAATTTGTGTGGCGTCTTTGTATTTATGCCTTATGCTCGCGCGGTCTAGATACTCAAAAGATCCCATCAAATTGGTTCCATTTTTAGCATATGGCATAGAGTTTGATGCACAGATGGCTAATGGGTACCCGGCAGTAGCTGTTTCTAATTCATAGATGAGTGGAAACCATAGTGTGAGTTTCTTTATCTCTGACTTGGAAAATTTGAGGCAAGAGAAGTAGGTGATCTTCTGCGGTCTCCTTAGAAAGATTATATGTGGGGTTTCTTTTAAGAAAGATTATATGACGTTTACCATTTCCTTTTGATCAAATAGGAGACCTTTGTATCCCATCAAATAAATACATGATTAATGTGAACATCGTTGTACATCACAGAATTTGCACTAATGTTTCATCAAGCTCTAGAGAAAAAAATTGTCCCTTCTGGACAAGAATACTGCTAGCTCATGTATCCATGGCCTTGCGATGAAACTCTTAAATATATCTCTACAGGTAATGTAGATAACATGTGAAGCATAGGAAGATGATGGTGATAAAATATCCTCAGTCACATGTATGAGTAGTAGATGAAAGCAGAAACAAGGAATGAAAGTCAAGAAAACATTTCGAGCATGTGAGCAGTCACCTGTTCAATGAAGAGTAGTTGCCAGTGGGAGACATTTACCAATGGTGGGAGCTTTGGAGCTGATCTGAATATTAAGAGGAAGGTAGTGGTATTGGGAAAGGGGGAGTCTTGGAAATGTTGATCTGGTGGCAAGATAAGCAGCATATCGAGCAGAGGCATTATGCGCCACAAGCTAGGGCACTCTGCTGCTGTCTAACGAGATCTTGATCTATATTTCTATCTTATTTGATATTCATCTCAATCTTGATCAAAAGCCGAGTACTTAAAAGGTTATAGAAATGGGCTAAATATTGACTTTTTTTGAAGAACTTATCATTTGGCATAAGAGTGGAGATTCTGGCAAGAGATGCATTTAAGGAATCAAAATCCTAAGTGGATGCAAGGGAGGCGGAAATGTGAGAGGAATATTATATGATTTAAGAGGAAGTGAAAAGGTCCAAGGATGTGTACATGATGCAAAACATTTAGGTGTCACTAGAAAGAATCAGGCTTTCAGAAAATCTGAAGAGCAGACACAAACCGACCGCAAGGATTTTTTTATAGGAAAACCGACTGTAAGGATTGTTGTTGAATGCAGTAGGGAATGTAGAGAAGGGCAACGAACACATTCATCAGACATCTAACACAATGTACACGCCGGAGCACCAATTTTCAGACGGGAAGATATCAAAGGGTAGATCAGAGGCATTGGAAAAGGTACTTCCGACTTAATCATGTTCTGGAAGCAGAAAAGATATATCTGGGCGGAAGACCAGTACAGCCACCATAATTGGTTCTTTCTAAAAAAACTGTCACAATTGGGATAATGATTTCTTTTCAGAAAAAGGAATTGGGATAATAGTAGAACCCGAGAACTCTTATCTAGAAATCATTTCCAAATATTTCTGAAGGTAGAGGAGTCATGAGATGGAGATAAATAAGTGATGCCGGAGTGGACATCCCTCTGAACTAGAGATTAAGTGGATGTTGGCTTCTAGTCGAGGGGGTGGTGGGGTGGAGTCAGTGGACTGGATTTCACCTAGGGGAGGGTTACCAATGGAGAGGATATCGCTGGGAACTAGAGACGGAGTGGACGGCCCCTTCTTGTCCAGAGCAAGACAGAGATAGGGACCCAAACACTATTCCCATTTGCTTCTTGACTGCCTTCCTAAAGGGAAAGCTTCCATATTTAAAGAGAAATACGAGTAGGGTAGAAATGAATAAAATACCCCTAGCATGTAAAAATGACGAAATTACACTACATACTATGAGAATTGTATCAGATAACTTCAAGATTCAAATGGGCCAAATGTTTCGTGATGAATTGGTAGATAGTGTGTTACATCCATTTCTTGAATGTTAGCCATGTAGGCTCGGCTAAAGATTATCAGAAAAAAGGGTGGAACGTTGTCCCTGTATTTACCACCAATTCAACCTGGGATTATGGTACAGGAGAGATAGGATGGAAGAGGTCTGGAGATAAGAGCCCACCGCCCTGGGAGCTAGAAAGTAAAACTTGGAATTGAACATAACAGCTCACAGATTACTTTCCTTAATCTGCCTTGAATGGGCAGGAGATGAGGGTTACGATTTTATAAAAATGTCCCCAGAAAATAGAGAATGACATTTATCCCAGCTGTCTAACAGGCATAATGGAGCAGACATTCCATTAAAATCTAAAATCTGGAGACTCAGGCTGAGCTATTGCTGGAGCAACTGAATTATTTTATCTTTCACTGAGTTTGGTATATTGACTAGAAACTCAGGCTCAGATACCAAAGGGGATGATCCCGATGGTTGGGATTGGATCTCTCATTATCAATTAATCATATTTTGACATTTTTATTCTTGAAACACGCCTTTATCTCCGGCTTCCAACTCTCTTCTTCTGAATGTAGAGTTAATCTGTCATTCGATATATTTCCTCTGATATATGATTAACCAAGGAAAATTGCAAGGGCTCCAGCGTCAAATTCTCAAGTAATCATTTATGCTTAGCCCAGAAGAGAAGGGATCCTACTTAACTTACCAAGGAAAAAGAACTGTACAACGGGTTCAGTTTTATATTTCAACTCTTAGCAGTCCGAACTAATCCCCTGCATTCTCTGGCGCCCATGGCCTTGGACCAATCATGTGAGACACCAAAGTCTATATGTGTAAGCTTGGTGATTACCACTTGGTCGGGTGATCGCCTTTTCCTGGGGAAGCAGATGTCTAAAAATGAATCTGAGTAAACAGATGTCAACATTTGAGTCTTTCCTCGCACAGACACTAGACCCTTTTTGTGGAATTTTCTTGCAGTAATTGCTCAACTTTTAATTTGTTGGGTATAAACAGTGCTCGATGTAGGAAAATGCCTGGTCAGACCAATGGTTTTCCTGGTCGGGAGTGCCACTAGTGTTGTGATGATCTAATACCTGTCCAACTTGCACTGGTGATGTCCCACAAGGTAGGCTCACTTGCATGAATTCTAAGGATTTAAGATCAAGTGGGAAACTGCAGCCTTACAGTTTCGTGGGTCATTATCTCTCCTTCTAGTATCCTCTACATTTTGGTGTTCAGAATGTATTATGTTGTAGTGTTTGAGACAAGTTGTTGCATTTTGTGGGAGTGGAAGAATCTGTGTGGTTGCAAACCAGGGTACACCAGAGAAATACAAATTCGTCATGCGATGGTATATTGCTTTGTCACGTGAACCGTGCTCGAATATTCCAGTGAGTTTGACGGAATATGGACGGTAATTGATGCTAAATGTGATCACTACATTATTAACAAGAAGCCATATTCTGAAAAGGCCTCATCAATTACATAGTTTCGTGTAGTTTCGTGCGCTTATAGGAGACCCCATCAATTTTCATTTGTGGATGGTGCTTTTTTTTAGTGCGAACTCAGTTCAAACGGTTATTTTCTAAGAACCAGTTTGTGCACAGACAGAAGGATTTGCTAGAAATACTTCTTTATTACTCAGCTACTTTAACTACCTTTTTCTCCACAGTATTAATTTCTCCTGCTATGATTTCAGGGTTCAATGCTGCAGTCGCTGGTTGCTTCTTTGCAATAGAAACCGTTTTGAGACCACTTAGAGCAGAAAACTCTCCTCCATTCACTACGGCGATGATTATATTAGCCTCTGTTGTATCATCCACAGTATCCAACATCCTACTCGGAGAAAGACCCGCATTTACAGTGCCCACGTATGATCTGAAATCTGCTGCTGGTATTTTATCTGTTTGTTACCCTACTGCACCTTCTTTCACTTTATTGGGTCTTTTTTTCCAGCGAAATTTTTTTTATGAAAATATTATACTCATATCCTTTCACTGTGTTACAGAACTGCCCTTGTATCTCATACTTGGCATGCTATGTGGGGCAGTGAGTGTGGCTTTCACAAGGCTGGTCATTTGGTTCACAAAGTTTTTTGACTACCTCAAGGAAAGATTTGCACTCCCCGCAGTTGTCTGCCCTGCGTTAGGGGGTCTTGGGGCTGGGATAATTGCGCTGAGGTACCCCGGAGTTTTATATTGGGGATTTACCAACGTAGATGAAATCCTACACACAGGAAAGAGTGCATCTGCTCCTGGCATATGGCTTTTGACCCAGCTTGCCGCAGCAAAAGTGGTGGCCACAGCTCTGTGTAGAGGCTCTGGGCTGGTGGGCGGTCTTTATGCTCCCAGTTTGATGATTGGAGCTGCGGTTGGGGCCGTCTTTGGTGGTTCTGCGGCCGAGTTAATTAACTCGGCTATACCTGGGAATACCGCTGTTGCTCAGCCTCAAGCCTATGCTCTGGTATTTTTCTTTTTGTGCTGAAATTTCATGATTTTCATGGGCGAAATAAAGATGATGCCTTTTCTCACTGGGTGCAGGTTGGAATGGCGGCCACATTGGCCTCTGTGTGTTCTGTTCCTTTGACTTCTGTTCTGCTTCTTTTTGAACTGACCAAAGATTATAGGATTCTTCTCCCTCTTATGGTATACACACAGAGGCCCTTTGTTCAATATTTCAAATTTAGGATGCCAAGACTCTAGTGGTCTCGTTTTCTGTAAATTAAGATTTTTTACTGAATATTAACCATTTCTATCATGTGTTGGGGAAACTTTTTGGGACAGGGTGCTGTTGGGTTAGCAATATGGGTTCCCTCTGTGACAAATCTGTCGAAAGGCCGGGAGTTATACTCTCATGGGCATGGTTATGGCACAGTTGCATCAGCTGAAGAGAAGCATGATGATCTTTTGAGAACAGTTGGAGGCCACGATCTTGAACTCGCTATAGTTGGAGGCGATCCAGTCGAAGACATAAACGAAGGATTAATTCTTGATGAAATTAAGGTGGGACTTATAAGCATCAATTTACTTTTCTATCTTTTAAAAATCATGCCGACTTAATATCAAAAAAGTTACTTATGTAATGTTGCAGGTCTCGCAGGTTATGTCAAAACATTATTTAAAGGTCCTGGAAATGACGGATATTAATCAAGCAATGGCTATGATGCAAGATAACCAGGAAACATGTGCCTTAGTGGTTGATGCAGATGATATGCTGGAGGGCATTCTTACTCTTGGCGACATCCGGAGAGCCTTATTGAGGAAATCTGCCGAAATAGCCAACCCAGAGTGCTCTCCATCGTCCCCTCAAGTACGTAAATTTCTCTCGGTTATGAGAAAAAATACAATTTTCATTTTTCCTGGTTTTGTTTCGAGCTTCCCAGCTGCATTTCCTTTTTTTCTTGAAGCAAATAATTGCATTTCTCTGAACACATTGAGAAATAATAGCATTTTGTTAAAAATAAAGCTTTAGTTTTTGTAATTTTTTATCTCTAAGGCATGGAAAATTTCTCAATGTATTGTAAATATAGCTTCAATATGTTTCCGATACAATGTTGGTTTTGAACTGTCATTTCTCTATTATATCAGGTGGGCAACTGCCAAGTGTCAACAATCTGCACGCGCTGGACAAGAATTGAGGGAAGGTGGAGTGGGCTAGTGACATGCTTCCCAGACACAGATTTGAGCACAGCGATTCAGCTCATGGAAGCAAAGAATGTAAAGCATTTGCCTGTTGTTAGACGTGGTGGGGACTGGAGAAGAGATGGGAAGCGCAAGCTCTCTGGGCTCATCCACTATGACTCGATTTCCCATTGCTTGAGGTTACCCATGTCCTTATCTCTCTCTCTCTCCATGTTTATCTCCCAATTATATTTTATATCTCTCTGTTAATCGCAAGATTTAAATCTCTCTATCACTTTCTGTTTCTGTATTACAATATCTCTCATAATTGCCAGATTAGAAGCTCTCTCTCTCTCTGCTTATTTTGTTATTAAATTTTTTTTCAATGTCTTACTCTTGTCAATGTCCACCATCTATTTCTCTCTCTCATTATTCCTGTAGTAGGGTTTTCCTCTCTCTGACCTCGCTTTCTATCCTCGTTCCAGGATTAGAATACCTCTCTCTCTCTCTCTCTCTCTCTCTCTCTCTCTCTCTCTCTCTTTCTATCCTCGTTCCAGGATTAGAATAACTCTCTCTCTCTCTCTCTCTTTCTATCCTCGTTCCAGGATTAGAATATCTCTCTCTCTCTCTCTTTCTATCCTCGTTCCAGGATTAGAATCTCTCTCTCTCTCTCTCTCTCTCTCTCTCTCTCTCTCCCTATTGTCATATTATCTGCCTCTGTCTCATCATTTCCCCATTAATATATCTTTCTCGTGATTGCCTTAAATAAAATCACTTCATCATTTTCCTTTCCCTCACTAGAACCTCTCTCTCTCCATTGAACCTCTCTTTGTCTGTTTATCGGCCCATTTAAATTCCTGTCTATCTCTCACTCTCTTCGTTGCCTGAATAAAATTTCCCACCCATCTTTCTCCCTTCATTTCCCAAGTTATATTCCCATCTCGCTCTCCCTTATTCGTCATTGCCTGATTGAAAAATCAACCAGTCTCTTTCTTTTTTTTTTTAATAACATCAACCAGTCTCTTTCTATCCTTTCATCTTATCAAAAGGTTGCTCATTTCTCTGGTAAATCCATCTCGTTGTCTTTTTATGAGACAATCTTTGGATTAAAAATGAATGTCCAGATCTTGTCAATGATGAAATGTTATAACTTGCAGAGAGGAGGTGGACCGCCGGAGAGCTCTCCTCCGAAAAGCAGATCATCTTGAGATCATTGCAAATGGACACTGAACAGTGAGTTCATTTTGACTTCCTTTTCTGCAAAATATGCGGTATTTTTCTGTGCTATTATTTGGGAAGGGGGTTGTACATATATAATTTGATAAAATAATTATGTATGTTAGGTTCTTATGTTTGGAGAGTTGTGAAATCTTAAGATTGGGTGGCTGGCTGACTGACTTTAAAAGGCTTTCTGTGTTCCCATCTCCTTCTTTATTGCTGATTGTATTTGCGGCCAGAATATCTGAGGAAATGCATTATAATAATCTAATATCGAACAACTGTTCCAGGGACTTTGTTGTTCCTGGGCATTTTTGTAGGACAGTTGGAACTTGACAGCCCATTGAATCGTTGTGGGTACTTTTGATAATTATAAATATACCATCGATTTTTTTAGAGGAAATATAAATACACATTGACAAATTTAAGATGGGAAAGATAGTTGAGATCAATCGGTTGTGGCAATACAGACAATATGTATAAAAAACAACCTTTTATGGGGGTGTTGAGATCAAATGTTCTTATTCTCATTTTATCTAACTTGACAGAATTTGATTACAGAAACGGATGAAGAAACATTGGCAAATTGGGTTTCAAATTTTCATGATGACATTGTCCTGAGAACACATTTTTAGGGAAAATTTTCAGGGATCTATGATGTTAAATGCGTGATTCCTGTTTCAATGTTATCCCCTGAATTTCCTATTTTGTGTTAACTGATCTCTCTATCCAGCTCAAATGCCTCAAATTTTATATTTATAGTTAGCAATATTATTCTTTATAGATATGTATATAAATAACTGGATGAATTTAGTTTCAAAAGATGAAAAAAACTTACGTTAAAGTGTAGCAATAGGGTCAGTGCAGGTATTCTACCATTTAAAGGTTTATCTTTGTGGTTTCCAATAGATATCAATTTTTTAAAGAATTTAAAGCAATGTTGGAATCAAAACTGTTCTTATTCTCGATGTATACATTTAGTTAGAGAAGACAATAAAAGTTTTAAAATATGGGACTATCAATCGTAACAATTGGATTGCATGAGGACATCCATTTATAAGGAGCCAATTCAGTTTTTCTACTATTTTGAAAGGCCTACTTCTATTTTTAGTTCATCCAATGAACAATCCTAATATGTATATTTATGTATCTATCTATCTATGTATGCCCTAAACCTCAGTCTCTTGTTGATCTATCCGAGTCGAAGGAACACAAGGATGTTAGAACTTCCAGCATGGTATCAAAGCCTTCTGTACACAATATCTTTCTGACTTAGTGTACTTCAGCCCTGTTTGATTCTTTGTCATATGTGCCATCAATCATGGAGTCTACTGCCATCCTGTGTTCTTGATGGAGAGCTCCTGTATTAATCCCAAGCCCTCTCTAATTTCATAAGGAGAGCTCTTCCATAGAGCAATATCCCTGACTCACATTGGGCTAGCCTCTAGTGGGCTGCTTAAGGGACTATGCTTCTTGCTAAATGTTCTGCCTTAGTTGATAAATCAATTTTTAAAATGCTTATTCCAAGGGCTTCTGATATGCCCATACTTTATTTGATTCTGGCCACCCCTTCAGCTGAGTATGAAAAAAATGTTTTTGACCTTCCTAAAATCTCGAAGATGTACATGCTAAAAAGCTCCAACATTCTGGATTGGACCATGTTAAGATGATATTGTTTAGACAGTGCAAGTTAAAACACTTATATGGTGTTACCTCCAAATGTGGCTAACACACTCCATGCTAGTCGTTGAGAAGCTGATGCTTTGATTAGGGGCTGGATGCAAGACATGGTTGATCCCCACCGTAGGCCATCATCTCTTGATGCTACCATATCTCAAGGGATCTATGGGATGAAGTGCACTCTGAATGAAACAACAAATAACATATTACCTTTCTAGCACAAGGTGACATGAGTGTATCTGAATATGCTTCTACCTTGGAGTCCATTTAGAATGGGTTATAATACTACCAACCTGTAAAGAATTTGGATTCTGAGGAGCAAGCCCATATGCTATAAAATCCTAGGAGTTCACTGTAAGGTTCAACTCATAGTTTGGTACCTATAAGACCATGTTGCTTACGCACAACAATCCAACTTGAAGCAGTATAGATGGTCCTTCTTGGTGAGAGCCAACTGAAGTATTAGGATGTTCTTACCTCATTGTATATGTCACTAATTTTGGCTCACAAGCCTTGTTTCAACAACCCATAAAATTTTGAGATCTACCCTATGGTCAACCTCAAGCCAAAATCTATTCTCCTATTTCCAAAAACACAGTCATGCTTTTGAGAAACATGACAGAACCTTCTTGGGAAATCCAAGTAGACTAGAGAAAAGCCTTCATCAGCCATATTGGCAATGGATTAATCTGATGGTTTGCACAAACCCAATGTATACCCCAAGGATTTATAAGAGATGAGAAATTATCCGTATAGGGGGAGTCATACTACACCATCCATAACAAACCACCCTTGCCAGCATTAGCTGAGTATATGGCAAAACTATGTCAGGAACTAGACCCTCTCCAACAACCTGTTCATAAATCTTCATAGCAACCTCCATTGAAACTCCTTCGGAAACTGTCTGGTTAAGCTCTTTACATGCCTTCCAACATGTCTTTTTAAAAACCTGTCCATAAAGGCAATATGTTTTCTCTACAAGCCAGATACAGGTTAAATTACACATTAAAGGTGAGAAATATCAACTATACACCTCATGGGATTAATGGTGAACTGTGAATCTTGGATCCAGGTGACCCTCATGGTATGACCCCACATACGATATTTTATTCACTTTACTACCTTTTCTTAAGATAAAATGTCCTTCTAGCTATTTGATACTTGGTTCCTATTGCAAGTATTGGTACCATCATTGTCCCAATAATTGGGAAATTTAAAATGTCCTTGAATGCTGTTCTGTCATGATATTTTGATATCATTTTTTAGTATCCTTCAAATAAGAATATTTAGAACCTATGCTTAAAGATTCATGAACTCCGTATCATGATCTCATCATAATTCTCTTACTCAGATCATATATTCCTGGGATTCATCATAAGCATCACACGTGCATTATAATGAATATATTTGATTAGTGAACATGGAAGGAGATATGGAATGTGTAATTGGCTTGCTCGCCACATGTATCATCATCATGGATTTCATGAAGGAAGGCTGCCGCGTGGCATTCTTTTGGGTGGTAGAGTTTGGAGAATATGGGCAACAATAATGGTGTCAGTGCATGAAAATGGAGAGCATAATAATTTTGGAGTTAGTAAATAATGGAATCCCTTCAACCATTTTCTGGTTTTTTTTCCCGCTAAGGATGTTTGATATCGTTAAATAATATTTTGATGATCAATAAGCTTACCAAGGATACGTATAAGGTGCTCAAACCAAGGCATTTCACATTGGTCGAGGAAAACGTATAAATCAGGGAGCAAATACTTCCTACCATTACTTCGACCTGGTTGAACATCCTAGTCTCAATAAAAAGGCTTTGTCCTTTTTTCCATACATTTAAATGTTGAAATATAAACTGAGGAGCGATAGAGAGATAATGAGAGATTTATTAATGTATATTAATTACTATAATGACCATATCCTTTTTCATTATTTCTTCGTTTTCCCTTGCTGCTTTATCACTGGTTGAGAGCTTCAAAGTTTAAATATCATGCTTCTCTTAAGGATGAAAGTTTAAGTCCACATTTATTTAAATTTAATAATTTATTCCTCTTTGGGCTATCATGTTCCATTAAATTCCTTCCCAAGTCCAATACCCCTTCAATATGTATGATAATTTTGAAAGTATTTCCATCTAATTCATGCACTTTTAATTATATAACTATTTTTTACTAAGAAAACTGCCTAACCAGCCAGGGTTGGTCATAAAAATAAATTCTGATTATGTGATGATTAAGTTAGAATAAAAGGGATGACATAAGTTGTTCTTCATAATGCCATCAATATACAAAAAATGTAACTCAACATGTAATTTTATTTCAATGAATTGTGCAATAATTTTAGCGTGTAAAATATGTGTTATTATTAGTACTTCACCATTCTATTATTAAAACTTTTCTTTAGGTGTAAATATTTAATGTTCCTTAAAATTTTTTAAAACAGTTATAAATATGTCTTAATTCAGTCTGAAATTCAAATTATAGACTTGGATAAATATTCAAATTTTCTATTTTCAGTTTATTAGGTGAGTCAGATATATCATTAAGGATCAAAGAGAATCAAGTATACTTGATGAGGACCACTAAAAAATAATTTTACATTGTTGTTTACATAACATTTAAATGTCTTCTCTTATCCTCTATACCAACTCAATCACTACCCATTTAGTTACTAATCATACTCTTGTTAAAAAGTCAATTCAGAGATAATTATTTAACATTTTTACACGTACCCATCATGCTCCAAACCAAATAGCCTAGTTTTTCTTACAGTGGTAGCTTGTTTGAATCCAACATCACCATTGAAAATAATAAACAACAACAATCTTAGTGGAGAATGTATTACATGTCTAATAACCTTAAAATATGTTTTTCCATTACATCAATTATTTTAAAAATGGTGATCCACTAAAAGAGTTGGGATGAGGCGTTGAATCACCCAACTTTAGCCTTGAACCCTCTTGGTCATCTCAGCAGGGTCTGGTTACAAAAAAATGATTCCCCTAATTTAAACCATATGCCCTCTCTCTCCATCTCAGACATTATAATAAATTTGAATAGTTTCATGTATATTAATACTCCCATAAAATAATTCCTCATGTTCCTTAACACAATAATACTTCCATTCAAATTCCATAACATTTAACAATTGTTTTAACGAGTTCCAACTCTTTATCATGCTTAACTTCTCATCACATACAAATTATTCAACATCATTGTTTCAAACACCGTTATGACGGCGTAAGCCACAAAAGTCGTCATCAATGTCATCCGTGCCGCGCGCCCTCGACGTTGAAGACCGGGTGAAGCTGCTCAAGTTACCCTTTCCGTTTCTCGTCTCTCTCTCTCTCTCTCTCTCTCTCTCTCTCTCTCTCGTGTTTTTGTCTCTTTTCTGTTCTTGTCCGTCCCATTTTCATCGTGTCTCGTCGCGTTCGTGACGTCTTTCATCTGTCTGTCGTTTGCCGTCAAGGGGGATGGGCTTCTCTCTAACCCCTCCCCCCTGGCCTCTCCCCTTTTTCTCTTCTTATTTCCTCTCTCATCCGGTTCTTCCTCCCGACGCACGGGACTCGCGACCAGGCATCGTCAAGCGAAATTGGGATCCAGATTGGGATTCCTACGCGCCTTGAAGACCTCCACTCTGCCTCCCACTGTGCGTTGCAAGCTTTCTTGCCGGCTCCGGCCTTGAAGACCCTTCTTCTGATCCGGTTTAACCGCTGCATGCGCTCCGTCTTTGAGAGGATCTTATTCCTCTTTGCCCACGGCCGATGAACGCCAACGAACTGACTGTTGAACTCAGCCCAACCGGATCAAGGGCCAATCTTGGAAGCTTGAGTGGCTTATTGCTCACTCGCTGACGGTTTGGTTGCCACTTGCCTCCGGACGCGGACGGGTTCCCCACCCTCGCATGTGAAGGAGCATTGCCACTCACCCTGCTTCATGACTTGCCCCGGGCTGACTGCGCGTGTTAGCTCCGGCGGGTCCAGCCGAGTTGATTGAGCTGCATCGCCACCGTGGACACCCCACCGTCTCCTCTCCCCTCCGACCTTTATATAGAGCTCCGACACTAGCATTGTTCGTCGAGCTACCGTGGTCTCTCCGGCGCCTCTTCATCAAACCCGCTCCGACCGCCGACCGTCGACGACTCCCTGCACCAAGAGCCACGCTGATGAGGTATGCCATACTCTCCCGACCCTCGTTTAATTATTGCTTGTAGTATAGTTTCGTCTCGACTCCACCGCGCTCGGGCTAGGTAGGTGAGAGAAGAATTGAGAGAACTACGATCAACTGAGTGTCTTACAGGTACGAACGAGTACGTCCGTTACGTGCGAGCCCTACGGATAGATTCCGTTCGGCCGTAGACGCCTTCGTCGCTCCGACGATGTTCGAGAGGCCACCGTCATCATCACCCGGCGACCCCGTCCAAGCTAGGAGCTCGGTGCCTCCCTCGAGTCGGAGCCTGCACGTACGACACGTAGGGCATTTAGAGCATCGTAGTCGCATAACCCGTTAGGGTTTCATCCGTCCGACGACGCCACTGTCAACGTTCGATACCATTATCACTTATCGGCACAGAACCATCATATTCGGTGTCGACCGGACGACGTCCTAGACGACGTCCGACATCACGTCAGTAACAGCAAATCATGTTTCAAGTGTTCTTTATACATATATTCAAAGTAACAAAAACAACATATTATGATATCATGCTTACTTTCCCATTACTTAAAAATTATTTAAAATCATTGTTTCAAACTCCATTACCAACATCATTTCATGTTTCAAGTGTTCTTTATCCATATCTTTAAAGTGACATCAACATCATATTAATTATATCATGCTGAATTTCCCACTACTTCCAATTTTTGAAACACCATTGTTTCAAACTCTGTTATGAACAGAAACTCATAATTCAAATATTCTTTATACATATCTTCAAAGTAAAATAAACAGCATATTATGATATCATGCTTAATTTCCCATTACATCCAAATTTTTTAACATCATTGTTTCAAACTCCATTATTAGTAGAAATTAATGTTTCCAAGTGTTCTTTATCCATATCTTTAAAGTAACATCAACATCATATTAATTATATCATGCTTAATTTCCCACTACTTCAAATTTTTTAACATTATTGTTTCAACCTCCGTATTAACAGCCATTGATGTTTCAAAGTGTTCATCTTAATAGTAAGTTACTATTGAAGGGCATGTTCAGGACGTGACGCCCGAGACATGATGGGATGGATGACGATCCGTGACAGACGGTGACGTGACGAAAGTTTCATCACATCACAGTCCTGCCACACGTCCTAGGATTTTGGAAAAATCTGTCACATTCACGTAACCGTCATGGTTTGCGGCGTCCCCATCACGTCCCCGTCACAGAACGGTGTCACCGTCACGTAGTGTTAGCCCAACTGATATCCGTCTGATATAGTACAACCAATATCCGATATCGGCGAGAAAACCTGGACGGTGTCTGATATTGGATATCGGTTAGTGTCCGTCTTTTAGATGTGGACTGATATCGGTGACGGAAATCGGAGGGGTAAGGACGATTCAGATATCGGATACCGGATATCGGATTTTGATATCCGGATATCGGAACCGGTAACCGGATATCGATATCCGGTATCGACAGGAAAAAAACAATATTAATCATCATTTTCAATGATTTAAATACATCCAAGGCCATAAAATTTTTTATATTTTCAACCCCGGTTAATTTATACAGTGCAAGTTTTTTATTTTCTTCCATATGGGATAACGGGATTCAAAGTTTAGATTAGACTTCAAATCCTGTTATCCCATATGGAAGAAAGCAAAAATCGTGCTCTGTATATATTAAACAAGGTATAATATTCGTTATATGATATAGTAATATATTTATAAATATATAGCATATTTTAAGCTGGTTATATATATAATAGATTTAATATGTTGATACTTTGTCCACAGCCTGAATTTTCTGTTTTCTTCCATATGGGATAAAGGATTCGGAGTTTGATGTTAAAGTCCGACTCCTGCTGTTATCCCATATGGAAGAGAAAAATAGTTCGAGCTGTATATATTAAATGTGCCCCTCATTAAAATAAAAAGCTCCCATCGAACCACTTCCACACGGTGACTTATCTAACGGCTGCTTGATAGTGATTAAATTAAATTTTTGTACAAATCTTCTAAGTTGGATATCGAAATCCGATATCCGATATCGTCATCCTCCCCCCTGAGACGGAGGCGGATGACGACATCAAGACGGAGATCGATAATGGATATCGGCACTGTAGCAACCGATATCCGATATCGATATCTGATATCAGGATATTGGAAAAAGCAAATACCGAAAATTTGATTTTCGGTATCCGGTACAGCATCCGTCCCGATACTGTAATCCGATATCAGTATTAGGACAGCCGAACACTACCGTCACGTGTGACGGGAAAAACAACCATGCGGAGGAGAGAGAATTGGAGGGGCATATCTCTATTTATCTTTGGACAGCATCCTTTTGCACGTGCAAGTTATTGCAGGGACTTTTCTGCAAAATGTCAAGAAATCGAGTTAGCAGCACGAGGCAACAAAATCTCAGCCGTCGAAAAACTTAAATCGAACAGTTTTTAAGCTTTTTGATCATTTTTAAAAATCTGTCACGGTCGTCATCGGTGACGGTCGTCCCATCACGTCACTCGTCCGAGGCGCTCCGTCACCATCACGTCACCATCACGCCCAGTTCGGCATTCGTCACCGTCACCGGCCCCTAATTTCGTCACCATCACCGGCACATCATCCATCACGTTGCAGTGACTTGTGACGTGACGGATGACGGCTGCCGTTCCCTTAATAATTTTTAATTAGTAACAAAAACAGCATATAATATAATTGTAGTGAGCGGCTAACTGGGTTGTCTGTAGACATGGTCATTTTGTTCTTTTGATGCAAATGTGTGAATTGTACGTTCTGTTCGGTTTTCCAAACAGAACAAAAACAAATTTGACAGAACATCGCACAGACCTGTGCTCTGTTCTTTTGTTTGCTTTGTGCGAATTTTAGTCTAATTTTGTGGGAATGTGCGAATTTTGTTCGTTTTTTAAAAAGAAAAAGAACAGAACAAAGAACAAGGCCCTGTGCGAATCTTTTGTGCGAATTTTGTGTTCATTTCGAACGAACAAAACAGAACTAGTTGTCTGTGATCAGGGGAAATGTTTCGGCGATTGAGATCTCCGATCCAGCGGGCTATCACATATCGCCATCTTCATCGTAGAAGCATCAGCCATGGCGATTCCACAGCGGTGTACAGCTTCGGAGACAACAGCATGGGCGCGCTGGGCTTGCCTTCTCCTCTGTATGATGCGTACGAGCCCACAAGACTCCCTCTCGAGCCTTCCCATGGCTTCGTCTCCAGCATCGCCGCCGGCCATTACCACTCTCTCGCTGTGACCTCGGCTGGCGAGGTTTGGTCTTGGGGCCGCAACGACGAGGCCCAGCTCGGCCGAAGCCCCCCGACCTCGAGGTTCGTCCTTGAACTATTCACCCACCCTTCTCTTCAGTTCTAGCTTTTGCTGTTCCTCTTGAGAACCCTTTTGGCAGAGAGCCTCGGATCGAGAAATAGAGAGGGGATACAGTTTTATCACTTCTTGTTGACTTACAAATCTTCTCGTCAATTGCCATTTTTTAAATTGCATGCGAAGGAAAACAAGCGAATTTCATCATCTTGGGGTATATTTGTTTGGATTTTTAACCAGAAAGCTTGGTTTTTTTGAGCTGAGATGTGAGCCTTGTGTTCTTGGCGGGCACTAGGAGCACGATCTCTTTAGGCAGAGAGTCTCGGATGTAAAGAGAGAGAGGGGGGATGCAGTTTTATCTCTTCTTGTTGGCTTACAAAATCATCATACCGTCAATTGCCTATTTTCCATCGCATGCGGAGGAAAAACAAATGAATTTCATCATCGTCGGGTATATTTGTTTGGATTTTTAACCAGAAAGATTGGTTTTTTTGAGCTGAGATGTGAGCCTTGAGTTCTTGGCAGGGACTGGTGGCATGAACCCTTTAGGCAGAAAGTCTCGGATGTAGAGAGAGAGAGAGAGGAGGGACAGTTTTATCGCTTCTTGTTGGCTTGCAAATCATATCATCAATTACCCTTTTTCCAATCGATCGAACGGACATGCCCGGAGACGAATTTTACCTAAAAGCTTGGCTTTTTGAGTTTAGATGTGAGCCTTGTGTTCTTGGCAGAGACTGGTGGCATGAACCCTTTAGGCAGAAAGTCTCAGATGTAGAGAGAGAGAAAGAGTAGGGACAGTTTTATCACTTCTTGTTGGCTTGCAAATCATATCATCAATTACCCTTTTTCCAATCAATCGAACGGACATGCCCACAGACGAATTTTACCTGAAAGCTTGGTTTTTTGAGCTGAGATGTGAGCCTTGTATTCTTGGCAGGGACTAATGGCACTAACCCTTTAGGCAGAGAGTCTCGGATCGAGAAAGAGAGAGAGGGAATACAGTTTTATCCCTTCTTGTAAGCTTACAAATCATATCGTCAGTTGCCTATTTTCCGTTGCATGCGAAGGAAAACAAACAAATTTCATCATCGTAGGGTATAATAATTTGGTTTTTTAACCGGAAAGCTTGTTTTTTTAGCAGAGATGTGAGCCTTGTGTTCTTGTCAGGGACAAGTGGCATGAACCCAGAAGAGTGGAGGGGCTGGAAAGCGTCAGAGCTCGAGCAGCATTTGCTTCGGGGGTTGTCTCTGCAGTGGTGGGGGAGGATGGTTCGCTGTGGGTTTGGGGGAGGTCCAAGCGAGGCCAGCTCTGCCTGGGTAGTGAAATCACTGAAGCCATCAAACCCACCAAAGTCAACTCCTTGGCAGGAGAGAACATTGTCAAGGTAGGCAGTAACTTGGTAAAGCTGCTTGCTTTTTAGCAAAAAAACACTTAGTCCTGAACTGCTCTGCAGGTTGCGTTTGGGTGGGGGCATGCTCTGGCTATGACTGAGGATGGGAAGTTGTTTGGATGGGGAAATGCAGAGGATGGCGGTTTAGGTAGGATAATGTTGCAGGTGTGCTCTTCCTCGGACACAATTGCGGAGGAGGGCATGCACATTGCATGGGAGCCCAGGGAGCTTGAAGAACTGGATGGCCGCCGGGTCTCGGATATGGCTTGCGGGCTCGATCATTCGATTGTCCTTTGCAGTAAGAATCTGAGTTCTCTTTTTTTTAGGCATTTGAGCAAAGAATATGATGAGATTCAAGTGCCTACCACAGTGCTAAGAGCTATAGCTTACAGAGCAAGGGTGCTACTTTTTCTCTTAAAGTTTTATCAGCAAGATGTTGTGTTCTACACAGAAAATGGTATGCTGCTCAGCTGTGGGAGGAACACGTACGGCCAGCTTGGAAGAAGGGGGGAGGAGTTTGAAATGCTGCCGGTGGTGCTGCCATTGCCGGCAGTCTCTGTCACTGCCGGCCTCGGCCATTGTCTTGTGCTGGGCAGGGAATCTACTGAGGGGGGGGGTATCATCTCCTGGGGCTGGAACGAGAGCTCGCAGCTTGGACGGAGGGGGGAGAGTGATATTCCGGGCGAGGTTTGCACCATGGAAGGGGAGAAGGTTGTGGGTGTCTCAGGCGGCCGCGTCCATTCTGTTGCAGTTTCCCATGAAGGAGAAGTTTGGACATGGGGTAGTGGGAGGAATGGGAGGCTTGGGCTGGAGAGCACAATGGATGTGCCTGAGCCAATGCAGCTGGAGAGCTTGGAAGGCCAACGAGTTTTGCAGGCTGTGTGTGGCTTTGACCATACTCTCTTACTCGTGGCGGTTCAATAGTATGTTTTTTGCTGGCAGGGTCTTCATTGTTAGATTACAACGAAAGAAACTTTGAGATGCTTGCTTTGAATTCTTGATAAAGCTATCATCTCAACGTCTCGATATGAATCAAATAAATTAAAATGAACTTTTCTCAATATATAAAGCATATATATGTCCACCTTATTTATCAGGTGCTCTATAAATAGACTATCTACAATGCTTAATGTGGATACATTTCAAGGTATTATCTTATATTTTTTTGGATGAAAATTTCAGAGATATTATTATGAACTTTTTTTCTAGCACATGCATTGTGGATAAACAAATTATTGGGTTCTTGGGTCATGAAACCTTGTGAAAATTTGTGTAGAGAAAACATATGACGGGATCATAATGTTACGGTGCCAATGAGGCAATATGAGAGGAAATTACTGAAGGAAAATAAAGGAGGGGGGGCGTCACTTGTAGAAGCATGTGAAAATTAAAGAAATGGTAACTAACTTCTTGTGTGAACTGGAAGTATAAATAAAGGGCAAAAGGTGAATGAAAGGGGATTTTCTGGCTTTTGATAGGAGACACAAGGGAGTACAGTTGAATTCGGCGGGAGCTCTGCGAGTGGAGACTATAGAAGGAAGATCTTCAGTGATTGAGGAGAGAAGAGGATTATCATTCCGGGAGATGATCTAAATTGGCAAATCAAGTAAGAATTCCTTCTTGAAAGTAAGCTATCACATAACAGGACTTAAAACTTGATGATCAAATTACCAATGCATGGTCGGATCTGCAAGTTCTCAGCTCCTCAAGTGACAGGTGTTGAGCTATTCGTGTGTCCAACCTCAAGATGTATCCATACGAGTCCAGGCATGTAAAATATTCTCTTTCATTTTGATGATCCTCGTTCTTGATCCATGGTTGTTGTTATGTCGTTCTGATTGGATTGAATGTGGAGGGGAGCCAAAGGGAGAACAAAAAAAAAGGATGAGCACCTAAAGAATTTTGTTCACGGCGTTTTCCTCTTTAAATTTAATGATAATTTTTCATTTTCATGTCTCCTCTTATATTGAGGGTGAAAAATCCCATCTTGAGTACTCAATCATCTTAATCAACAACATGCTGCAACCCAGATAAGACAATTTCAAACTCCATGATGAGGAATTGACAGGTCACACACAAAGCACAACTATTTATAACCTTTGAGGAATGTGTTTAGAGTGGATGAAAACTAGTTTAAAACATTTAAAATAAATGATGTAAAATTTTATTTTATTGTATTGTTCATTTTACTAATTTTATTTGATATTTAGGACTTTGGGAGACTTTTGAGAGCATAAGTTCAATACAGACTAATTCAAATACCCTTGGGCATTTATCAAGTGCTGAAATTTTCTTGTATTTGCATTGGCTGGGCAGAACTTGGGGACTTGAAAGTGTTAGAGTTTAAATTGGGAAGCCTACTATAGTGGACAATATTCACCCTCTCGTTTGTATCTCAAATTCAATATTGCATTCACCCAAGTCCTGTTTTTCAAATAAAACTGCAAGAAGATGTGAGAAATCCACTTGACTCAAAGGAGTCAAGTGAGGTTAGTCAAAAAAATTAATAAAATATATAAAAATAGAGCTTCAGAAAATAAATTATAAACTTTTCATTTTACCATTAAGTGGTGAATAATGCTCACAAAAATATAAAAATAAGTTGCAAAAAAAATTATAAAAGCATAATTTTATTGATCTGTTCTGATGTTATCAAGAGGCACATTGAAAGAAAAATGAAGTTTTGAAGGTCCATTAAGGGTGTTGTTGGTGTTTTTAGCGCTTGGTGGGGATTAATAGAGAAATGGGGTGGGTTACCTCCATCAGGATGATCCCAGCAAAACACAGGGATCTGAGGTCAGTCTCTTTCCTTATATTGAACATTATCCAACCCATTAATTTAGATACATCATATCCATTATCATCCCTATCTATCACCATCTACCATCCACCTCACGTATCACCTATGATGTCATGATGTTATCATGTGTCTTCTCTCTATTTATCTATGAAAACCTAAAATCATTATCTTCCTCCATTTCATTCATAACTCTACTCCAACTTCCACCACCTTCATCATTTTTTCTCATAATGTCATCTTTATCACGTCTCACCTTAAAACCCTCATATCTTATATTAAACCCTAATTTCAATATTATAATTTAAAACATATATTTACTATTACCATAAGCCTTTATTTCTCATTTCATCTAACCGTCACTTCATCACAACTTCTTTCACCCTTCTTTCTTGTCTTCACTTGCTTTGATCATGATTCACTACTCCTATAATACTTGTCATGTTCTTCTTAAATAACTGTTATCCTTATATTTGATCACTATCTTTGTCCTATCGCTCTATCTTACACTATATGTATTCGTTCTCACCCTCTTGAATTCACCCTAAAGAGAAGTTTATCTTATAAGATCTGTTTTCTGTGGAGACGACCCTTGCTCATCACTAACTAGAAAAATTATTTGTAAATAAAGGTTTATAAATTTTTTTGATCAAATTAAACCCACAACGATTTAAATTTACCCTAATTTTGAGTTTATCACAGATGTAAGGGGAAGATGGCGGATGTAGGAAATGAGTGAGATGGGAGATGAAAGAAGATAATGATTAAGGGTTCGAGATTTAAATGGAGGAGAGAACATGGAATGAAATCATGATGATGTATATGATGTGTGATGTAGATGATACATAATAATGAACGATGATGGATGGAGATGGATAATGGCGAATGGCGATGAGAAAGGTGGTTTTGATCCAACTAAGGTATGCGTTCGTGTCACATGGTCAAATCTAGAGCTAGGTCTCTTGCTCAAATTTGGTGTGTGCCGGCCTCAATGTTCAGGGCAAAACATTAAGCAACCTTGATCTCTTGCAGCGGAAGCTTTGTAAATGCTTAAGATCGCATAGAAGGGGTTAGAGGAGATGGTGGGGACGCAGTCCCGTCAAGGAATAGGGTCATTGCACTAATATCACAAAAGAGTAAATCATCATTGGGATCATTACATGGGAGAAGACGAGGGGTGATACAACGAACGAGACAAGGCGCTTTGCGCTGGGGTAGTATCGCCACACCGCCTCAAGGTCACCGCTCCGCGCTGCGCGCCCACGGGCGTGGCGATCACACACGCCACCCCTGCCTTGACGATCACACACGCCACCGGCGCCCGTGTCAACACCCTCACGTGCAGTTTGCGCGGCGCTGCCGCATTCGACGTCCAAAGCTGAGCGCTGCGCGCCCAACACTACCCGCGGGAGTGTTACGTGCCCTCTGTGCCGTCTCGGCGCTCTTAGTGCGCCACATGCCTTAAGTCTCCTGGCGGGATGTCTCCTGGCCCCACGCCCTGCACACGCAATGCACGCTGCCTGCACAGTCGCTGCGCGGCACCCCGCACAACTCCACGCGCTGCATCCGCGGCACGCCGCCTGGCTTGCGCGTCCCGCACCCGTGCGCAACGCTTCCCGCTCCCATGTGCAATGCTCGGTGCTGGTGCGTAGCGTTGGCGCCCGCCCGTAGCGCTTGGCGTTGGGGCGCGGCGCTTGGCGCGCGCGCACACACACCGGCCAGCCCACGTGTCCAACACGTGCGAACCGTACCTGATCCATCTCGCCTTGGGCATGGACGGGCACGTGCACCGTTTGTAGTGTATCGCCACGTACAGGAGTGATGGCCTGAAAGATCAGGTATTTGGGCATCACTACCCATAATGACTCAGTCCTTTAATGTCGTGAGTCAAAAACATGAACACACCCTCCCATTGAGCACGCAGGCCTCTGGGCAGGGAATGCCGCCTAGTTAGGGGCCTAACAGTTGGAGATAGATAATATATGGCAAGAGACTTGCCTTAGATCCCTATGTCTCACCCAGATTAGAGCAATTTCCTGATGCATATCAACCTCTTATCTACTCTTCTATGTTGCTCTTCTCCAAGCACTCTAGACACCAACAAAACCTTGATGGGCTTTCAAAAACCTCACTCTCCTAGTGAAAGCGAGTAAAATATATTTTTTACATTGATTTAGGCTCAATTTATAGATCAAACCACATGGATGGATAGATGAGAGAAAGTCAAAGTTGTGCTCAAACTTTCAGCTTGATTGCCCTTTTGGATTGGTAGAAATCAAACTTTAAAGTTGGATGATTCATGGATGTTGATTTAAGACCAAATATTTCTTTCCCCTGGAATTTATCATCACTGTCATCTTAAGTTTTTTTCCCTTAAACTTTATGAATATTCCCCAAGGATTGGCCCAAATTTTAACATATCATCCTCGATAATACATTCATAAAAAATCGATTATAATTCCAAATACTACAAATAAACATGTTTTGCCACTTACACAAAATAAAATTTTCATGATTAAAATTGTCAAAAAATTCATTAAAACTCATATTGCAGCTTAAAAAATATTTTCTGTCAAAATATGATGTCAAAAAATTCCAAAAATATTTTAAAATCACAAAATTCAAAACGTCATTATAAACATGGATTTAATCATTTTAGGCTTTATGATACATCTATAAAACCAATTTAATACAAATAAACATGTCACTGTTGTCATATAAACCTATTAATAATGTGTAATATCAGGTGATAAAAAAGTAGAGTTGAATATGATATCCAAGACTTCACATTCCTATAAAGTTTATTTTATAGATTTCTTTATGGTCACAAGGAAATGATCAAATCCATAATGATAAGGTATTTACAGAATAAAATTTTAATTTGTTTATATTTTAGGATTATATATATTTAGACGTAAAAATTAAATATAATGTGGAAAACGAGTGAAGACATATTCAAAATAGTTCAAAGAAGGTTATAAGTATTTAGCTTTTATAATATTTTATACAAATTTAACAAAAGAGTTTGGCAAATTTATGGATTTTTATAGGAGGAAGTAATAATTAACTCTAATTAAAATCCCTTAGCAGGCACTTTTGTAGCAGTGGGGTTGGTGTTGGGTTCTAGAGGCCTAGATCTGGATGAACAAATCAAAACGACTCACAGCGGAAGACTTGAATGAATCTAACGGCATTATTAAATCTATTGAAACAATGTACCTTCCCACAGATCGCATCCGTGATTTCTTGGATCTGGGAGTGAGACGAGTCGAGCTGCTTACGTGTGCAACCTCTAAATGTATCCACGGAATACACGGCACATCGGATCCCCACCTTCTCATTGACGAGCCCCGTTCTTTCTCCGTCGTTGTCGTTACGTCGTCCCAATCGCATCGGGGAAGGAGAGGGGGTGTTGGGAGATGGGAGAAGAAGAAGAAAGGCCTCTGAACAATTCTGGCCTGGGTGAATTTTGTTCAAGGCCTTACCCTATTTATATGAAGTGGGTATTTTACATAGAAACCCCCAAAACTTAAGTATATCTTCTGATGTCTAAAAGACCATTTGCGTGTGGCCCTCAAGGTCATGTATCAATCTAGTTAACGACTCCAATGGCCCAATAACTTTTATTTACCTTCCAAATTAATGAACTATATCATCATATAGATTAATTAATGATGGATTGATTTAACTCAATCGATAGGTCGAGTCTTTGACACGTGGGGTGCCAAGCTACACCTCGTGTCCTAGAAGATACAAAGCAGTGTGTATCGACTCACTCATGGAACCTGTTCGTCATCAGTTACTGTGAATGTATAATCCCTCGTCCACTTGACGTTCCTTGGACGACTTAGGGTATGGTCAACTGTCAAACCCTAATCGATCATCCGAGTTAGTACTGATGCATTCAGAAATCATCGGAGAACTCTTCTCTGATATTTCACTGCCTTGGCCAAGGACTTCATCGCATCGTCTTCCTTGAGCTGTCACCTCGTATACCAAGGGTGGATGATCCCATCTTGACCACTCAATTGTCTTCATGAACTTCTTGATCTACCCGAACTAAGACTGTTTAGAATCCCATGATTAGAGACTCGTTGGCCATAGCCAAAGTACGACCGTCCATCCACAAGATGTCTTTGGTGTCTCAGGTCTAAGTGATGGAAATATATGCTGCCGGCAAGCCAATCACACATTCCACATCTCGTTCCATGTTCATTAATAGAACATATTATGTGGCTTGCTGGCCACATATATTTCCATCACTTTGTCCTGAGACACCAAAGACGTCTTGTGGATGGACGGTCGTACTTTGGCTATGGCCATTGAGATGACAAGATGGTCCCCCATCATGTTCTTTAGGAAATAGTTTAGTTAAATGATCCCTATGAGTCCCTGTATGATTTGATACCTAACTAACAACTAAGTCAATTGATGGCACATTTGCAGAAGTGATCTAGGCTTAAGACACAGAAGACAATTATGTTTTGATTATGACCTTCAACTCTCTAATTACAGGACTCCAAATAGCCTTAGCTCGTATGTAGAAACAAGTCAGCGATTGTGATTCTATGATTTTTGGCCCTCGTTATGAGGAAAGAAATCAAGGAACATCTGATGAAGACCCTGGAAAAGGCAATAGAAATATCATAAGATCCATTTTTTGATGATTTCTTGAACACATCACTACTAACTAGGATGACAGAAAGGGTTAGGGTTATATACTTGACCATACCCTGGTTCATTTCTAATGGTGGCACCCAGATGAGGAATTATATACCCACGGTAATAGATTACAAACAAGTTCTTTATAAGGATTTATGAATTTCTCGTACCTTCGAGAGCATGTGGTGTAGCTTGGCATCTCACTTGTTGGTGACTGGACCTTTTTATTAGGCTACATTGATCTTCAATTATTTAATCTATATGTTTGGTATGGTAAATTAAGTAGGTTTATGAAGTCATTACTGGGCTTATGTAGTCATCATATAGACTCGTACATTGCCTAGATGGTCACAATTACAAGGTTATTAGATGTCAAAGGATATAATTATAGTACAACAGGTTGTGAAAAAATAACCATTAAGTGTAAAATGGAGGTAGACCAAAAATATGTCCATGTCACATGAATGACTTTTTGTCTTTTGGAAAAATAAAACAATTTAAATCAAATGCTAATTCACTTCATTGTATATTTTCCTATCATATAGATATATGTTTTCCCCATTGTATTGTATCATTAGAGCATGATACTATGATATGACTAGGAATTTTCATTGATATTTAAAAATATTATGACATGACTAATGATTTTTATTGAGCACCTCTCCTTCTCCCTCCTCCCCTCTCTCATAATGATGAGATAAAATCATCTCAAGTGATGATAACGCTTATCAAGTAGAAGAAGAGGAGGCTTGATGTGTTGAGGACTACATGTATACAACTAGAGGTTAGACATGTGCAGCTCATGGAAACTATATTGAGAAACCAAAAAGATAGAAATTTTGATTCCTGATGATGTAAATTAATCACTATTTTATTTTCCTTTTAAGGTCCTCAACAATTTTTTTCTTGATTTGTGGTGCACGAATCATCTATACATCATTGATAATGTCCACAGAATCAAACAGTAAGAGGACTTTTATCTAAGTGTCATGTGTGCTGGAAACATAGGGCATAATTCCAAGGATAGTAACAATGGAGTCCCACAAGAAAAGGAAGCCAAACCATTTTATTTCTCTCTCCATTGTAAGCATCACTTAAAGTGGCTCCCCTCCACCAACCAGCGATCAGAAGAAAATAGCATATAATTCATGAACAATATGATAAAGGGTACTTAGGCCAAGCTTGAGCCATGGAACAAAAAAGAGGGAATTTATCCTCTTTTCATTCCGATTTTTTTGCTTGACTTAGGTTGGCTAAAGTAACAAGATGAATAGTGCATGTAATGGATATGCTTTGTATTAATGAATAGAATGTGTGATTAACATTATGATTATTCCCTGTAATTAGAGCTGCCGTCATGGATTTTGCTTTCTCATAATATGGATCAAGTATTAATGGTGTCACTTTAGCTCAACAGAAAATCTCTTTAATCTCTCCAAGGAAAATTCAGAAGAGAGTTGAAGGTAATGACACAAATTATTGAAGGGAATGGACTTAATGGAGAAAAAGAAGAGAACCATACCATTAATATCATAGGGTCTTAGACTGAATCAAACTGATATTTCTTCTATTAAAACTTGGTATTTTTTTGTGATTAGAATGAATAAAATAGTCGAGATTTTTCATCGATTTAGTATTTTAAGGTCATCAAGAAGAAGAGGAAATATGAACATGCATTCTTTGCGTACACGAATACGTTTGTGTTGGAATAGGCCGCATCATTTGGAATACTTAGCACTTAAGTCAGTTCACCCTGAGATGAATCACTTAATACCATCGTGGATTAGGAACGAGATGTTATCGTCTCTGCATCATAAATACATTTCATGGACACGTGTATCACACAAAATCATACACATTTTTCAATCAGATTATGTAATCATGGGTGAGGCTCGTAATGACACCATCCCAAAAATATCATTTAATTCCATGAGTAAAGATGATCTCTTACGATGACATACGATCAGTCCTCTGTGGAAGCAGCACGTATAGACATTTTCTTAATCTTTTCCCTTCTGAGTATGTGCTTCTGCAACATTTTTATTATAATTTTTATTGACACCCAAGAGCAGATAACCGAGATGGGTCAAATAAAAACATAGATCAAAAGGAAGTGATGGATTGATTATAATCATCACGCTTAAGACATGATGAGAGGGAGTTAGAGAAAGTGAGTGAACATGAACTTTGCCATATGATCCACTGCAGTTTTAAAGGCACAACAAAAGCATATAAATAGATAACGTAACATTATCAAGAGCTAACCTCCGTCCCAGCTGTAGTGCTAGCTCTGGTTCAGCCCATGGCGTATTTCTGAGTCCACGCCCGAGCTGTTTCCTCGTAGCGGGGCTGCTGGTTCTTGTAAATGTGCGCGATCTCGGGGACGAGAGGGTCGTCCGGGTTCGGATCTGTAAGCAGGGAGCAGATGGATAGAAGAACCTTCGAGATGGTCAACGCCGGGCTCCACTGCTCTTTGAGAATGTCCAGGCATATGCTGCCATTGGAATTGATATTGGGATGATAAACCTGCACACAAAGTCAACGTGAGTAAAAGTAAGTCAACTTGAGTCAACGTCAAGAGATAGTAAAGTCAACGGTAAAGGTTGACCTTGGTCTGGAAATTAACTCTGGGAGGCTTGAAGGGGTAGTCTGGGGGGAAATGGATCTTGATAAAGAAGACGCCGCCGGCGTACGGGCTGTCGGCAGGGCCCATTATGGTGGCTTGCCAGTGGAAGAGGTCTTCCCCTACCGGGCCGGCGCTGCAGGAAGTGGGTGGGTCCCTCTGTAAGTCCAGGAGCTCCTTCTGGATTCTCTTGCTAGCCATGGGGCTGCTTATGGAAGAAACCATCGTCAGGGTTTAATTAGGACTTCGAATTAAAGAAAAAAGAAATTATATGTTCCAGCATGTTCATAACCTGTGAAACCTCAGGATGATGCCAGTAGACAGATTGAAAGGAGAATGATATATTTGTATGAAAAATCAGTCAAGAAGATTACAACAAGTACAATCGAGCTTTTATAGTCGTGTACACAAGGAGGGATGACCGTTGGAGTCCAACGGTCATCTCTTAATGGGCCCACATGAGATGGGCTGGACTAACACCCCCCCTCAAGTTGGGTATAGATGTTAAACATGCCCAACTTGGACACCAAAGCTTGAAATTGTTGGCCTGGTAGGCCCTTCGTGAAAATGTCAGCTACTTGCTCCAGCGTTGGGATGTAATGGGGAATAATAAACCCATCATCGATGCTCTGCTTAATGTAATGACGTGCCACGCGTGCATGCTTGGTCCGTTCATGCTGGACGGGGTTCTTGGCCATAGCAATAGCAGGCTTACTGTCTGAATAAAGATTGAGCCCCGTACCAGGAAAAATATGTAAGTCTTGTAGAATATCCTTGAGCCACATGCCCTCACACACTCCCTTCTTTAAGGCACGAAGTTCAGCTTCAGCACTGGAGAGAGATACTTCCTTCTGCTTTTTACTTCTCCAGGCAACGAGGTTACCTCCAATAAAACTGCAATACCCCGTGGTGGACCGACTATCCTCAAACGACCCTGCATAATCAGAATCGGTATAGAGAGCCACAGTGGGTTCTCCGCCCATCCGGAACAGGAGCCCTTGGCCAATAAATCCTTTAAGATAGGCAAGAATGCGATCGGCTGCTTGTTGATGGGACTCCCGAGGGTCACTCATAAACTGACTCAAGGAGTTAAAAGCGAATGCAATATCAGGGCGAGTATGGTTGAGATACAGCAGTCGCTGAAATGACGCCTTGTTCACTGGGGCATCTTGACTATGCTGCTCAGCCTTTAGCTTGACATTGATGTCTACTGGAGTAGCGGCTAGACGACAGTCCAATTTACCGGTTTCCCGTAGTAGATCAAGAATATACTTGTGCTGGGACAGAACGATTCCAGTCTTAGAATATGCCACCTCAATGCCCAAGAAATAGGTAAGTAGGCCAAGTGCTTTAATATCAAAAGAGCTAGTGAGGTGTGCTTCAAGGCTCCGAATTTCGTCCACATCGTTTCCTGTGATTATAACATCATCAACATAAACAATAAGAATAGCGATTTTCCCGTGAGGACTATGCTTGATGAATAACGTGTGGTCGCCTTCACTCTGGAAGAAACCGGCAGCCAGCATGGTTTGAGAGAATTTTCCGAACCAGGCGCGAGGGGACTGCTTGAGGCCATATAGAGATTTCTTAAGGTGACATACATCACCTGAATTGTGACTCAGAGAATAGCCGGGGGGTGGTGACATGTATACTTCCTCTTCCAAGTCGCCATGTAAAAATGCATTTTTGACATCATATTGAAACAACTTCCAATCAAAGAGCGCTGCCAAAGCAATTAACACATGAATTGTATTCAACTTTGCCACCGGAGCAAAGGTCTCAGTATAATCAATACCATAGGACTGGGTATATCCTCGTGCGACCAGGCGAGCTTTATACCGTGCAATAGAGCCATCAGAATGGTATTTGATAGAGAAAACCCATCAACTACCCACCACCTTCTTGCCAGCTGGTAGAGGACCCATTTCCCATGTAGAATTTCGCTCAAGTGCTTCCATTTCCTCATCCATAGCTTGTTTCCATTCAGTTGACTGCAGGGCTTCGTTGACTGTTTGTGGGACCGTCACGCTCAATAAGGCTTGAATCACTTTATTATACGCCGGGGAAATTCGATTATATGACACATAGTTTCCAACAGGATATCGCTTTGTTTGTGTGCATGCTCGGACACCCTTGCTGACGGCGATAGACCAGCCATTGTTGCTAGGAGTGTTGGTACACACCGCGGCATCAGTGCTTGTATTGAGATCTAAGAGATTAGGTTGTTCTTCATCCGAAATGGGGCAGAGAAGCGGATCTGCAACGGGCGGTAGACTCGTGCTGAGTGGTGCAGAGAGTGCCAGCTGTTCATTGTCACTCGTCAACACCTCCAAGTCGAGATTCTCATCGGACCGGCTTTCTGTGTCATAAAACATCCGTCCCTCGTCAAAGGCGACGTCTGCTGTAGTGTAGATCCGCCTTGAGTTGGGATGATAACACCTGTAACCTTTTTGAGTCGATAAATACCCCAGGAAGAGACACTTGAGTGCCCTGGGATCTAACTTTCCTGCATGGTGAGCATGTACATATACGACACAACCAAATATCTTGGCGGACAAGTTAGTCTTTAAACACAAATGTGGAAATTCTGTAGACATAAGATCAATAGGAGAAGAGAAATTTAAAGTTTTGGACGCGGTGCGATTTATGAGGTGAGTGGCCGTGGCAACAGCTTCACTCCAGTACTGTTTGGGGCAGTTTCCTTGGAACAGAAGAGCTTGAGTTGTGGACATAATATGACCAATTTTCCTCTCAGCAAGTCCATTCTGCTGAGGAGTGTTTACACAAGAGGACTGGTGTACAATTCCCTGATCCCCTAGATATGTTATGACCTCTCTAGAAAAGTATTCTTTGGCATTATCTGTTCTGAGAACCTTGATCTTTCTATTAAACTGTGTATGAATCATCTCGCAAAAAAGTGTAATGACTGATGAAACTTTAGCTTTCGATTTCAGCAGATATACCCAGGTATATCTAGTGAAATCGTCGACAAATAAAATGAACCACCGGTGATGAAAGAGACCCGTGGTGGAACACGGTCCCCATACATCACTATGGACACATTCAAATGCAGCGGAAGATCGATGATTCGAAGGATGAAAACTCGTTCTTTTGTGTTTGGCAAATTGACATGACTCACAAATCAGATTGTCCACAAAAACTCCCTTAAACAAGTTGGGGTATACATGTTTCAAAAAATAGAATGAGGGGTGCCCTAGTCTTCGATGAAGGAGGATGACCCGCTCTTCACTTTGGGTGTTGTATGCCATTTTTCGATGATCACCCTCCTCCAATCCATCTAGTAGGAGAAGGCCCCCTTCCCGTCTAACAGATGAAATCTTCTTCCCGGTGACCTTGAAGCACAAAAAACAGGAGTCGGCATCGAGAATGAATCTCAAATTAGTATCAACAACTAACTGCGTTAGAGATAGTAAATTTGCTTTTAAGTCAGGTACGTGTAAAACTTCCTTTAATTGCATTCCCTTAACAAGGACGGTCCCCCTTCCTTCTACTTTTAAAATCCCACCATTAGCAGTAAAAACTTTATGACCACTAGAAACCGGTTCATATGATTTAAACAGGGATTTTTGGGGTGACATGTGATCTGTCGCCCCTGAATCCAAAATCCAAGATGATGATATGGAACTCGTATGATTATGAGTAGTAAGTGCAAGGTGTTTACCTGATCTGACCAGTGACGTGGAGCTCATCTTCTGCAAAATTTTAGTCACTTCGGATTGGATGATTTTCTGAATCTCGCCCCCGTCATTACTCTTCTTGGTGGAGGGATCGCTCCCTTCACTCGCAACATATGCCTTCTTCTGGTCTCCAGGTATCCAAAGGCCTTTCCGGATCTGCTCCTCCTTCCAAGCCAATTTTCGGCAGTCCTTCTTTACGTGGCCTTCCTTCCTACAATAGCTGCAAACTGGTGGGTCGGGAGGATTACCTTCTTTAGAATTTGCTTTAGGTGCTTGCGTCGTAGGTGCTTGCGTGGTAGAACTTGTGGTATTCTGTGGTTAACTCTTTTTTGCTAGGTGGGCTACAGAGGGCTGAGGAGTGGGCTCTTTGTCCTTGCATATCAATTTTTTCCGTCGCTCTGCCCCTTGTAGTTCAGAGAAAGCCTCTGCCAGTGTTGGAAATCGTTCCCGATGAAGTAGTTGGCTCCGTAAAGTTTCATATTCTGGATTTAACCCCATCAGAAACGTAAGTGTTCTGAATTTGACTTCTCGCAGATAGGAGGGGGAGTTTTTATCTCCTGTAGGCCACAAGAGATCCAGCTCCCTCCAAATAGCTTTGAGCTTTGCCGAATATGAAGATATAGACATGCTACCTTGCTTCAGTGTCCTCTCTTGTTCCCGGAGATCAAAGACCCGAAAGTCGCTATGAGTTTCTGCACAAGATTTATTGATCTCTTCCCACAAATCGCAAACACAATCTATAAGTAGATAATCGTCCCTTTGTTCTTCTTCCATATTTCGTATCATCCAGTTGACTATTAGCGCTTCTTCTGACTCCCAGATATATGATTTTGGATCACCCTCTGAGGGTGCATCTTCTGTCAGATGTTTACCCAAATATGCAGCTTTAAGTGATCGTTGAGCAAGCGTAACCCATTTTTGACCATTCACGCCGTTGTATTTCATATCCAGATCAGGTAGAATCACCCTGTTCTGGATTGTAATATCAGTCTCCTTGGAGATCGAACTTTCAGCCTCCTTTTCCAACATCGTTGATCGGGTTTTACCACCATCAAGCTTGCTTAACTGATGAATAACACAAGTAAGAGTCACCGACCTGAGTTATGCGTCGAGTCGATGCTTGCCGAATGAATACGGCACAATGTTGTTGATTCTTCTCTTGAGATGAGACTATTGTCGAATGAGTACGGCCCCAATGAATAATCCCATTTTGGGATAGTTCAATAGACTAATAGGAGAATACCCAATAGAAGAATCCCGTTTTGGGAAGAATGCCCAAAAAAAAAAGTATTCTTGCCCAAAAGAATGCCCAAAAGAAGGGACGCCCGATAGGAGGAATATCCAATAGAGGGAACGCCCGATAGAAGGAACGCCCGATAAAAGGAATACCCAATAGAAGCAATGTTCAGACTTCGCCAAGCTTCCCCGCCGGGAGAGAAAAACAGGTCGGGCTTCGCCGATTTTTCCTGCCAAGAAGGTCCGGCTTCGATGATCTTTCCCGCTGAGGAGAATAGGACAAGCTTTGCGGGCCTTCTTCGCCAAGAAGAGGAGAGCTGACGTTTATTTCCCGTCGAGAGGGCTTCGCCGAGAGTATCCTGCTTCGCCGATTTTTCCCGTCGGAAGGGCTTCGCCGACCTTTCACGCCGAGAAGAATCGAGCGAAACAAACACGACCTTGCCGGTCTTCTCCACCGAAGAGTGGAAACCTAACTTCGCTGCGGATCAGCGACAAACTTCACCAAATGTTGTTTTTTCTTTCCGCCAATTTCAAGATTGCTCTGATACCATGTGAAACCTCAAGATGATGCCAGTAGACAGATTGAAAGGAAAACGATATATTTGTATGAAAAATCAGTCAAGAAGATTACAACAAGTAAAATCGAGCTTTTATAGTCGTGTACACAAGGAGGGATGACCGTTGGAGTCCAACGGTCATCTCTTAATGGGCCCAAGTGAGATGGGCTGGACTAACATAACCATGTGATAATTTTATCTTAATCTGATGTGATATATTTATCCGAAAGCGGTTCTTTAATGCATGGGAAAGTATTCCTTGAATTATACCATAGAAACAGCGTAATTGCTAGTTTGGGTTACAGGAGGATGATGATGAGTTATCGTCGTTGTCATTCATCTGTTGAAGATGAGTCCCTCCATACACTAAATCTGCACTAAATTCTTTAAATATATCCATATACATATATAATTTTTTGAAGAAATTTATACTTATAAGATAAAATATTATATGCCAAAAAATCATTCTACGTTGAGCAAATATCACGGGATAAGTCCCTCACAGCCCTACAGAGTAACTTATTTTCCATTAATCACTTTTAAAAACCCAATTTTTCACTATCTCTATAGCGGGTCTAAAATCTAGACATCATTTACTCTTTAAGCACTTAACGAAGAAGGAAACATACTGACTTCCAGCGTACTTAAAACTTTTTGGAAATCTGTTCTTACGGAAGAAAAAATACGATCCTTCACACCCACACGATTGCACTGTTAGTTTGACCTTTGGTCACAGCTTTCGCTTTCCTTTCCACGGTGAAACGAGATCAAGTAGAAGAAAGAAAAATTAAACAACATAAACTCTTCTCAGAATAAAGGAAAAAAATATTTTTTAGGAAAAAGTATCAACAATTACTCGACCGAAATTAGTAATTAAATGAAGCATAAGAATAAATATGACCAAATGGGCGTCAATCATGCAAGAACATAGTATTTTAAGCTGAAAGGGTGAGCGTGAAGCGCGCGAATAGAATTTGCCGACTAGAACACACATATACCCAACTCCCCAGCCGAAATCAGGATCTTGACGCCTATTAAACCCTATTGACGCAATCACGTAGAAAAAATCAATCAAAGAAAAGATGACGAACGGGGGAACAGAGAACACTTCCAGAAATCAGAGGAACAGATTACAAAGCTGTTCCAATACACCAAAAATTCAAACTTGTCACCTGAACAAAGATAGCTTGAAAAGAAGAACTCACCAAGGGAAAGTATTCCAGCTCCGAAACACCCTCTGAGAACAACACGCCGGCTTCAATGGCGGATCACGCGCCGAGAACGGAGTGGTCGCCAATGGCTGAAAGGGACAGGACGATGAAAGAATAAAATAACAATTTAATTAACGAAACAATGGTCTCGCTTCCCAAGAGTGAAGGGATGAGTGACGTGGACCAATTGATCGCTTACACGTCATCACTTCCGACGCTCCAGAACGTTCGACCATTTAATAAATGCACTTATACTTGTTTCAAACAAGCTAAAACTTGAAAACAGCAAATTCTCCAATTTTATATGTGACTGTATTACATTCGGTATTATCTACATAAATAGGATTTCCCTATTTTATTATTTAAAACATGGGCTTGGATAAGTTCCAGGTCAGGTTACAAAGTCAATTTACAAATACCCAAAAATGAAGACACATTTTGAAAGGCGCGACATTAGGAGCAAAGTCAATTTACAAGTACAGGGACGCGGACGAGATGATTTTTTCATCCCGGGACGAAAAAATCATCCGGTCCCAAGATATGGACGAATTTTGGGATGAAAATTCGTTCCGTGGACCACCGGACAGAACTGTTTCCATCCCATGGGATGAAAAAACCGTCCGTTCAGAGGTCTTGGGCGTTGGATGGACGAATCTGGACAGAAAAAAGCAGGATTCACATCCAACGGTGAGATGTTGCTACGTTGTCTTGCAATGACAATTTGCATCAAAGTCCCTATTTTTTTACTTGCGTGCAAACGGACGCCGCTCAGAAATAATTGTACATATGGCCTTTCGTATTCTCTCTCCTCCATAATTTCCTAAAAAACTTAGAAAAATCTATATTAATATATTAAAAATATAAAATAGGTTTTTTCTGTACGGAATGAGCTACGGGATGAAAATTCGCCCGAGGAAGACTGGACGGGACGAAAATTCATCCCGGGAGGTTTGGACGGGACAGTTTTCTAACCATCGGGCGACATTTCATCCCATCCTTTGCATTGTGAATTTCATCCCATCCAGTCCATCGTCCACGTCTGGGAAAATCCAGAACTATAAGTTTACATTACAATGTCAATTCACAATTACTCACGAACAAAGAAACGTAGACAACGAAGACTCGTTCTGAGGTGTTACGAGGGGCAAAGTAAATTCACAAATACTCCAACAGAGAATGAAGACACATTCTGATGTGCTACATCAAAACTTTAGGAGCAAAGTCAATGAAGATAAATCAACGACGACGGCGAGAGACGACTTTAAAAGTTGACGAACAAATCAAAGATAAACGAGGCACGGCTTCAGGAGCAAATGAGACGGACACAAAAGACGACTTTAGGGGCATCAAAGAAAATATGAAGCAGATTTCTCTGCACCTAGAGCGTTTAAATAATTTATTCTAGAACTTTAGAAAAGAATCTTATATAATTGAACTGTGATAAAAGAAATCCCTGCAAAAGACTAATGGGCCAGGAAAGGTCTTGGGCTCTGGCCCAATAACGAAAACCGTATCCAGCCCCGTTAAAGGAGATATCTGACCGTTGTACCGCCACGTGGGCGCTTGATCGTATTTATAGCAACTGAATTTATTCGGTAACCGATTTTCCAAAGTTTATTTAATTTAATTATCGGGTGGGGTCCGATCTGTTTCTTCCCTGCTCAAATGTCAACTTCCGAGGGCGAGAATCGATCGCCAAGGCCTTGAATCTCCCTCGAAGTTCTTGAATTCTTCCAATTTCCGGTATTTTCCATGGCTGTGATCTTGAAGAAAGTTTGGGAATCCATGGTGACTCGATCTTCTTCGGGATCTAGTGCCGGTTTGTTGGCTCCGGCGGTCGATTCGCACGCTTCGATGGGGTTGTTTGGCCAGCTACCGTCGGATGTTCTTCTTCAGATCTTCAGATGCGTCGGACCTAGGGATACTGCTAGGGCGTGTGCCGTGTGCCGAGCTTGGAAGCAGATTGCATCAGACAACATGCTCTGGGCGTTCTTCCTTCAGCACGGGAAGGATCCTTGGGATATAGTTATCTTTTCCGAGACGTACTTGAGACCGGGGCGGCCTTACAAGTTAGTGAAACTGTAGATTTATACATATTTAAAATTAGCTGAATGGAGGGTGGATAAGTCACTTATACAGGGTAATTAGCCGAGTTTGATATCGGGAATTCACTGTCGAAAAATCGTTTAGATTAATGGTTTTTGATCGAGGGAGGTTTTATTAACTTGGTCTATTCAAAGTCGGCAGTTTGAACAGATTTTGGATTCTCTTTGTCAATTCAGTTCAACTACGCGGCGTGTATTCAACCATGAAAATGCAACCGTACACGTTTAGTGGGATTTTGAGCAAATGCTTATTGTGTACGTTTCATGCCTCAAAGTGTTCTGTTCTTGATTTTATGAATGTGTCATATAGTTGCGATCAGTTATACGAAAGTCTGGATGAATAAAATTACGATGTTTTTGAATAATGAGAGGAAGATCTCCCGAGATCACTAATCCTCCCGATATAATTATTATATATGATCAATAAGTACGCACGTGACCCGAAAGATCTCCGCACCCTCTCTTCTTGGCCCTCTAAAGCAAAAGAAGGCAAGACGTGAATAAGAATATCTCACACAGGTTTTACAATTTCCTTCCAAATAGTAACGCGTGTTTTATTAACTTCTTCGCCAATTGCCTGTGAGATCTCGATAGCCTTTTCTAATTCATCCCATTGAAAAGTTACTCATCAATATCTTAGGCCATCGATGTTATTCCTTTAATGATGTATGTTATGGAATTCAAAACAAGATGTGCCTGCCGTGTTGTTTTTTAATAGGTCTTGAAAGTTATCCAAAATGCCTCACTGATCACTGTATCGGCAAATAAGCTTGAAAGTTGTACTGAGGAACCACTTCTGAGAATATTGCATTTGCCTTTTTATGAATGCCGGGTATCTGATTCTCCAAATCCATCACATACAGGAAATATGTGGCATGCGTCAAACCTTTTTCCCAGTTGTCATTTTTGGATGTGTATGGCCTACGTGAAACTGCTCCAGGATCCGTCATCATTGATGGTAGCTATGATTCTCAATCTTTGTGATTATATTACAGTTAACTGGCTTGTAAGGAGATATTTAATTTCGTTTGTCTTCACTAGTTATTGCTTATCTAGGTAGAACGTTTCCTATTTTTTTATTTTTTTTTCTTTACTCCTTATATTCTTTATCCGTTTTGGACTTCTCATAGAGTCCATTTGCAAATTTAACCCATAAATTAGTTGTTGAATAATGAAAGAAGACATTCTACTTCACGCTCATGTTGAAGTTTATTGTAGGATTATGATAAGATTCTCGGTTTCAACCCTGCTAAAAACCAGAACCTCCAAGGAAAATTCTTCTTGAAAACATTGAGTCTTACAAGATTCCCTTGGATCAATGAAGAAAAGTAGCTGAATGCGAGAATAGATGTCCAGAGATAAGATGGAGGAAGAGAAAACTGAAATTGAACCAACCAAGAGCAAGCCTGAATCTGTCCTTACTCATCCAGCCAGAGAGACTTCAACTTCCAAGAATCGATACTTCCTTTTCTTGTATTCGGCCTTTATTTATAACCCTCTTTTCCCTCTCGTTTATTCAAACTTCCGCACATGCCTCTATAGGGTCGGAAGTGGGACGTTTCTTCTCTTGTTCTTTCTTTGATATGTCTTCATGAAGCTTTTATCAGATTATAAGTTGTCGCAAAATGAAAAGATATCTGAGCCTCGAGGGTGTTCCCTTGAACCCTATCCCCCAGTCACTATCTTTTTGTGCTCATTCCCTCATAAGTTGAGACCCTGTCAGGAAATCATAATATTTGTGGCTCTGATGTAATATTGGCTATCAGATCTGTGAGAGCTATGGTCTCCTCCCTCCTCTTGTTATCAGGTGTGAGACGTCAATGTAGGCTGTGAACCGATGGAAAGGGTGCAAATGTTGGCTTGAGGGGTCGGGAGGTGGGGTAGATTCCTTATTGCATCGGTCTTCCTTGCCTGTATCAGATCGCTAATTAATAGCTGTCGAGTTTTGATATCCACCTCTTATTGTCCTGCTGAACTTTGTTTTTTTATGGCCCTATCCTTGGTCTGGGCCATACAAAAGTGGGTGGGCCATGACTCAGGCTGGATCCAGTAGCCTTCTAAAGAGACCATCATTTTGGGACTACACTTGGCAAAAGACATTTTGAAGTTCTTAAGCCTCTCAAGTACACATCGCCCTGTTATGTAGATTACCGTTTCAACTTGTTTCAAGAGTAATTGAGGCTTCAATGGCCAGTGTGGATCACAGCTACGTTCCCTGGCACAAAGTATTTTTATTTCTATAACGCCTGGATAATGACCTTTAATTTCTATTCAGTTTCGATTTAAGTTCCTGAGGCAGCTCTCTTTTTGGGTGAAGTATTCCAGTGATGGGTCCTCTGTCAATGTATAGTAAGTATGTCTTCCCTGGTGTATTGGTATTAATTACCTATCGGCGGGTGAAATCCAGTAAATCCAAAATTTTCATGGATGCATGAAATTTATTGAGCTTTTGAAATACCGATGTCCGCTTCTCAATGAGAATAATCAAACGTCCTAGCAGTCCAAATGGAGAGGAAAATGGGGACGAAAAGTGAGAGGGGTGAAAGACAATGATGTTTGAAAATTCTTGGGACCCACAAGCTGATGAAGGTGTCACCATTGATGAGTGATACGAACCTAGCCGGTTCGTACAGGGGAGAAGACGGTGGAGGAAGAGTGAGGGCGCCGGGGTGGACGTCGGCGTGCTGGGGTGGACTACGCCAGGGAGGGATCGGCGGAGTGGACGTCGCCGGAGAGCTCGACGGAGTGGACGTCGCCGAGGGAGAAGAGAGAATACTTGAACCCAACCAGTTAACAATTCATCTCCTGCCCTCCCACAAGGAGAGCTACATACTTAAAGGAAACGTAAATGGAATGTTAAGACGGGAATGCCCCTAGTGGGCCTACTAGATCGTATCAATGAGGAACGTTGCGGTGTGATATGACTGGCTGGAGATGAGAGGGGCGACTACATCACAGTGATGGGAAAGGGTAGAGTGAGGTACTGAAACATAAGATGTTCCTTCTTGCCCCTCCTCCTGTGTCTCTGTGGAACTTATGTCTTGGGCCCTCTGCCACTCAGCTTGCTTTTGATATCCCTTGGGTTGTATCTGATAGGGCGCTCCCAAGAATTTATCAGAGAAAGAAGAGAGGAAGGAACATCACACGTGAAATCCAGTAATTGACATGTGTGGATTTGAATAAGAAGAACATCACACCATGATGAACCCTCCCAACCACGTCACAATAGAACCGGCGATGGAACAAAGGACCACGGAGGCCCCTCCCAATTGTTCTGCAGCAGAGCCGGTAGGCAATCAAACAATCACGGAGGACCTTCCAATTTGTGACTGCACTGAGCCTGGTGGAGAACAAACAGCGATGGAGGACCCAGTGATAAACCACAGGGCTAAAGAGATAGCACTGAAGGTCGGACTAAAGCTGGCACAGGGCAGCAAAAGGGGTGAAGATCGTTCTCCATGAAGTGTGTCTCATTGAACGTTCGTGGACTCAGCGATGAAAATAGGCGCGGAGTAGTGGGAAGGTATCTGAGAGAATGGGGAGCCACCGCGACATGCCTACAGGAAACCATGCTTGAAAAGTGTGAGTCAAGAGAATGGAATACACTGCGGAGGGGCTTTCTTGAAGGTTTTTTGGTGGTCAACGCCATAGGGAGGTCAGGGGGTGTAGTGGTGGCATGGAACGGGCAAATCTTTTCAAAAATAGACACGTGGACTGGTCAGTTTGCTGCGGCAGTCAAATTAAAACGCATGAATGACAATTTTGAAATGGTCGTTGCTTCAGTCTACGGTCCTACCAGTGCCTCACGGAGAAACGACCTATGGAGAGAGTTGGCCGATCTAGTGTGCACCTTCCAAGGGTGCCCTCTACTAATAGGAGGTGACTTCAATCTGACATTGGAAGCACAGGACCGTCCGAACGGAGCAGGAGGAAGAGACGTCGATTCAGAGGCTTTTTGGGCTTTCATTTCGGAGTCATTACTCCACGAAATGGGTCCTATCGACTGCTCATACACATGGCGAAGCACAATGGGCCATAACAGGATGTCGAGATTAGACCGATTCTTATGCTCAGTGGAGCTGGCAGAACGTTTCCCACTAGCAGAAGTAAGATCTCTCCCAAGGCCATTATCAGATCACACTCCCATTGTATGGGCCGGAAACGAAGCAAATAGAAAACCCACCTATTTCAAGCTCGACAAGTCGTGGCTACAAGAGGCTGGCTTCAAAGACGAGAAAATGAGAAAGTGGTCAGCACAGACCCAACTCAGATCCGAAATGGAAACACTTGCAGCAAGAATTCAGGGGCTGAGGCACCACCTGGTGGAGGCTCGTAAGCGCATCTACGAGAACAGAAGGCAATCCAAAAAAGAAGCCCTTCATAGGATCAAAGTTTTGGATGACCTGGAGGATACTCGATTTCTGGAAGAAGCTGAAGCCCTTGAGCGGAGAAAATGGAGAGGCGTGGTCTCCGAAGAAGACAAGAAGCTGGAGATGGACTGGAGACAAAGGTCTAGACAACTGTGGTTAAAGGCAGGGGATGCAAACACGAGATTCTTCCACCTAGCTGCTAATGGGAGAAGAAGGATAAACCACATTCAAAAGCTGAAAGTGAGAGGCCAGGAACACATCGGTCCAGAACTAGTGGGTTGTGCCGTTGCCGAACATTTCCGCTCGTTCTACAAAAAAGGACGGCGTAATCGGTGGGTGTGGTGTGGTAAGGGTGCACGAATGTTTAACCCGGCTCAAAAGGTTGATTTGATTCGCCCTTTCTCAGAGGAGGAGGTCAAGGAGGCAATTTAAGGACTTAATGGCGAAGGGGCGCCAGGCCCAGATGGTTTGCCAGTATCTTTTACCAAGAGTTTTGGGATTTGATGAGACCGAATGTGATGGCCACGCTTGAAGAATTTCGCCAAGAGACGGGCAGTATGGAGAGAATCAACCAAGCATACCTCTTTCTCCTTCCAAAGATACAAGGCGCATATAAAATCAAGGATTTCAGACCAATCTCGCTATCCAACTTCATCTACCTAATTATCGCCAAGGTCTCGGTGAATAGGCTGAGAGTAGTGATTGGAGAGCTTGTCGGGCCCTCCCTATTAGCATTCATACTGGGCCGCTTACTAGTGGATAGCGCAGTCGCAGCGGGAGATAGTAGCTTCATGGAAAAGGCACGGGACCAAGGGGTTCATGTGGAAAGTGGACTTCGCCAAAGCATACGACACACTAGATTGGCGCTTTCTTTGGGCATCAATGAAGAGAAGGGGCTTCCCGAAGGAATGGATCACATGGGTAAAGAGATGCATAACTTCACACTCTTTCTCGGTGTTGGTGAATGGGAGTCCAGAAGGAGGGCATGTACAACCACAAAGAGGTGTAAGGCAAGGTTGCCCGCTTGCCCCCTTACTTTTCGTCCTAGCGGCAGACGCACTCGCAACTTGCACCAACCTAGCAAGCTCCCACGGTCTCTTAAAAGGATATCAGACAGCAAGCCAACCCGAGTGTATTCCACTACTGCACTACGCAGATGACACCATTTTCTTTATAGAAGGCTCGGTGGAGGTGGCGAAAAATTTGTCCACCTTACTAGATCTATTTGCAGACTTCTCTGGCCTACAGATCAACCGGGCTAAATCAGCTTTTGTGGGTAGCGGCCTCTCTCAAGAGGAGGCGTCACGATGCGCAGAGGCACTTGGTACACCACTTGGAAGCCTACCCATGAGATACTTGGGCCTGCCACTGACCGCAGGAAGGATGACTAAGGTAGATTGGCAGCTGGTGGTAGAGAAGGTCGAGAGACGACTAGAAGGTAGGCAAGCCAGGGTGCTGTCTAGGGAAGGTCGACTAGTGCTAGTGAGGTCGGTCCTGTCATCAATTCCCATCTTCCACCTCTTGGTGTTCAAGATGCTAGTAGGAATCGGTCAGAGGCTCGAAGGCCTGATGCGTTGTTTCCTGTGGAAAGGAGCGGGGCCTAACGAGGGATGAGGCCTGGCGCTGGTGGCATGAGATATCTTCTGCAGACCTACCAAACATGGAGGCCTGGGTGTTCTCCACCCAACACGCAAGAACACAGCACTACTATCAAAGTGGGTGACACGGCTTTTGCACCCTCGAGAAGAACTAGCCATCCAAATTTTGGGTGACAGCTATGGTCGGTGTTTAAACTGGGAGGAGAAAGCAGCCCCAGGCAGGGGAATGTCGCCTTTCTATCTGGGCCTTAGACAGATTTTCCCCCAAGTTAAAGACTTTTTCACTGCCCGACTTGGCGATGGCTCCCTGTTTTGCTTCTGGAGAGACCCATGGTCTTCGGACATCCCTTTGAAGGAAGCATTTCCTCGGCTCTATGCGCTTGCCAGATGCCCCGATGCCACAGTGGCAGAATGTTGGGACAACATATGGAATCCAACGGTAGACGATGCTCTCTCAGATCAAAGGGTGGCAGACTTTTTAGGCATGCAACAAGATTTGTCTCAGTGCCGGCCAAGACATGGTGACCAAGACGGATGGAATTGGACAGACACTCCCTTCTCTGTTCGGAAGGCCTACAAGAAGCTATGCCAAGAAATGGAGGATCAATCAACAATCCAGGCATGTCGGGCCATCTGGCGCCTCAAGATTCCTTTAAAGGTTAAGATCTTTGGTCAGCTCTTACTACGCAAGAGGCTAGTGACACACGCCTTCTGTTGGAGGATGTATCCTAATACCTCTGCGACGTGCACTCTATGCACGAATGGGGACGAAGACTGCAACCATCTATTCTTTGCGTGCCCAGTCGCCCGTTCGATCTGGGCTACCCAAGTGCACTTGGCGCCAAATGTGACGTCAGAAGAGGTTTTTTGGGAGTTCATAAGGCAAGGGGGTCCTAGGAGGCGAGAAGTGGGTGGTCGAGCGTTGACAGTGCTCTGGGCAATATGGCTACACCGAAATGAGGTCTAGCCCACGAGGTCGAAGGCCTTATGGCATGCTGGTTCGCTAGAGGGGTAATTAGTTAAGAGAGGGGTTGTCCAGATGGGGAGGAGAGATTTAACTCTCTCCACATGTTACTCCGGGTGGTTACCGCTTTGTCGGGTGACCACCTTAAATCACTTGTCAAAAAAAAAAAAAGAAGAATGTATGGGAAGGCGCCCGAGAAGAAGAATATATGATAAAGAAACATGCCCGAGAAGCAGGCATCATTTTTTTTCTAGAAGAGGAAGATTCACTGGAGCGACGGGCCAGCAGTGGAGATCCTCCAAGTCAGACGGGAGCAGAGTCTATTCAGTGTCTCTCTCCAATACTTGCATATGACTCTCTTCTTCTACTCTCATCATACAATCTCATCTTCCATTTCCTATTGGGAGAACAACTGTAGACGGAGTTCTGTTTGATTTGACACTATAATTGGGATATCCTCTTGGATTACTCACAATATGAGGAATTTAGACAGAGCTCTTGTGAGGAACCGTATCAGTTTCGGATCGATCCCTCCCAATTAGAGATGCTTGTCTTCAAGCTGAAAATGGGGAACTGTTGAAGCATATTGACGGCATGCTCCCATGTCGCCTTGAAAGACTGAAGGGTATTCCACCCAGTAAGCACCTGAACTTCATAGGGGGAGAGACAGAAAGCCTGAAGATGGCGGCTGGTTTGGGGCACCATTAAATACCGTCCATTTGCATCAATGGAAGGGTTGGCTCTGAGCTTGAGTCTTGAGTGGAAGAAGGGGCTCCAGTTCTTTGGCTTGTTGTTTGCAAAGCAACAGAGATGAGTTTTGAGACCTCTGTTGCCCACTTTGGTCTGACCTTATATTTCTGGGTTGTATGGTGTGCTTTGTTTCAGATTGTTTCTGATGTAGGACATTGTCCTACTGCCGACCTATGAATAGGTCATTACGTGCCTTACAGGTAGGTAAGGCCCATCTTATGTATGATTAAGAACTCTCCCACTCTCTTTTGGGAAAATAGGTTAAATAGAATGTTGTAAGAGGAAGGACGGGCGTTTTGTTGTTGAATCATCTTTTCCTCCCCTGATCTTGAGATTCCCTCCTCTGACCTACCGTTTCTTGACTCTTGGTTATATTTTGTTGGCCTCTCCTGGCCAATGAGCGATCATCAGGTGTTCTTCCATTGAGTTGTGTTTGGCTATTCTCCTCGACCTACAACTTCCCCCTGGGGCCCTCTAAGCCCCTTCCATATCCAACCATCCTGGTTTCGGGTTCTCTTGCCCCTCTCAAATCCTCGTGTAAGCCTTCGATCTGAAAAAGGGTTGTTGACCCATATCCAACCATCCTGTTCATTGCACCTTGGGCTTAATTGTGCTAGGGAATATTGCAAGTTCAGGAATTCTGCTGCTCTCTAGTCCGACAGGGCAAAGGTTGGGTTCCAGGCTCCATCCCAAAGATCCGAAACTGTGGCATTAGGGCTCTGTCTAAGCTCATATAATCAAGGGAATGCTTCATGTAACATGCCTTGTGGCGACCATGAATCCAACCAATATTCAAATACCAAGCCATCACCTTACTTGACGTGGAAGAAATCCCCTACCAGGGGTAAGCTCTGTCAGACACGGAGCTTTTTTTCTCTCCCCTCGGGCACAGCTGTATCAAAGAGCGTGAGATCTTCTTGTTTCTTTCTATTCTTGAGCTTCTTCTTATGGAGGTTCTTCCTCCTAACCCTAGGATTAGGGTTCACAGGTGATTCACAATCTTGAATATTGAATGATGAAAGATGGGGATGGCTGAAAGTACCTATCGCAATATTACCAGGCATCCCCCCTTGACAATACCTTGGCTTGCCACCCCTCTAGTAGCTGCTCAACCTTCTCTGTAACCGGTTGCCAATCTGTTTTTGTCATCCTCCACCTCTTCAATGGCAGGCCCAAATACCTCATCAGCAACCTCCCAATTGGTATTCTGATACATTATTTTCTAAAACGCATCGTCCTCATGCCAATAAGAGGGTCTGATAGGGAATCACCTGCAGGATCTCACACGTGGGAACCCAGCTACCAAGGGCCAATAATTATCCAGCGGCAGGAGAAAAGCAGGAAGCTTTTTCTTTTTTTTCAAGCATTGGTTCGTGGATGGCGGTTACAGCTGAAGGCTGGGAGCAGGAGAGGCCTTTGACCAGGGAAGGGAGAAGGATCATCTGGTCTTTCTCAATGTTTTCATTTCCAACTTCGCTTCTTTTCTCCTGACTTTTGCTTCGACACTGAAGTTTCTGTTGAGTCATCTACTTGGATATTGGCCCTACATTCATAGATTTCAGATCTTGGTGAAATTCGGAAGTAAAGATACCTGACAGTATCATGCTCTCATTGCCTCTGCTCATTGACTCTCCTCTTCTTTGGATAACCCATTGCCCATAAAAGCTGATTTGGCCAGGTATCAGCTCATCAAAGGAAAGGTCCTTCAAAAATCAAGCACGAGCAAAAATGGGAGGGCCGATTGCCCCCTCCGGCCATTTTACGAAGTCATCGTGGTTCCCTCTCTCAGGATCTCTCTCTCTCTCCATCTTCTGTTCCCTCTCTAATGTCATCCCTCCAAGCAGCAGACATGCATTTGCTTGCAAGATGACCCTGGAACATTCCTACAATGTTCCACCCTGGGGATGCTCCCTCTCTTTTCTCTGGCATGTGATGTTCCATTATGTGGACCTCTCTTTCTTGACTTTCCTGTTCATCTCTCTTTCTTGTGCAAGATATTGGAGACATTGAGGTTTCACTACAGTATTTTCAAATGATTACATCTTTTTCATGATACATGTCTTGGAATGTATCAGAAGCTTATGGCTGGTTCATTCCTCCAATGGAAAAACAAAAAATATTTTTATAGTGGAGTACAAGAAGGAAATAGAAATAAATGGAAATTTCTCTGGGACTCAAAAAAATGAAGTATAAAAGGGGCGAACACCAGATGAATCAGTGAACCCCCCCAAGGACCTTACAGTCCCTTCACCATCAATCCAATCATATTCAAATCTTCCCCTCTCCGTCAGTCGCGCGCGGGAGCCATGTGGCCTTTAAACTCGCCACTTTGTGTAAGGCTCCATATGTAGAAGCCATTCTTCCCCTGAACAGCACCTCATTTCAATGCAGCCAGATGGCACACAACACTACCAATGCTTGACCACCTTCTTCATTTCCTCTGCCTCTACAATTTTGGACTGAGTCCGAGAAAGTCTCTTCAGATGTCACATTCAACCTTTATAATGCCTGGTTGGCCCAAATCGTGCGAGCAAATGAGCACTCAATGAAGAGATGATTGTAGAATTCTTCCCCATTGGAGCAAAGCAGACATTGTGATGATGTGTCCAGATATAGCCTTTTGTGGAAGACTCTTGTCATTAGTCTTCTTCGTGCTAGCAGCCAACCAAAGATCCTCACTTTAAGCGGGACTCTTTGTCGCCATATGAATATGAATGCTCGGATTAGTGGCCTATCTTCCTCTTGCCCCTCCCAGATCCTCGCGTTGGCCTTCTGGACGGAGAAAGGGCCATTTGTCCATACCCAACCATCTTTCTCTCCGTCGTTCGGTCTTAATTGTTTTTAGGGATTGTTGCATGTCCATGAGTTTAGTCACTCGTTGGTCAGATAAGGCACCCTTTATGATCTGTGTCCAGGCTCCATCCCAACAGTCCCAAACATGGGTATTTTGATTCTGGGCGAGCGCGTACAAACGAGGGAACATCTCACTCAAGATGCCCACCATGCATCCCTCCAATATTTATTTATTTTTTGAATAACTGCATCCCTCCAATACTGAAACATCCCCCTGTCGCCTAACTTAACAATAAAATATCAACCTTACTGTAAGGTTGATACGTTCTCGTACCGAATTGTAGTAATCTCGAAGTTGGAATGAATGACTTACAAGTAGGGAAGTCGTTCTACTCGGTATTTCAAGCGGATGCCCCTCCGATCTCCCGTCGTCGTCCATCTGGCGCACGCAAACCTTCTCGGAAGCTTGACCGCATACAGCCCTTCCTCACAGATCACATAAGCCTCAAGATTATCCAACCGAAGATGCCCCTTTCTCCTCCGTTTTCTTTATTTATAGTACTCTTTATTCCTTTCCTAAACTACCAGTCAAGAACTGGTAGTTATTCTGTCAGGTCAGCAGTACCTGGACCCGTGCTCTTCTCTATGACGTTTGACCATTTCTTCTGTCCTTGACGTTTTCTTCTTTCATAAACCTTCATAGGAATCGTATCAAAGGTGTTTCTGCTGCAACTTCTATGATTAAATTTCCTAGTTTGGTAGTTCATTGGGTGTGTTTCTTCGGTGAAGGTGGTTCAGGATATTGTAAGTATGGCTGGAGCAAATATTCTGCACCATCTGGGCGTTGTGCCACATTTCTGGTAAATAATGTTTGTCCCATAAAATTTTGGAGATTTTAACACGTACCAATTTGATTAATTCGATGAAATATCTTATTTTTATAGTACATGAACTCTTATGTGAATTTTTCCTTTTATATTGTTCGCCTGTGGTTAGGAATTTGGCAATATTGAGTCTCCGCTTTATCCAAGACTTGTACACTTCTTCACAACAATTTTTGCTAGGTATATTTCCAACAGCCATTTTTTCTTTCTAGAAATCTTGATACCTTACAAGCAAATATTGGTAGTTCTTTAGTTGTTTTCCATTAAAATGGGTAAATATTATCGTGTCTTCAGATCCAATACAATGTAACAAACTATACATAAAAAGTTGGAAGAATTATTTTTTTTGAAAAAAGTTGGAAGAATAAAATGCCAGAACTAACCGTTTAGGAGGTATTGGATCTCTTGTGTCTTAAATCACTCTTCCCTTATTGTCTCTCCCACTTTCTACTCTCGAAATGCTGTTCATCCTTATTCTCAGCAAGTTCCACATGGTATTAGAGCTTTGGTGTATCAGAAGAAAATCAAGGAAGGTCATCCTGAATTGAGACCTTGGATATTCTTCTTTCATCAGAATTTCTGTATTAATTGAGTTATTGTTTTCATCCTCAAGAAGTCAATTAAATTCCAGTTTATATCTGAAAGTTAGAGAAACCAGGAAACACAAGTAAAATGTTATCAATTAGCTCAAGGGAGAAAACTTACAATAGGGTTTTGGTTGAAGAGGGAGAGGATGGGTGATAAAAGCTGAAACCTAAACATGTTTTTACTTAGGAAAATATGTACTGTAATGTGTTTGAAGTTTTCTCCCCATTCTCTGCGTGATCACGAACAAATGAGGCTCCCTCTCCTGATTCTGCCTTCCAGTAGGAAGTTGATACAGTAATTCCTAGAAAATGAATCAATCAAGAAACGGAACCCACCTGTACTGGCTTGGCGGAGATTCAACACCGAGCTGGAGCAAGCTGTATTGCAATCCTGGCAACTTTGCCTCTGATGAAGATCTGAGATCTGGAGTTCAGTCACCCTTCTCATAGCCTGGTCGAATGCAACCCCGAGCCTAAAGGGAGAGACTTCCAACAGATTCTTGATCCTCCCCCTATTCAAAAGGGCCCCCCTCTCCTTATATCCTTCTCCTCCCACCCTGATTCTCTAATGGGCTATTATTTCCTTCCCCCACTAAATGGGACTGATTTAGCCCTTTTATTACTAGGTCTTCATGTGCCAATCCTCATGACGCTCTTCTATACTCTTTTATGCAGTAGACTTTGGGTCAGCCCTTGGAACACTCCCACTGTGCCCCATGTTGACCATCGTCTCCTTAGTCTCTCATCTAACTGTTCCTTCCTTGGCCTTCTCTTGTTTGAGATGTATAAGACCTTATCAGAAGTCCCCAAAACCTCATGAGCTGTCCCTGAGGCTTCATTGGCGGTTTCTCTTTCTCCCCCAAGTTTAGTACAAAACACCAAGTGAAATCTCTGTTCACGCGTCAATCCTTCGTTGGGTGCTTTCTATAGCACCCTAATAACGAAATGTATGGCAGTTTTATTCATAAGGCGTCATGTGCTTCTGCACTCGATTCATCAAATCCGTCATTATTCTTTCAGATGTACTTAACCCTCTGTATCATAAAAAAAGAGTTTGATTGGGATACTGGAGAGATAGGAAGACTTTGGTTTGTTGATTAATATCTGATAGATGAGAGATGTAGAATATCAATGTCCTAGGATTAGGATGAAAAATTGATCTAAAGAAGCAAAGGAAGTCTGGTAACAATTATTAGACCAATTGACTCCTCGGGCTGGTACATAATCCAATACATTAAATAAGGAGAGATTGAGAGAAAGGAAGGAGAGAAACAGTTCCTTCAACACTCCCCCTCAAGTTGGAGTGCAGATATTCTTCAAGCTCACTTTGTTACTTTTTAGGAGAGATGTTATGAAGAATTACCCAATCTCCATCATCTCTTTGATAGCATGATGATCTGCTTCAATTTGCTTTGTGCAATCATGTTGAACTGGATCATGGATCAAGGCTTATTTCTGACTTATCATCTCACAGGAGTTCCACCAGTCTCAAACAAGAGAGCTTCAGCTTAGCCAACAGATTTTTAATCCAGGAGGCCTCAATAGACCATAGAAAAGAGCCCAAAATTCTGTTTCTATGCTTGAGCAACCAATAATGCTTTGCATTTTGATATGCCATAATACAAGTTTACTTCCAATGAAGGTGCAGTTTCTCAATGTAGAATGATATTTCACATTTATAGGCAGACTGATGTCCATGCTCCCATCACACCTGGTTTACAGGTATGTTGGACGAGGTGTGTTGGACGAGGCTTCTTCTTCTTTACAGGTATGTGCGTGGAATGTCCATATCAAACACCCAGGCAGGAGATACAGATGAATCTCCTCAGTGAGATCACATGGAGAAATTCATTTTTGACATCCATTTTCAGCTATCAGCATTGCACAAGGACCATTTTCAGCTATCAATATGCACTTTATATTCCTTATTTTCTTTTATTCCCTTTTTTTCATATCTCTCTCTCTATATGTACCCTCTTGACGGGAACCCAACTCAGACGGTTATTTTCTTCTTTTCACATTCTTGTTTTTCTATCCTCGGAGCTCTCTCTTTTCTCTCTCTCCCTCCGCGGATCTTCTCTCCTTCTACATGGTATTAGAGCCTACCATTCACCAAGATCTGAATGCTGCCGATGACTTTGCTGATCAAGCTCTGTTGATTCAAAGCTTCAATTTCTCAGTGTCTATCCTTCGACGTCGATCTCTCCGGCATCGATCTCTTGGCATCATTTCTTTTTCATAGATCCCTCGTTCTGCCGCGATCTGCCGGGATCCGTCGTGATCTGCCGGAATTCTTCTGTCGATTCAAAGTCGGCATCGATTCTCGTTCTGCCGTGATCTGTCGAGATCTGCCGCGATTTGCCGTGATCTGCCGGAATTCTTCTATTGATTCAACATCATCTACTACTTTCTTGATCGACCTATTTGACGTCACTGCTCACAGTTCTTTACAGTTTGGGATTACTACCGTCAGTGACTCCAGTCTTGTGTTCGTTTGACATCATCGACTGTTGCAACCTTGATTTACCCAAATCAGAGTATCTCATCGTGATTCATCACTCCCGCCAGACCTCCGACACCTTATGGCGCCCAACAACTCTACTACTTCTGCTGCCGCTTTGCCACCCGGGCTGTCTTCTCACTCATCCGAGCTGAGCTCTTGGCACTATTCTTTGCCCCGTATACCATCTGATTTTAGATTCATCGGGTTGAATCTTCTTCAATAGCGTCAGTACGTTCGAATCACCTTGAAAGGGAAACTTATGAAGCATCTTTTGGACGAGCCGCCACTTCCCACCCCGCACTATGATCAGTGGCTTGATGTTGAGGGTGTGGTCCATCGGTGGCTTCTTGACAGTATCAGTCGATCGTGTGCTTCTGAATTCTTATCTCTCGATTCTGCCTAAATATTTATGAACTTGTGATGCTGCTCAAGAATCTCACTCGAAGCGAAACAACCTGGCCATTATTTATGAACTTGTGACTTGCTCGCTACTCCTTCACATGAATATGCCTAAATATTTCTGGGATGAAGCTTCTCTAACTGCTGTCCACCTCATTAATCGTCTTCCCTCCCGCGTTCTTTCCCATCTTTCCCCTATCGATGCTATACTTCGGGCCTATCCCACCATCTCCTTGAAAACCAATCTTATTCCGCGTATTTTTGGGTGCACCTGCTATGTCGCTAGCCCTTCTACTCATCGCATCCTTGTGAGTAAAGATGTCAGCTTTGACAAGTCCACTCCATTCTACCTCCCTGGCTCGTCATCCTCTCCTTCCCCTTCTCCTTCATGTGATGAGTCCCTCAATTTCCTTGTTCCACTTCCACCTCCTCCCTTGTCTGTTATACCTGCCCCCCCTCCATTGACTCTCCCCAACTCCGCCCCTCCAAAAAAATTTGATGGGACCACGTACCATCGCCGTCTGCGTCGTCCATTGAATGTCTCTGCCCCGTCACCTGCACCAATAACTGAAGCCACAACATCTCCTCTCCCTTGCGATGCCCTTTCCTCGGCCTCACCACCCTCTCCACTCCCTGCTGCCCCGGAGCCCTCTCCAGCTTGTGATGATCTTCCCATTGCCCATCGAAAAGCCCGTCGGTCATGTACCTCTACTCCCCTTTATCCTTTAGCCAATTATGTTTCATTCCATCGCCTCTCCCCATCCTACCGTGCCCTTCTTACCTGTCTTGATTCTATTACCATTCCGAAGACGGTGGATGTAGCTTAGCTTCCCCTGAGTGGCGTCATGCAATGAAAGAGGAATTGGTTGCCTTGGAAAAAAACCAGACTTGGGATCTGGTTGCATTGTCTTCGGGCAAGCACTTGGTTGGTTGTCGGTGGGTCTATACCGTCAAGTACCAGTCTGATGGTTCTCTCGAATGTTATAAAGCTCGTCTTGTGGCTAAAAGCTGTACACAGCAGTTTGGTATTGATTATCTGGAGACATGCCCTCGCGGCTAAGATGAATACTGTTCTTTATCTTATTGCCCTCGCGGCTCATCATAATTGGTCTCTTCAGCAGTTCGACGTCAAGAATGCCTTTCTTCATGGTGATCTCCATGAAGAAGTTTATATGGCCTTGCCTCCGGGCTATACGACTCCTCCTCCGGTGCCTCCCTTGGTGTGTCGTCTCAAGAAGGCTCTCTATGGCTTGAAGCAGTCTCCTCGAGCTTGGTTTGGTCTGTTTACGCACTCGATGAAACTATTTGGATATTCTCAGTGCAACGGTGACTATACACTTTTCTATCATCATTCCTCGTCCGGGGGCGTCACACCACTCCTTGTCTACGTGGATGACATTATCATTATGGGGAATGACTCGCATGCGGCAGGTCAGTTAGCGGCTCACCTTGCAAGTGAATTTGATATCAAACATCTTGGTCTCCTCCGATACTTCCTTGGTATTGAGGTGGCATATTCTGCGACTGACATCTTCCTTTGTCAAAGAAAATATATTACGATCTTCTTCAAGAGCTTGGAAAGGAGGACTCACAACCTCTTACCACGCCCATTGAAGTAAATCACCGGCTATCTCTCGCAGAGCATGAGGTCGTTGATCAAGGAAGGTACCAAAGATTGGTTGATAAGTTGATATATCTCACTCACACTCGCCCTGACATTGCTTATCACGTGGGTGTGTTAAGTCAATTTATGCATTCTCCAAAGGCATGTCATATGCATGCTGCCAACCGTGTACTTCGCTATCTCAAAGGTACCGTTGGTCTTGGTATTCAATTCAAGGGAAAAGGTGTTCTCCAATTGGACATCTATTCAGATGCTGATTATGCTGGTTCTCATGTTGATCGTTGCTCCACGATGGGTTACTGTACCTTGGTGGCAATATTATTATATGGCGCAGTAAGAAGCAATCTGTCGTCTCTCGATCCAATGCTGAAGCAGAGTTTCGTGCCCTGGCACAAGGTCTATGCGAAGCATTATGGCTCACCAGTCTTCTTGCAGAGCTGAAGCTATCGTGTCATCAACCTACTCAAATTTTCTGTGATAATAAGTCAGCTATCAGCATCGCTCATGGTCCAGTGCAAGACGACTGCACTAAACATGTTGAAGTTGATCGGCATTTCGTAAAAGAGAAACTGGAGTCTGGACGTTTTTGCCTTTCATACGTTCCATTCGCCCATCAACGCGCTGATATCTTCACCAAAGGATTGTCGGCCCCACGCTTTCATGAATTGTGCGGCAAACTGGGAATGGATAACATCCACTCACCAGTTTGAGGGAGACTATTGAATATGTACTTTATATTCCTTATTTTCTTTTATTCCCTTTTTTTCTTATCTCTCTCTATATATGTACCCTCTTGAAGGGAACCCAACTCAGATGGTTATTTTCTTCTTTTCACATTCTTGTTTTTCTATCCTCGGAGCTCTCTCTCTGTCTCTCCGCGGATCTTCTCTCCTTCTACAAGAACTTCTAAGATCTCTTGCCTCAGACAGTGGGAGCCTCTTCATTGGGGCCTTTCAGGAAGAACTATGCTGCTGTGCAGAGAACAGAACATAAAATGAGATCTTCATAGCACCCTCAAACTGAAAAGCAGACAGAAATCACAAACAGAGGGTGTGAATGCTTTCTTAGATGATGCACATCAGAAATCCCAAAAAGGTGGAGAAAATGTTTACTTAATACAGACTAAAATTTTGACATCTCTTCTCATTCCCCAGACAAAATCACTCCATCTGAAGCTAATTGTGGTAGAGAACCTCCATCCGTTGGAGTATTGATCTCACCTGCACTTATTAAATCACAGATCCAGTTGTCCATAAAGGGATCAACTCCTGACACACATAAAATCTCGTCTGAATAAGTCTCAGAATTACATGAAGGATCATGCTGATAAGTGCCAATCTCAGGCTCATTTTCAAGTTATGGATAAATTTTATTGCATGAAATCTTTCTCCAAGAGATCGAATGAGAAATTTTGTCCTTAATATTTTGTCCCTTATACCATCTCGCAAAAAATCAGACTAGTGGCTTACAAAATTTGACTTGCCTAATCAATCCTCTCACCTGTTTTCCATTTTTAAATCTAAGTTGGCAGTTGGGGGGAATCATAAAGCTCATCTTCTTCCCTCTATCCAAACTGGAAATGGGACGTGTTAGTGAGAAGCATATGGCAACAATATTTGAGAAAAAGAAGCAGAAGTCAAGACTATATTAGGGGGGGAGATCCAAGCGATGAGCATCGACAGGATTTACCTGACTCTGTTCTTGTGGTGTTGTTGGCTGGTGCAGGAGATCCTCTCACTCCAGAGCGAGCAGCAGAGGCGGCCACATTCCCACCTACCTATCTCATCCATTATTCACAATTCTCTTCTGGACCTTACAGTGAATTGTCCTCTCTAACTCATCCATAACTATTTCTTCCTTAGACAATCTGCGAAGCAGTTCCGATTTTGTTGGAGTTTCTTTTATTTGCATTGGAACTATTGCTACACAAACCTAGTATCTACCATGTGTTTTTTCAGACATTTGAAGGAAAGAAATACTGAATGATGAACCAAGGTTTTCCTAAAAAGGAAATTGTGCATCCAGTATCTCATTTTAGTCGTACATGTTTCATAAAACATGACTTTGTTATTTTATACACAGGATGCAAGTAAAACGTTCCTCACAGCCAGCCGTTATTTCCCTACCGATCTGCCATTCAGATGGTTTGCTACTTTTCATTCTACTATTTTCCTTAACAAATTTTTTCAACCATATACTCTTCGCTCTTATAAAATGCATTATTTTTCCTGATAGCAATGCAGTGCTTGACGCTCTATTTTTTATTTAATTTTATATAAGGAGACGAATTTTTTGGTAAAGATACCAATGATGTATATGATTTCTGAATTCTGGAGATTTGTTATATGATCCTCATCATATCTAGGCTCATTTTTATTGTTTTACCATTGAGGATATTCTGATAATTTGTGTTTCATGGCTTTTCTTGGGAGGACAGCAAAGAAGACTGAAGTTTTTCCCATTCCCAGTCCATTCTATCTCCCTCTCCCCATCACAATGATCTTACCACCATTTTCTCTCTTTTGCCAGCTTCCTTGAGAATAAATTAGTTTCTTATCAATATACAGCATTAGCTGTGAAACCTGAGTGATATTTCTTTTGATTTTATGTTATAACATGGTGTGGATTTTTCTTCCAAAAAAGAGGTGGTTTATGGACTGGACTTCAATGATTGCACCTGATATCATGATTGATCCTTCTCTGGGATAATCACTGTAGATGACCATTGCTCCCCAATTTACCATATCAAAGTGGAGCCTAGGAAGCCCCACTTAAGAGTAAACATGAAGCATTTTAGAATGGATTCAAGAACTACAATGAGTGAAGATATGATCAATAATGAGGTTTGGGAATACTCTCATGCCGTACCTTAGGGTTTGACCCTGTTTTTTTCATCTTGTCTTCCTGCTTGACTTTATTCAACTCGTTGGTTTCATTACAGCAAGTATTGGTAGACGCTTTTCTTGAACCCTCTAAATAGCAGTCCAGCTGTATTGGGGTGGGGGGGTGTGTGGGGGCCACAGGTTCACCCCGTGGTCCAGCAGTGTGGCATTTCTTTAAGTATTTGCATGAGGTTTTCTCCTGATATGATTCCAGGCCTAGTCTAGCAAAGACGCCAGCCAAATGCAGCCCAGGCGAAAGCAACACCACACCGCGTTACTTAAGAGTGAAGTTCATTCAGGAAAGGCAGGCAATCAGATTGTGATTTTCTCCTTCTCCTCTCCTTAACCTCGCTTCCTTGGTCGTGATTTTCCCTCTCTTCTTTCTCTGAAGAGGTTCTTTCCTGCAGAGATGACTTTCCCAAGTATCTTACGGATGGCGATGATCTTGCCGTCAACGCGCTAGCCTTAACTCTACTTTTCTCTGAACGCAGACTGTTCCCTCCCTCTCCCTCTTGCTGCTCTTGGTCAGACCTTTGGCAAATTTATCAAGCGCAAGAAAACGTTGATTAACAGAAGGATTAAATAGTTGATAGAGACCCCCTTTGGGTTCTTATCATCTCCTCACGTACACTTTTTTTAAAGAGGCATTAAGCAGGGTGTCTCATTGATCATTCAGCAGAGCGCGCCCTATCAGATTTGGTATGGCAACAGCACCGTCACTAATTCAAAAAGAAAACAGCACCGTTACACACGGGGATGTCCAAGTGGCAGTGGTTCCAGTTGATCTCCAAGGGTACATGGCTGTCGTCACCCTTCTACTGGTTTTCGACCTCAGCACCGACGTTATCCTGGGGTATGCCTGGTTGCGCACGCTCAAGTGGACCCAAGCGCATTGGGACCTGTTCCTTTTGAAATTTCAGGTCGATGGAGTATGGGACACCTTGGAGGGCGACCCCACCAAGTGCCGCTCTCTCAAGGCACGCCATCAGCCTAACAGAGTGCCCGACACGCTGAACGCCATGTATATGTCTCCTTCCAACTCCCCGCTGACATCATCCACTGCGGCAGATGCACATGGCCTCTAGGAGCAATGCTTCCCTCTGGTTTTCCACCACCCAGAGGGCCTTCCCCGGCATGCATTGGATCACCAAATCAACCTTCTGCCAGGTATGGGCCTAGTCAATTCTCGCCCTTACCATTACTCTCAATGTCAGAAAAACAAGCTGGAGCAGCTGGTTCGGGAACAACTCGAAGCGTGTCTTATCCGGCCCTCACGCAGTCCTTATTAGAGCCCGACGCTTCTGGTTCGTAAGAAAGACAACCAATAGCATTTCTGCGTTGACTATCGTGCTTTGAATAAAATCACTGTCCCCAACTGATTTCCCATTCCGGTGGTCGACGAGCTGCTCGAAGAATTACATGGCATGTCATATTTCTCCAAGCTGGATCTCAAACCTTGCTATCATCAGATTCGAATGCACGACTACGATATCGACAAGACGGTGTTCAAGGTTCATTTGGGGCATTATGAGTATGTGGTCATGCTGTTTGGGCTCTCAATCGTGCCGGCCACCTTTCAAGCCTTGATGAACATGGTCTTCCAGCCATTGCTCTAAAAGTTTGTGTTTGTTTTCTTTGATGGCATTTTAATCTACAGCCGCAGCCGCGACAAAAACATGGACCACCTATCCCAAGTCATGCAACTTTTGGACACCCACGCCCTCTACGTCAATGCCAAAAAGTGTTTCTTCCTCCAAAATCGGCTCGCGTATTTGGGTCATTGGGTATCTTCGGAGGGTGTGGCTACGGATGCGGACAAGGTAGGAGCAGTCTAAGATTGGCCGATCCAACCTTACCTTAAGGGACCTCCACGGGTTCCTTAGCTTGGCGGGATATTACCGACGGTTTGTGGCCGGTTTCGCCACTGTTGCGTGGCCGCTGACTCGCCTCCTCAAGGAAGGCATGTTCAAGTGGTCGGCTCACACGCAGGCTGCCTTCAAACAGCTAAAGCACGCCCTCTCCAGTGCCCCAGTTCTTATTCTCCCGGACTTCTCGTCTGAATTTGTGCTGGAAACAGATGCGTTGAGCACCGGAGTGGACGCCATGTTAATGCAGCGCAACCGACCTGTAGCTTACTTGAGTCAAGCTCTTCCGCCCACCGCTCATACTCACTCGGCTTATGAAAGGGAGCTCATGGCTATCATTCTCGCTGTTCGCAAATGGCGTCATTACTTGCTCTTCCAGCCCTAGGCACGGATCAGCAAAGTTTCAAGCATCTGTTAGAGCAACGAGAAGTTCAAAGTGATTACAACAAATGGCTTTCCAAGCTCTTGGGATACAGTTTCTCCATTCAGTACAAGGCCGACCACTCCAATGTTGCCGCAGATGCCTTGTCCTGCATCTCCACCCATGACAACCTCACTCTCGGGGCAATATCATGGTCACATTGGGGCGACTTGCCAATGATTCGTCACAAGGTTTTGGAAGACCCCAAGCTTGCGGCCATCGTCCATGCCATCAAAGCAGGCCAGGTTTCTCCACCGCACTTTACAGTCTCTAATGATACATTGCTTTGTGGTGGCAGGGTGGTGCTTCCCAAGTCCTCAACCTTCATTTCGCCCATTCTGAGAGAATTCCACACCACGGTAGTGGGGGGCCTCGGGGGATTCCTCAAGACTTACAGACGCATTATCCCGCAGTCCTTCTGGCCTGGCATGGAGCGAGACATCAAACAATTCGTCAACAGATGCCACGTTTATCAGCAGAACAAAGCATCCCATCTCGCTCCTGCCGGACTCCTCCAGCCTTTCCCCACACCAAGGTGTATTTGGGAAGACATTTCCATGGACTTTGTGGAAGGCCTGCCCAAGTCCAATGGCCTCGACACGATTTTGGTGGTGGTGGACTGACTCAGCAAGTACACCACTTCCTCGGCCTTCGTCATCTATTCTCGGCCAAGGAGGTGGCCGACAAGTTCACTAGAGAAGTCATTAAACTGCACGGGACCCCTACTTTCATCGTCTCCGATCGGGGCAGCATCTTCATGAGCGGATTCTGGCGGGAGTTACATACCCTCCAAGGCACCCAACTCTGTCACAGCTCCGCCTACCACCCGGAAACAGATGCGCAGACCGAAGTGGTCAACCGGAGCCTCAAGACTTACCTCCACTGTTTGTGAGGGGACCAACCTCGCCGATGGAGTACTTGGTTACATTGGGCCGAGTTCAGATACAACTCCTCGCACTACTCCACCATCAAAATGTCCCCGTTCGAAGCGGTTTATGGAAGACCACCGCCCAACTTCCTCCGTTATGGCTCTTCGCCCTCTCTGCTCGATGAGGTCGATCACCTCCTCCGTGACCGGGACACACACTTGGACCTCCTGCGACAACATTTGGACCGTGCCAAAGCTAACATGAAGGCCCAAGCCAACAGACGACGCCACTCCGTGGAATATCAAGTTTTCGAGCAAGTCTACCCCAAGCCAACAGACCGCCTGCAGTCCCTGGCCAAACGACCCTTGGAGAAGCTCTTTCCATGCTACTTTGGCCCTTATTCCATCCTCAAGCACATCGGTCCTGTTGCTTACCACCTCGCCCTCCTGGAGGGCGCGGGCATTCACCCCGTCTTCCATGTGTCCCAGCTCAAGTGCGCCGTGCCCAGCAACGTGCCTCCTTAGCCGCTCCCTCCACTGCTCACCGAAGACCGCACGTGGCACGTAGTTCCCTCCAAGATTACTGCTTTTCCTCCATTCTTGGAGGGGTGCCAAGTACTCACTCATTGGGAGGGTCTTTCGGCCTCCGAGGCTTCATGGGAGCTCACTTCCGGCCTCCAGGATCAATTCCCCTCGTTCCAGCTTGAGGACAAGCTGCTCAAAATAGGGGGAGTATTGATATGCTCCGGCAGCGGGTCTACGCTCGGAGGAAGGCCCGAGCTGGGCCCGTCATGCACGCTCCGGCCCAAACTGCGTCACCTCCTACTAGACATGGTCGTGCGGTTCGCTTTGTGCGAATCCGTGCGATTTGTGCGTTCTGTTTGGATTTCCGAACAGAACAAACTCTAAAACAAACCGCACTTTGCACAGACCCCTGTGCGGTTCGTTTGTGCGAATTGTGCGATTTTTTCTTTTTTTAAAAAAAGAAAAAAGCGTTTTAGGTCCTCCTCCTTGCCGCCCTCGGTCCTCACTCCCTCCCCACTCCCTCCGTCCTCCTCCTTGCCGCCCTCCTTCCCGTCAGTCCGCCCTCCTCTAGGTCTTCCTTAACCCTCGGTCTGCCCTCCTTGCCGTCGCTCTCCGCCCTCCTTGCTGTCGGATCACCCTCTGCGAGGTAAGAACTCACCCGTTCTCTCCCTCTCCCTCTCCCTCTTCTTCTCCTTATTCTTCTCTCGTTCACTGACTCTTCCGCACGCTCTCACTGCCCCTATTCTTCTCCATTTTTCGATCTCCCACATTCCCTCTTACTCTTTCCCATAGGCCTCTCCCTCTCCCTTGCCAATGTCACGGTGTATATTCATCTCCAATTATCTGCCCCTCACTGTCTCTCATTCATTCTTCCTGCCCCTCTCCCTCTCCCTCTCCATATCCATGTCTCCCCCTCTCACGGTCTCTCTTCTTCAGAAATACTCTGTCCCACCCTCCTCTCTCAATATCTCATCCTCTCTCTATCTGTCTCCATGTCTATGTCTCTCCCTGTCCATCTTCCTCTTTTTCTCCTATTCTGCGTTGTCCGTTCTCTCAATCACTCTTCCTCTGCTTCTCCTTCTCCTGTCGCCAATCTCTCTCCCTTTCACGGCGTATATTCATCTCAAATTCTACCCCCGACCCCATCTCTCATTCATTCTCCCTCTCCCTTCCATCTTCCTTTTGTGTGAATTTGTGCAGATCGTGCGAATTTGTGCGAATTGTGCGTTCTAATTTTCGCACACCAAACGAACTGAACAGAGAACAGACCCCTGTGTGGTTCATTTGTGCGAATTTTTTGTGCGAATTAAACGAACAGAACAGAACACACATGCCTACCTCCTACTTAAATACCTCTTCCGCGACCGGAAGAGGTAGGCATTCACACAGAAAGACCTTCCTATTCTCCTTCCCTTCCTTCCTCTCCGGATTACCTCACTCTATTTCTCTCTCGCGGTTCATAGGTCGAGGCATCTCCCCTTCGCTCGAGCTGACAGCCGCACTTCCCCGACCATTCCCGTTTCTCTACTATCTACCCCGGGAACCTTCTCTTCTAACCCCTTTCCAATTCTGTCATCAACATTGAACCTTGAGTATTTCCATTGAAAGTTGGTTTAAAATCGTCCCTCGATATGTCCCTGGAGCGGGGTCATATCGGTGGACTGCTGTAACAGTGGTCTTCCCTGTGTTATCTTGGCGTGATGTCCTCGGAAAAGAAGAATCCTAGTCTTCTCATGAAAATGGCCTTGTTTCCTCTCTGATATGTAATTTCGTTGAGATTTCTGAACACGTGAGGTTTCATGTATCATTCCGAGGCAAATAATCTTTGACAAAGGCACCCTCTAGGACACCATGGAGGGAGATGAGAGCGGAAAAAAATTTAGGGTAAAAAAATGGTCATCTTTTCATTACAAGATGGAGACATCCATGCTAGTCATTTTGAGCTACATCATTAATGGCCCTATACTTGAGATTATAACAGATATATTCCTCAAAACTGTAGTAGCACGTGTTTATCAGGCCTCTGGATGGATGTGTCAAATTCCCTTTTAAACTAAGTGCTGAATATGTGGATGACCATAGGTCTAATTTGTGTTTGAGAAAGAAAAGTCCTTCTGAATCAAAACACAATTAAGTATCAACAACAAGAGATGCTATGAGTGAATTCTAATGGTTAAGAACCTTTTCCTCTAGTGGAAGGAATAGTGGGATTCTTGTGCTTAAAAAATTCGCAAACATCATGTACAGAATCATTCAACTTTTTCCCCAAAATCAGTTCAGGGTACATAAATCTCATGCAAAAAAGGATGGGTTTTCCAGTCTTCTATCATTGTGACATGATCCTATTGCTTAGGTTTCTATTTGGTATTTAAGCCCACTAGGAGCATTGTAGTCTTTTGTCGCTAGGGTAGTTTTCTCCTTTCCTTTCAACAATCAGTAGCCTGACCCTCATGTGTGGCAAAGAAGAAGTGAAAAAAGGTCTCAGTTATAATCCCTGGTTTGTACTCTCCTCTGTCTCTGTATCTTCGCTCCCATTATTGTCTCTATCCCTCATCCCTTCCCCAATTGGAACCTACATCAAGGTTCTTATTATGCCATTTGAGCCTCCAATTCTGACCATCCTTGGGTAAGTGTGCGGATCATCCTACAAAGGTCCTTCTCACGCCCCAATCTCTCCATTGTGTATTGTTATGATCTAACCCCTCTAGTAAGCCCACTAGTGACATTATCGTCTTTCCCTTCAATCTTGCATTTCCCTTTAAATATGTAGCCCTCCTTGTTGGAGGGCAGGACTTGAATTACAAGTGTTTCCCCTTTGGTGAGATCAGTCAAGAAAGCTAGGTGGCGGTGAGAAGGGAGAACAGCGGCAGTGAACAGTGGTGAATGGGGGAGAAAAAAGATCTAGGAGAACAAGTCTGGTGATCGACCTCCGCCTTCCACCGCTGGCGATTTCAGCGAGAAGTCTTCATCCAGAGGTGCAGGATTGATCTGCGATCTACGGTGGACGGCGATCTGTGGGTAGAATGGCAAACTGCGATCTGCGGGTAGAACGGTGATCTGCGGCGGTGAACGGTGGTGAACGGCGGTGAAGGGAGAACAATGGCGGCGAACGGTGGTGAACGGCGGAGAAGGGAGATCTAGGAAAATGGCGAAAAAGGAGAAGGGCGAGAAGGGAACGGCGGGGAAGGGAGATTTGCGAGAAGGGCGAGAAGGGAGCTCGGGACTGAAGAGGGAATGGCGAGAAGGGAGAAGGGCGAACGGCGGTCCTTGGAGGAGGAGGGAGAAGGGCGAACGGCGGTGAACGGCAGGGAGAGGGGCGATTGGCGGGGAGAGCAGCAAACGGCGGGGGAGAACGGTGGGGAGAACGGTGGGGAGAACGGAGAAAGGCGAGGGAGAACAGTGTTCCCTGATCCCTGATCCGTGATCGGCGATCCTTGGAGAACGGCGAGAACAAGGGGGTAGGGAGATCTGCGAGGACTAAGACGAGGGAGAAGGGCTCCGACGGGGACGAGGGAGAACAGGGAGACTCCGAAGAGGACGCTCCGTCGAGGAAGCTCCAGTGAGCAGGCCCTGGCAAGATTCTGACGAGGCTCCGACGAGAATCTGACGAGGGCTCCGACGTTCCGGCGTCGTCGACGCCCCGGCCCTCCGACGCTTCGAGGACAGACGAGGACGAGGTGAAGCCGCTACGACTCTTCACCAAGGGCACGAGGCTCATACTCTTTTCCAAGCCTCCACCGTCTCCGTTGGGTGCTCGGCAATTGCGCAAACCCTGACACTTGTAAGACGTGAAGAAGGGAAAGATGGAGCAGCGCAGGAATGAAGCCATCAGGGGCGGTGGACGCCCCAGTGCAGGTCGCTGTCATGATAGGAGAGCGGCCGGTCGGGAGGAAAGTGAATGGATGACAGTACGGCGGCGGAGCAAATTCTTCAGGCGTGACGACCGACACGACATCGGCCGCCGCAGCGAAAGGGTTGTGGCTGCTCAAGAGGAAGACAAAGCGGTGGCAGAGGGATGGCGGGGCAGAGTCCCCAGGCACGGCGATCACCCAGATGTAGGCCGCCGGGGCGAAAGGGATGGTGGGAAGGGGATGAGCCGCCAGCAGCATCCCCCGGCATGGAGAATTCCGGATGCGGAGTTGCGATCACGGAGGGATGTCTTCGGCAAGGGCCTCCAGCGAGAAGGTTTCTACATTTAGAGTTCCAGACACAAAGAGGTTCTCCACTGGGACATGTCTCAGCGTGAGGGCTTGAGGAGATGGCGTGAGGTCCCCAACGTACGATCCTCCATCCACGCTGGACGGGAGCACAGGGCAAACATGCAGAGAACAGTTGGTGACAGAGGGAAGAGACTCAAGTATGTGCAACCCACTGAAGGGCTTCATGCACGAGAATGGAGAGGCCATGAAGATGATAAGGAGGAGATTGGAGATGACTACACCATGCAGGGAAGGTGGCGGTGCAAGATCAGGGCCGGAGAACGTGGGGTCACCAGACACACACACTACGCTCGGAACATGGGGGGGACCCTGGAGTCAAGTTCATAGAAAGAGACAATTATGTTGAAGTCAAGCACAAGCAGTCACCACACACACGAGATAATGGGGTTCGAGCACTAGACTCAAGCCCACATGAAGAAGTTTTAGTTCGAGGGAATAGAGTAGCACATGGAGCGGAGGACGATGAGGAAGGATGGGTGACGGTAAGGCCTCGTCGCGTTGAAAAGCCACAATCTAAAAGCACAATGACATATCGATGACCTGCCAGCGAGGAGAACAGGTGCTTCAGATGTTTAGCGATGGGACACCGAGCAAGAGAATGTAGAGAGTCAGCGATCTGCCGCAGATGCAGAGGGGCAGGACACCGCCAAGCCAATCGTCATCGAGAGACTGGAGAAAAAAATAAAAGACATGATCAGAGGGTGCAACAGTCCTGAAGACAGGACCAACAAACGACCCCCCTAGTTACAAAGGGGGTGGATACATGTGCTATTTCACTCCAAAAGTGCTTAGTGGGGGACGTGTTCGGGGAATCTCCAGGGTTAGAGGAGGTCCGAGAAGGCAATGGAAGAAAGTTCCGATACTAGAGAAGGCAGAATTACAAAGGCTAGATATGAACACCCTAGTTCTTCGAGGGGTATCAATGGCCGAATATGTTGCGGTATGCGGCTGGACGCAGAGGGTAGATGACACCACGGAGGTGAGGTGGCGCCGAGTTCTCCCTACGGACGGGGCTGATCAAATTAAAAAAATGGGGACGGTAGTAGAGGTGCACGGGGTCCCATTGGTGCATCGTCGAGATTCGACGCTGGAGAAGATAGTCACTTCATTTGGAAATCTTAAGAGTATCATATCTACGGGTTTGGAGGATGGGGAGCCAAGGGTGGTGCTAGTGGAAGTCGAATTGATGGAAGGGGATTTGATACCGGAATTGGTCTGGTCCCATGGAGATGCGGGCACCTTCAGAGCCAGAATAAGACCTATGACTCTTCTGCCAGCGCCACGCGCAGCCGGGGTCAGTAGCGATATACAACGCGAGATGGAGAACCAGACAGGTTACAGTCGTTAGCCATAGAAGTACAGTCGAGACGACAGGTTACAGTGGGAGAGGTAGCACCAGACAAAGATATCGCAGACAAGGTCAGCGGTGAGAGCGCAGCAACGGACCTCCCGTCGTCCTTGACCAGGGGGACATCACAAAAGAAGACCACGGTCCATAAAGCGCGGCGGTTCACTAATGAAGACCTTCGGCATTTTAAGGGCGTGGTTTACAGTCGGGAAAATTGGCCTTGACAGATGCGGAAGGCAAGAAGACGTGGGTGGTGTCCAGGAAACACGGTCAAATGCGCTTGATCGCAGAAGGAAGGTCAAAGATAGTGGGTCTCCAACAAAATATGAATGGGACAACATCGCGGGGGCTGAACACCAAGGAGCAGGAGATCGGAGAGTATTCAAATCACCAAAGTAACAAAGAACTACAGGACGAGCATGCCACACTGCTGACAGTGTACGAGGTTGCCGAGTGTGTGGATGTGACGCCGGAGAGGCGACAAGGGGGGCAACCATCGTTTCAATTATGAAGTGCGTCTCATGGAATGTACACGGTCTCCATGATGAAGGGAGATGAGGAGTGATCGGAAGGTATTTGCGGCAATGGGGGGCCACAGTAGTTTGCCTACAAGACACAATGATGGAGAGTTTCTCTTCAAAGGAATGGAATGTAGCGGGGTGAGCATTTCTAGAGGGCTTTGTGACAGTCAACGCGATTGGTAGAGCTGGAGGGTCACTGGTTGCTTGGAACACATCGACTTTTGCTATAGAAGGGTCCTGGACGGGGCTGTACGTGGCTGCTGTAAAGCTAAAGAGAAGGAGCGATGGTTTTCAATGCATGGTGGCGTGGGTCTATGGCCCACTTATCGCAGCCCGACGTCACATGCTGTTGGAGGAGCTAGGAGTGGCTTCGCTCTTTCACGGGATTCCAATGTTGTTTGGAGGAGACTTCAATGTGACTCTGGAGTCGGGAGATAAACTGAATGAGAGAGGAGGGCAGGATCCAGGCTCTGAGGCTTTTTGGTCTTTCATTTCCGAAACTGGACTGCAAGAAATGGATCCAACAAATTGCACATACACATGGCGCAGCACGAGGGGTCCTTCCTCACTCTCTCGCCTGGACAGATTTCTCTGCTCAGTGGAACTTCTTGAAGAATACCCACTGGCTGATGTCCAAGCAATCCCCAGACCGCTATCGGACCATGTACCGATTATCTGGCAAGATAACGTCGGACAGAATCGGCCCACATACTTCAAAATGGATCGGTCTTGGCTTCAAGAGAAGGGGTTCAGGGAAGAGGTGACAGCTTGGTGGTTGGCCCCACCTGCCCAGGGCACAGCCACGGCACGGTTGGGTGCCAAACTGGCAGGGCTGCGACAACACCTTATCAGAGTTAAGAAAAAGATACACGAAGAAAGAAACCGTAGAAGAGAGGAAGCTCTAGCACGAGTCCAGCATTTAGATGCAATTGAAGACATCCGATGTTTAATAGAGGCCAAACTTCAGGAATGGAAAGCATGCAGAACGGTGGTGGAAGAAGAAGATAAAAAACTAGAACTTGATTGGAGGCAGAGGTCGCGGCAACTCTGGCTGAAGGAGGGAGACACCAATACTCGGTTTTTTCATTTGGTGGCTAATGGAAGGAGGCGTTCAAACCATATTCTTCGAGTACAAGTGGGAGACCGAAAAGTTGTGGGGAAACAAGCTGTTGGCAGAGCACTCGCATATCACTTCAGAGAGAACCAAACGAGGGCCTCAGAACCAATGGAGATGGAGCGGATGAAGCACATCAAAGGTGTCCCAAGAACAACAAGAAGAGTTAGTGAAACCATTTCTCGTGGAAGAGGTGCGGGTTGCAATCCAAGGATTAAATGGGGAATGAGCACCGGGCCCTGACGGATTCCCAGTCTTCTTCTTCAACGAATTCTGGGATATTGTGGGATCCAATGTGATGGGTACCGTGGATGAGTTCAGACAAGGCAATTCTGGATTGGAACGGCTCAATCGGTGTCATCTTTTTTTGCTCCCAAGCGACCAGGTGCAAGGAATGTGGGGGATTTAAGACCCATTGCCCTATCGAACTCGATATACCTCATCATCGCTAAGGTGTTGGCTAACCGGTTGAAGAGGGTAATTGGGAGCCTTATTGGACCATTTCAATCGGCATTCCTTCCGGGTAGACAACTGGTGGACAGTGCGGTGGTGGCAGGAGAAATTGTATCAACTTGGAAGAGAAAGGGGACAAAAGGATTTATTTGGAAGGTCGACTTCACCAAAGCATATGATTCGCTCGATTAGAGATTTCTATGGTTGATTTTGCGAAAGCGGGGCTTTCCCAAGGTATGGGTGGCATAGGTACGACGCTGTGTTACATCCCACACATTCTCCGTTCTAGTCAATGGTTGGGCGGAAGGGGGATGGATACACCCACAGAGAGGAGTCAGGCAGGGTTGCCCGTTAGCCCCGTTAGCCCCGTTACTATTTGCCCTGGCAGTTGACACCTTGGCCACCTGCACCTTTAAGGCATGCGAACACGGCATATTAAGAGGCTTCCAAACTGCGAGTTACCCAGGGGGCATTCCACTACTTCAGTACACGGACGACACGACATTCTTCATGGAAGGATCCATGACAGAAGCTCACACGCTATCTACACTGTTAGATATTTTCGTGGATTTCTCCGGGTTACGTCGCAACCGGGATAAGTCGGCATTTGTGGGATTTGGACTTTCGTCGGCGGAAGAAGTGCAACGCGCCAACGCGCTAGGCACGCCTAAGGGTTCTCTACCAATGAGTTAATCTAGGTCTTCCATTGACAGGTAGACGTATTTTAACCACAGAATGGCAACCAGTGATCGAGAAGGTGGAGAGGCGGTTGGAAGGCTGGCAGGCCAAAGTTCTATCAAAAGGGGGTCGCTTGGTATTATTGCGATTTATGCTCTCAGCAATCCAAAAATTTTTACATGTCAGTGTTTAGAATACCATCAGTTGTGACAAAACGCCTGGAGTGACTGATGAGGAGGTTTCTTTGGGGACCTATAGGGAGGATGGGCGTAAAGGGGTACCCCTGGTAGCATGGGAAGAGGTCTGCAGGCCCATGAAACAAGGAGGGCTGGGGATACTCCACATAGACTCCATGAACCTGGCACTACTGACCAAATGGGCGGAAAGGATTGTGACGTCAGCGGAGGGCCTCGCCCTCAATGTCCTTAGGGACAGATATGGCGCAGAGACGGTTTGGGGAAGGTGGACTAAAATTCGGGGGGAGTCACCCTTTTGGCGCAGTTTGCATATTAGTATACCCCACATCCGTAGGTTCTTTGACCCCAGGTTGGGGGACAGGGCTGGCTTTTGATTCTGGAGCGACAACTGGTCCAATCAAGCGTCATGAAGTTGAAATACCCAAGACTTTTTGCTCTAGCGGGGAACCCAAACGCCACGGTAGATGAATGTTGGTTCGGAGCTTGGGTCCCTATCATGCATGGGGCGTTATTAGAGGCACAGTTTGAGGAACTGATGGAGATGCAAGAGATCCTTTCGAACATCAGACTGTCGAATGTATATCGAGATGGCTGGGTGTGGAGAGGGCCATCCTTCTCAGTGAAGGATGCATATTTGAAGATCAGAGGGGAAGCGGGGGGAGACTCGACAACCATCAATTCATGCTCTCTGCTGATGATGCAAAAAGTTCCTCTCGAGGTGCGGTTCTTCGGCTGGTTATTGAGACAACAAAGATTGGTCACACGGGTCTTTCGGAGGAGGTGGAATCCAACTGTTTCCATCGAGTGTCCTCTGTGTGCCCAGGGCGATGAAGACTGCTCCCGCCTATTCTTTACGTGTCAGGTCGCCCAAGAAATATGGACAGCATAGCAGATACCAGGGGTGAATATCTCCTCCGACGAGGCATTTTGGACCTCAGTCACTAGTGGTAGGTACCGTAGCAAATTGGAACGGAGGAGGCTACTTGCAGTGCTATGGGCGTTATGGCAGCACCGGAATGAGGTGGTGTTCAAGGGGAGGTGGGCGTCAGTGGAGAATATCATTCACAACATTGAGACCCTTGTGTCTTTTTGGGTTGGAGGGAAGTGATTGGAGGACCATTTCGGTAATATATGTATCTTGAATGTACATATTTTCCATCATTAATGGTAACAGGTTGACCACCAATTAAGGGTGGTCTTCCTTATTTTCTTAAAAAAAAAAGTGTTTCCCCTTTGGTAGCTATTATCTCCCCCGATGACATCCGCTCAGACAGGCCTCATTCCCTCTGGCGACACCCACTCTTCACCTCCACCGCCTTCATTCCTCGGTGTCGTCCATTCCGCCAGGGCCACCTCCCTCTTTCGGTCATGTTACGATCCTGTCTGTGATCATATCATGTACCCACACATGGGCAACATCTATTCCTCGACTTTAGAGTGAGCATCATAATCTCATGCATGTTTGTTTTTGCATATGAATCGTCACAATACCACTTGATGTGATTGTGCTCTATGAAGTGTACTGGGATTGGCATGGAAGTTCAGCATATCTTTGTGTTTCCTCAGCAATGTCTTGATTTTATTAGACTTAATTTCCTTATGAAACTTCAAAATCTTTCGATTGCAGTTTTCAAGGTGTGTGTTTCCTCAGCAATGTCAATATCTAAGATGGTGTTTATAAATTCAAATGTTTACATTGATCATGATACTTTCTGTCAAACCAAAGAGGTTTTTAGACCAGGATTTTGATATAACCCCAAAGATCCAATTAGTTTTTTTCAAGAAGAAATCCTTACTTGAATTCTCCCTTAAAGCTCCGCCTGTACGAATAACCCTCCGATGCTTCCTAATTGCCGACGAATCCCCCTCCTTGAGACTCTACACGCAGACTATCGCCTAATGCAGCCGAGCTTCCTTGCGTACCTCCCTCAATGTCAAGAAAATCCCCCCTTCTTTATTCATCTTCCTCTTTATTTATACTTCTCCTCCACACGAGAAGTCAGTTACAATTTCTATAATTGTCATGTACTGCACGTGACACTCCCCCTTCTATATTCTCTTTCTGTCATTTCTTCCTTGCATACTGTTTCATGGGAACCGTAACAGATTTCCAAGCCATGATGTTTATCTGATCAACTTTTTGGCAGATACGGAAACAGCTAGAGCATCTAGAAGAGAACTGAGGGAGGCTATTCACTCGGTGCTGTTTGACTTGAATGTTCCTGCTGTTTGTGCCATAGATCAAGTAAATGAGCCTTCCCTTGATGAGATTTATAACACAATAAGTATTTGCTCAAATCAGCCTTCCAATATGCCTTTCCTGATTCCAAAGTACGGTACATTAGATGAACGAGAAATACATAAATTAATAAAATTTTAAAATCAGATAATCCTGATTTTATTTTTTCCCTGTGTCAATGAGGTGGCAGATTATTTTATTCTGAAACTATAAACAATGAAAGCCAATCAAATGAAAAGTTCTCAAGAGCTACATTGGACTTGGAAGTCTGAAAATAGACTTTTTTTCAGTTTCTAATCTTTTTATTTAAACTGCTATCTTGGTTTAACATCTTGAGACATCATTTAATGATAAATTGGGGGAAGGAAAATTCTGAATCCTTGGAGATATCTATAAATGATGAAATGAAATTTTATTAATTTTACTCATCTCTACTCTTGCATTTACCAGTACCAAATGCCAGGGTGGTAGATATCTTATCCCAAGCATGATTTATTAATTTCATACACTCCATTCAATCAGGAAGAATTGATAAATTAATTCAGTAGTGTATTTTCTGTTTGTAACTCCATGATGTTGGATATAAACTTAACCATATCTATTTATTTTAGTCAGTGTTAGGATTGTACGCAGCGAAACGTACCTCAGGAATTATCGTCAATATCGGCTTCAACGTCACATCTGTGGTGCCCAGTGAGTCATTGAACATCCAAATCTCGGATATTTGCATAGAAATAGAATATCTTCCAGATCAGCCTTCTTAACATTTAACATATACATGAAGGACTTAAGTGGGAATTGCAGTATGTTTTTCTCATCCTGTAGAGTCACGTTTTTATTGTGTGTCTAAATGGATAGAGGCAATCTCCAGTAGGATAAAAGAATCACAAAGTAGGGCTGATTTTTTTGAATTTTAGTATATCATTTTCATATTTGATTGTCCAAGAGGAATAATCAGTGATGACGGTTTGCATCCGGTACATCCGGTAGTTCTCTTCTATGAAATTACAGGTTTTGACAGAAAATGACAACCCTATTTGTGTTAGTTTTGATTGTATTTATTGTTTTTTGCTTCATAGTAGAAGCGCTTCTTAGGCAGTGAATGATCATATATTCAGGTTGAGAGAGATATCAAGAGGAGGAGAAGAGAGAAGAGAGAAAGAAAGACACGTTTTGGTTTCTGAAAAGGAAAAACTCCCGTCTCCTTAAGGGGATTATATCTCTATTTAACTTACCTTATTGGGTCCTTTAGGGCCCAATAAGATATTACAATGATCAGTGTGTAACAGTAATAAACAGCGGGTAGAATGGAATGGGAATGAATGACTGGAAGGAACAGAACAGAGTTCCTGACCCTTAACAAAGTGCCTATTCGACAGTTATGCGGATAGTTATTTTCAGTTGATTCATTCAAAAAATTGTGCACATGAGATACATCCTGGTAAGTGAGAAAATTGCTTAGTAAACAGAGTAGTACTCATGCCGGTTGGTATGTTATACTGATGTGAAGAAACATTGGTCGGTGAATTAGTGACTGTGCCAATAGGATCTGAGATAGCAGCTGGCTTAGTCTTAATCCAGATAGTGGGTGGAGCTTGAATTCACGTCTGGATAAAATGTCTCTTTGGCTCTTTCTCTCTCTGGCTCTTTCTCTCTTGCTCTCTCTCTTTCACTCCTACTCTCGTTCTCTCTCTCTCACTTGTTTCCTCTCCCTGTCTCGTTTTCTTTTTTTCTCTCCCTCTCACTCTCTGGCAATTTCTCTCCTGTTCTATCTTGTTCTCTCTTTCACACACTTCGCACTCTTTGTTTCTCTGTCCCACTTTGCGCTCCTTGTTTCTCTCTCCCAGTTCGCACTCTTTGTTTCTGTCTCCCACTCTTGCTTCTCTGTTGCTCTTTCTTTCTCTCTCCACTCTCACTTTCTCTGTCACTCTTTCTCTATCACTTGCTCTTTCTCTTACTCTCACTCTCTTTCTCCCTCTCTCCTTCTAGAACCATCTCTCTCTCACATTCTCTCTATAAAACTCTCTATCTCCCCCTCATTTGTTCTCTCCAAGTGTCTCTGTCTCCCCTCTCTCATTCACTCTCTCCCTCTCTCACTCTCTCACTCTGTCTTTTTCCCTCCCACTCTATCCCTCTACCCACTTATTTCTCTTTCTCTCCCCCCTCTCAATATCCATCTTTTCCTCTCTCTCTCTCCCTCTCTCCCTCGCCACTTAATTCTTTTTCACTCTCCCTCTCTCAATCTCTCTCTCTCTTCCTCTGTATAGCTTTCTCTCTTTATTATGTACTCTCTTCCCCTCTCCACCTATATATATTTCATTTTCCCTCTCTCTCTCTCTATCCACCTCTCTCTTGCACTCATACACCCTCTCTCCCTCTCTAATTCTATCTCTTTCCGACTCACTCTCTCCCCCTCTCTAACTCTATTTTTTCTCACTCACTCCCGCCCCCTCTCTAATTCTAACTCTTTCCCACTTATTCTCGCCCCCTCTCTAATTCTATCTCTTTCCCACTCTCTATCTCTCCCTATCTAATTCTCTTTTCCCTTCACTCTCTCCCCCACTACAACTCTATCTCTTTCCCTCTCACTCTTTCTATCAACCTCTATATATATCCTTTTACTCTCTCCCTCTCCTTTTTAAATTGGAACCCCGTCTTTTTGAGGTCCATAATTAAAGGGAGACCAAGTTTAGTAGAATCCATTGAAAGATGAATATTATGTTTTCCATGATTCACTTAATACACTTTACAATAAATTATTTATTTATGTGGAAATTCATGTTAAGACTTTATTTTATTTATTGCATTGGCTACACAAGAGAAATTTCGACACAAGAAAAATTGCAGGTTTATCTTCTAATATGAACTTTGAGCTCTTAATTTTTGTTCAAAGCCATGGCATTAACTTCTTATTCCTGACTATGAATTTACTTACAAGAAGACTGTATCATGGGTTTGAATCCCATTTCATGTAGCCGGGGTGTTGAAGGGGGGAGGGGGGGGGGGTTTTAAAACGAACTCAGTATCTGTGTCTCACATAGTTGATGCAAGGTCAATGCTTTGCCTTGTGTAAGGGACCAACTAACAGACTCCCTACCAGTATGTGACTGGCTCAAAAGTGATTTCACAATTTCTGAATCCTTCCTGATTTCATAAATTTGTGATTTCATTTTTGAGCCTCGACACTAATAAATCAGGCACTTTGACACTGACTAGTCAACCTGTCCAGACCAAGCCAAGAACAAGACAGAACAGAACTTAAGTTTTAGTTTTAGGCTTTTGTAAAACTGGTCTGAGACCAAAACGTGACGTTCTCTACCAATATCCTGGCTAGCCCATGCTTCAGGGCTGAAGAATCCGCAGGGGAGAGGAAGCTCTGAGGAGAGAAAAGCTTCGAGGAGAGAGAAAGTGTAGAAGAAAACAAAACACATTGTCTTAGGGTTCTCTTCAAGAAGGTACATATAGAGGGAACAATGGAAGAGAGAGAAAAAAGAGAAAAAAAACATATTGAGAGAAAAAGAAGATAAGAAACATATAGAGCATTCAACAAGGGCCACAAAATTGTCACAGAGGAAGACATGTATCCCAGCGAAGATTAGCTAGTAAGATGAAAATGGTGCTAATATTTGTACAAAGGTAAGACTGAGACAGAGTTGAGGGACATTTAAGGCACAAATAAGAATGCCAAGTGTTCTGATCTCAATACTACCAATTCCAACTACTGTAAGCATGGCAATGTCATCAATACTACCAGTCATGGTGTAACCACTGTAGATGACATTGCTATGCAATTTATCATTCCTGGCAAGTCATCCATGAAGTTTTCGCTAGGTGTGTTCCGCATGGCAATGTCATCTACATTGGCTACACCATAACTGGTCTCTGTCGGTTCCACAGGTTCCCTTAGGTCGTGTCATCTTGAGCCCCTGTATTGCAGTGGGTGCAGTCAAGGTGCTATATTAGAGCTATGTAGTTGTTCAACAATGCAAGCGGAGTTTTGAAGGGTAGAGGCCACAGGAGGGGTTATACCCAAATGACTCTCGTCTTTGCAAGTCTACATAACCCTAAATTCAAGTTTTAATTTATGCTCTCGGTCAAAAAATTGGGCTCTAGAATTTTTCATGTTCTGGTCAAAGCCTCTTCAGGTACAATAGACAAGATCACTCAGAATATATTGTCTATCTACTGAATTAGCATTAGGTGGCCGATAGAAATCAAATTCTTTTCATAATGCATATAGTTCATTTGCATACTCCAATGCACTGCAATTTTCTTGGAGCATGGTCATTGACCGGTCTAAAATATCAGCGATTAGGAATTCAGCTTCCCACATGGAGTATTTTTGTTGAATGAGGTCCCATACTTCCTTGCTGTGTGATGCCAGACATCGTCGGGGGCGTCGTCAAATGGGTACCGAGACGATGCTCACATACCAAGATGTGTCGGATGTCATCAGGGACGTTGTCCGACAGGTAAATTCCCTAAGGAAATGTAACTACGTGATGCGGTGATCCTAGGTAGACGTACGTGCAAGCCCCAACTCGTGGGGTTTTGCTGAGCTCTGAGCTTCAGGGCATGCGACCGGTGACGATGACGGTGACCTTCTGACCCTCGTTGGAGTGATGACGACGGCTACGACATCGAAGGGAATAACTCCGTTGGCGCTCACACGTAACGGACGGGCTCGATCCGTACCAAAGAACTCACTCAAGTCGTTGTTTTCAATATATAAGCTCCCACCTAAACTAACCCCAGCGCGATGGAGTGTTGTCGACAATATACTGAAGACGGTAATATAACTGACAAGCAAGGGAAAACGACGTACCTCGTCGGTGGCGTCACTCGTCTTAGATGTCTTCGTTGGTGCGAGAGCCAGTGCAGGCGGGAACAGTGAGAGCGGGCCGGGTTGGCTAGTTGTCGCTCAACTGGCGGCGGGATGTGCAGGAGACAACATCGGAGATCGGAGGCGAGGATGAGGGACGTGCGAGGCGTGGCGACGGCAATGAGGGGCGCGACGGCGGCATGGTGGCAACAGTGCGGCGAAGCGGCGGTGATGCTGCAAATGGCGCAGGCGTGGCGCAAGCGCAGGCGCGTTCGGCGGCAGCAGCAGCTGCAGCGCGCAGGTGCGGCGCCAGCGGCGACGTGCGGCAAGCACGAGCGCGTGCGGTGGCAGTGGACGTTGTGGTGGCACTCTCCTCCATCCTCTTCCTTCTCATGTTGAGACCGAGAACTGAACAATACAAATTCACTTCGATAATCTAAACTAATAAACTAGGGCACCATCGTGCCCCCTTATATATGGGGGGGGGTGTCTTATACATAGAGATCCCCCTTTAACACAAAATAAAACATATGTTTGACACATATTCAATGACACAAAATGATACGACACACGACGATACGAACACGAACACAACACGGCGGACACAACGAACACGAATGCACGAACACAGTAAAACAATGAACATAAGCAGCGCGTGCCGACGAAAATCAAAACGGTCTGATATATGCAGAATGTGCTTTACCGGGGGTATTTTTCACCTTTGACTTGGCGTGCCAGTCGGGTTGAACGCGAACTGGCAGGGCTGTTGATGACGATGACGGCGGCTCTGAAGACATCATCGATGGAGTGGGCTGGCATGCTTCATCAATGTGGTTAGTTTGTGTAAAGTCAACCAATCTTAGGTAGCATAGAATCCAACAACCAAGTGAAGAAACTATCCTCTTCACAGAGCCATTTAATCTATCTCGAGTCATTTTCCATGGGAGGTTGATCTGTCAGATGATATAGTTGGCCACGTGGGTGAAGTGTATGTTGAATGTATTTTGACCGGCTGAGAGGAGCAACGAAGGGAGATGGCACAACACAGAGTGATGTTTCACGGTTCTGTTCGTTCAGCAGGAGCAAATGCGTTTGACAGAGAACAAATGTGACTGTGATATTCACTGTAATTCTGCTCATGGATCTTGCCGGTGTTATGTTGGAATCGCCACGTGAGATATCACCAGAATCACCGTGAGAGGATCTGCTGCTCTCAAATAATCTAGCCTACTTGTAACTGTGAGGGAAGCGAGAAGAAGAAAAAAAGGTATTTGTTGCACACAATTTCATTCCTAGCTTCGACATGGTCTTTATACATGTCAAATTACAACAGCTAGATTTGTAATGGCTAGAAGAGTTGTAGACAATACAGAGTACGTGGGCCCCACGTGCTTGGTAATAATCCCATTACACCTCCCCTCAAGTGGAGGAATGGATGTCTTTCATTCCTAGCTTGAACACCAGTGCTTCATGTTGGTCTTTTTGAAGAGCTTTGGTAAGGAGGTCAGCCAATTGTTGCTTAGTACGACTGTAGACAATGTTGATGACGTGGGACTCAAGTTTGTCTTTGATAAAATGATGGTTAATCTCCATGTGTTTGGTGTGATCATGTTGGATGGGATCATGGTCCAAGTTGATAGCAGATTTGTTGTCGCAACTGAGGATTGTAGGTTGCCTTGGCGAGAAACCTAACTCGCGGAGGATGCCTTGAATCCAGAGTGCTTCACAGATGCCCTTACTAAGAGCTCGGAATTCCGCTTCAGTATTGGATAAAGACACGACAGACTGCTTCTTCCTACGCCATGTGACTAAGTTGCCACATAGGAAAGAGCAATACCCAGTTGTAGACTTGCGATCAACCTGCGAGCCAGCATAGTCGGAGTCAGTATACAGTTCGAGATGCAGGGGCATACCTCGAGTGAAAGAGAGACTTAACTCAATTCTTCCCTTTAGATAACGTAGAATCCGGTACGCACCCTGCAAACGAGATATTTTAGGATAATCATAAATTGGCTAAGAACATTATACTGCATATGAAATGTTGGGGCGAGTATGAGCCAGGTAAATTAGTTTGCCAATGAGACACTGATAAGTCTGAGAATCAGTGTCTGGTTCATTATTGTCTTGTTTAAGTTTGAGATTGGCTTCCATCGGTGTAGATATGGGTTGGCATTGCAGATAGCCAGTTTCATCAAGAAGAACATATATATATATATATATATATATATTCTCTGAAAGGGTGATACAACTCTATGCCTAAAAAGTATTTGAGTGGACCTAGACTTTTAATGTCGAATTGGTCACTGAGTTGTTGACTTAAAGTGGTAATCCCTGGAGAGGAGTTTCCAATTATGATTATATCATCAACATAGACAATGAGAATCACAATAGAGATTGGAGTCAACCGCTGAAAGAAAAGGGAGTGATTCCCATTTTACTGTTGACACTTAAGTTGTTCCATGCCCTGAGTAAACCTCTCAAACCATGCACAAGGAGACTGTTTGAGTCTATAGAGGGCCTTATGAAGACAACATACTTTTCCTTCTGGTTTCTCATAACCGGGGGGTGGCTTCATGTAGACTTTCTCATTGAGATCGCCATGGAGAAATGCATTTTTTACATCAAACTGTAGAAGGTCCCCATTGTTGATTAGCTGCTAAGAAAATCAGAATCCGTTTGTTGTTCATTTTTGCCACAGAGGCAAATATTTCGGTATAACCTTGTGCAACTAACCATGCTTTGTAGCGTTCCAACTGATCATCAGCTCGATACTTAACCGTGTATATCCAATGACATCCAATAGGACATTTACCCGGAGGTAGACTAGTTAGTTCCCATGTCTGGTTAGCATATAACTGCTTTCCAATGTGATTGAGCAAGTGCCTCGTGAACATTTCTTGGAATGTTGATTTGCTGCAGATTCATTAAGAATATTTTGTGTTCAGGGGATGTATTCTGATAAGTGAGGATATTGCTCAATGGAAAAGGAGTAGTGCTGATGTCAGTGGGAATACTAGTTGTCGGTGAGGGGACATGGGGCCAGTTGGTGGGGTAAGGAACAGGTTTGACTGTTGTAGACTCAGGTGGTGCCTATACTCGGGTTCGGATGAAATGTTTTGGGAATGGAGGTAGTAGACTTGACTGACGTATCACTGATGTGTGCTCTTCCCTTCCTACTTCTGAACCAAGCCCAATTGCCATTGAATCGTCTTCAGGAGTGTCGGTTGGCAGAGGTAGTTCAGAGGAACATGACACCGGAGAGGAGTCATTCAGAAGGTTATCACGTACATGATGTTGATAATAAAATTTTTGTTCATTGAAAGTGACATCTTTAGAGATAAGAATGTGACGTGTGGGAGGATGATAACACTTGTAGCCTTTTTGGGTGCTGGAATAACCAACAAAGACACAAGGGAGTGCATGGGGATATAGATGATGGGGATATAGCTAACTTATTAGTTTGATGGGATATAGATGAACATAGCATTCACGTCCAAGGAGGCAAAGTTCCAATTCATGATGTGGCTGGGCAATGGGAAAAATGTTACTCACAACCTGTAAGGGGGTTTTACTGTTAAGAGAGGATGTAGGAAGCCGATTAATAAGATAAGTAGAAAGCATAGCAGCTTCCCTCCAAAGAAAATTTGGAGCATTACTCTGAATTGTCAATGCCCTGGTTTTTTCTGCAATATGTCCAAGCTTGCATTCAGCGACTCCATTCTATTGTGGTGTATGCTGAAAGGAGGACTCATGAATTATACCTTGCTCTTTAAAGAAGGATGCAATGGTAGAGTTCATGAATTCTCGACCATTGTTCATACGAAATCGTTTGATATGTTGACCATACTGCCTAGTGATCATAGCTGCAAATTCGTGGATTATAGTTGGAACATCTGATTGGTGCTTCATTAGGTGAATCCAAGTGAACCGACTGACGTCATCAGTAAGAATTAGGAACCAATGGAAACCATGTAAGTCCCCAAATGGAGAGGGTTCCCACACATCACATTGAAATAATTCAAACACATTTGTGGCAGAGGAATGAGAGGGGAGATAGGTGTTGCGTTTATGTTTAGCCATATGGCACACTTGACACACAAACTTATCCACACATAAGTCTTGACAAATATCTGGATAAAATTTTTTTAGCAAATGAAAAGATGGGTGGCCCAACTGACGATGAAGAATCCAAAGTTGATCTTCCTTGTTTCGGAGAGAGCTGGAAGTGGACGTATTCTCTGTCATTGAGTGCGACACCAAGGAAGTTGTACCATCGTGGGTAGAGCATAAGTAATAGAGACCATCTTGTATCCTAGCTAGCCCACGCTTCAGACCCCCCAGCGTGTCACAAAGGAATACATGTACCCCATCAAAGATCAGCTTATAGGATGCAAGTTGTGCTAATCGTTGTACAGAAATAAGAGTGACACAGAGTTGAGGAACATGTAAGATGTTAGTAAGTACACCAAGAGGGTGGATCTCAATACTTCCAATCCCAGCAACCATAAGCAGAGTGCCACCAGCAGTCTGGACCTTTTTAGCACTATGACATATTTCATATGTTTTAAATGCAGATTTTGAGGGGTTCATGTGGTCAGTAGCACCAGAATCTAGTATCCATGTTACAGAGGAGATAGGTAATTTTTGTGCAATTGAAAAATATAAAGCAGTGCCTGAGTGAACAAGGGATGTGGATCTATGATCTCAGTAGCCTTCAGTTGATTCCTGAGGGTGTGCAGTTTGGCCTTTAATGTTGATTCCTGAGCCAATAATCTCCTCGAGGCCCCTTATGTTGAATCTTCTTGGATGATCCTTCAGAGAGAGTTGATGTCGGGGTTCTAGTGGCCTGACTCGTAGGCTGTGGTTGTTTAACAATGCAAGCTAAATTTTGAAGTGTAGAAATACTCGGGGGGGTCAGTCGACTCTCTTCTTTGCGAATTTGACTAACAGTATCTTAAAAATTCCGTTTATATTCGCGGTTGAATAGTTGAGCTCTAGCAGTTTCGAATTCAGCTCTCAGTCCCTTGAGGTATCGGTACACCTGATCACGTAAAACATAGGTGGACAATAAAAATCAATTTACTTCCACTGTGCTTGAAGTTCATTGGCATATTCTAATGTCATGCGGTTTTCTTGAAGCAAGGTCATAGATCTATCTACCAGATCCGCAATCCGAGTTTCATCTTCCCTCATGGAGAATCTCTGCTGAACTAGATCCCATATTTCTTTGGCGTTTTTGCAGTCTGAATAAGACTCACTGATTTCGGGTAACATAGAATCCAATAACCAGGTGAAGAGAATATCCTCTTTACACCGCCACTTTAAATATCGCGGATCACTTTCCATAGGAGGATTATCAGTTAGATGATATAATTGACCACGAGGACGAATTGTACGTTGAATGTACTTTGTCCACTGATAAAGATTATGACCGGTAAAGAGATTTATGGGCGTGGTTTGTGGAAGATGGGTATACCACTTATCACTCGATTGAGTGAGTGGGTTTCCCATAATAGCTTCCATTTTAGCCATAAGAGAAAGAAAAAACAGGCCCAAAACCAGTACCAGAGATGATAAAAAACAAAGATTAAGGAGCGATCACACCTGGAGAATCGTCCGCTGGACGAAGGAGCAATCACACTTGTTTTTGGACAAGCCCGGAATCGTAGAAACAGCAGGTGCAGTAGACTGACGATAGCAGAAGCTGGTGCAGAATGGCGCTCACACCTACAGGCGAAGCTACTGCAGAAGAAATCCCAGAAGCTGCTGTCGCAGAAGTGATCGCAGAAGCTGCTGCCGCAGAAGCGATCGCGTAGTGATAAGCGGAAGAAGCTTCCACAGGGGAAACTCCCAAAGGAAAATACTGCCACAGAAGGATAAGCGGAAGCTGTTGCCGTAGAAGAGATCCCAGACACTGCTGCCGCAAAAACAAAGGTCGCGAGAGAAGTTTCCACAGAAGAAGCTGCCGCAGAAGGGGAGCTTCGGCCCAGTCGATCCTGCTGTTAAGGTTTAAGCACGGTGCAACCAATATCTCCTGGCTCTGATACCATAGTACGTGGGTCCCACGTGCTTGGTAATTATCCCGAACAATAACAATGATAAAATTCAAATGTACAGTATTTAGTGCCAAAATTTTGTTCTATAAGGTATTTTAGTTAAATTAATATCATCTTTAGTGATAAAAATCATGAAAAGTTGTCTTTTTGCTTACGTAGTTTTAATAAAAAATAATTCTATGGAGGTTGCATTTTGGTCATCATATGTTTTTGGGTTATGGAACAATATTTGCCGTGTTATTTATCTACATAATTAAATGATCATTCATTCATTCAACGTCTCCTGTAGATGTCATTTCTAAATCTTTTATCTCTTGTACAAAGTTTGCATTTTGACGTTTGGGGACACTGGCATATAGTTTTTTGTGGTAAAGTAATGCGAGAAGTAGGTGTTGAAGTCATCGGAATTGGCGCCCTTTTATTGACGGGATTTCTACGGGACCAAATGCAACGAAGAAACATCAACTTTGAATCATTATACACAGTTAGGACACTCAAAGAGGTATGAATATTCCCTCAACCATCAAAGTATTTGCTATTCATTTAATTTCTGCCTCAATGTCACGTTTACATAGGTTCTTCTGTATAAAGCTGATGTAAGCTTTCTAGCACTTGCATAAATAAGATAAATGCTCTAAGACACCAGTTATCAAACTATGCAACAACTATGATCATAGTTTCTAGGCAAAAATATCCCTAAATTCGTGGAAACCAAGTGAAGATGTAAGCCAGATGTCAATGATGTTGTTGATATAATAATGATGTTGTTGAGATAGGTTCTGGTGTATAAATTTGGTGTCAATTTTCCTATGCTTGTATTAGTTCCCTTGTTATACCTCTCCTATTCTCCTCAAACTATTCAACAGTTGAGTCTAAAAGCTGCTGGAAACTAAGTTAAAATGCACGACAAATGTGAATGATGTTGTTGCCAGAATAAAGTTTTACATGGTTGTCTTTATGCTTTCAGAAACTATGCTACGTTGCCGTTGATTACAGTGCAGAACTTTGTAAAGATACCCGGGCATCGTATGAGGTCCCTGGGGAGGGCTGGTTCACTCTGTCGAAAGAGCGTTTCCAGACAGGGGAGCTTCTCTTCCGGCCTCAGATTGGTGCGGTGTGAGTTTCATATCCATTTTTTCGACCGGTTAAAATTCTTGAATGTTTGCCAAATTTTGGTTCTTTTAAGGTGTGGGAGATCATTCAGATTTTTGGTAGAGCAACTCGATCTCAACTTGAGTTCTGGTTGATCAAAAGTTTTGATCTGTCATCAATCAGACTTGATCCATCGATCGGTTTTTTCATTATCCATCAGGGTTTTGATTGATCAGTATTTTTTTTTTGAAATAAGGATAAGGGAGATCACACAAATTCGGTACCTTCCCAGTGAGATAAAACTATAAACGATAAGTATATGAATGGCCTAAAAGGCCGTCCAGGGCCTTGGCCTTGGGATTTTACACCATGCAACAGTAAAACCCGCAGCTGCTTGTATCACCACATCCGTCGATGCTTCCCGTTCGTTGAAGATGACTTCATTCCTGTGCAGCCATAGTGCCCATAGCAATGCGAAGGGCCAAACCTGTCCAGCTCGCCCCCTAGGTGCTCCATTTTGTAGTGACTCCCAAAATGCTACCTCTGATGAGATATCCACCCCTTGAGTGGCTCACAGGTCCATACCGTTCGGGCAAAGGAACAATCAAAAAAGAGGTGAGCGCAATCCTCATCGCCGTTTGTACACATAGCACACAATGCCGAAGCTTCTGGGAGCCATCTCCTCGAAAAAACCTTCGTCACTATTCTTTGTCGGAGGAGCTGCCAACAGAATTTTTTCACCTTAAGGGGAAACTTTTGTCTCCATATGGTGCGACACGCATAAAGTATCCTCGGTTCCTCCCCGTCCTGTTTGCGGCTCAGCTTCGCATAAGCATCTCGAACAGAAAAGGATGCACCTATCCACTTCCACCCATCCTGTGTCCCTCCTTGCGGGTGTAGGTGGATTATTGTTTGCTGCAACCTTGTATAGTCTTCCAGTCTTTGGTCGGATAAGGTGTCGCCTAGGCATGGGGTCCATGTGCCATCCCAACACTCGCTCACTGTGACATGGGGGGTCCTTGCAAGGGCATACAAGCGTGGGAATTTTGTCTTCAATGTGCCCAGGGGGATCCATGCGCCTAGCCAAAACCGGAATGACGTGCCATCTCCTAGCTTGGCTTCGAAGAAATCACGGACTTGAGGAAACACATACCTCAACCCTTGCCAAAATGCAGAGGCCGCTCAGACTGGATATCTGCGAACTTCCCAGTTCAAACTCGAGCCATACATGTCTTTCAAAACAAGTGTAGCCATAGATGTATTCTGTCCCATAAGTCTGTACACCCACTTGGCCAGTAATGCTAGGTTGAGATCTTGTAATTTAAGAACTCCTAGTCCCCCCAAGCGAACTGGTCTGCATACAATATCCCACGATATGAGGGATATCCCCCTCCCTTCCTCCGATCCTGAACCTTTCCATAGAAATCTTCTCATCATACTTTCTAGACGCTTCTTGGTCTCCACTGGTAGTTTCAACACTGAGAGGTAGAAAATAGGTATCGCTGACAGCACGTGGCATAGAAGCACCAATCGTCCCCCCCTCGATAACACTCAGCTTTGCCATTCCTCGAACTTCTGCTCTATCTTCTCCACTACTGGATGCCAGTCTATAGCTTTGATCCGACCCCCTGTTAATGGAAGACCCAGATATTTCATGGGAAGTGTACCACTAGGTGTCCCCAAGGCTCTAGAACAGAGAGCTTCCTCCTCCTGCGATAATCCGAACCCGACAAAGGCTGATTTGGCACGGTTAATGTGTAGTCCCAAACAATCTGCGAAAAGGTCAAGTAGGACGGATAAATTTCTGGCCTCCTCCTCAGCCCCCTCTATGAAAAAGGTGGTATCGTCCGCATATTGTAGAAGAGGAATACCTGCCGGGAAACTTGGGGTCTGAAAATCGTTTAGCAGACCATTGGAGCACGCCCCCATTGTGCTTATGGAAAAGGCATCCACGGCCAAGACAAAAAGTAGCGGGGCTAGAGGGCATCCTTTTCTAACCCCTCGTTGCGGTTGAATCCAACCTCCTTCGGGGCATCCATTCACCAGCACCGCGAAAGAGTGGGATGTAATACATTTTTTCATCAATCCTACCCACTCGGCTGGAAAACCACGACGCCTTAGAGAGGCCCATAAGAATTCCCAGTCAAGGCAGTCGTATGCCTTTGCAATATCAACTTTCCACATGAACCCTCTGACTTTCAATCTTTTCCATGCGGTCAAAATTTCTGATGCAACGACTGCACCATCAATCAGTTGTCTCCCAGGAATAAAGGCAGATTGAAAAGGACCTACCAAGTCGCCTATCACTTCCCTGAGCCGATTGGCCAAGACCTTGGCTATGATAAGATATATGGAATTGGATAGTGCTATAGGTCGAAAATCTCCCACTCTAGTAGCTCCTTGACATTTTGGGAGGAGAACCAAATAAGCACGGTTGATTTTTTCCAACCCAAAGTTTCCTCGTCGAAGTTCTTCCACTGTAGCCATTACCTCTGCCTTGATTGTCTCCCAAAAGACATTATAAAATAAGACTGGGAGGCCATCAGGCCCCGGGGCTCCTTCCCCATTTAGTCCCTTGATTGCAGCAAGGACTTCTGTTTCTGAGAAAGGACACACCAGGTCTCTCTGCTGTGTCGCATTTAGTCCAGTTGCTCCTCTTCCGCTCCACCTCCATTGGTGTCTAGCCCCTCATCTTGAGAATCTCCTAAAGTGATCTGTCAGTGCTCTGCCAACAGCTTGGGTACCGACGTACTCTTGGTTTCCTGCTTGCACCCTCAATATCTGATTTGTTCGCCTCCTCCCATTTGCTACGAGATGAAAGAATCTTGTGTTGGCATCTCCCTCCTTCAGCCACAGTTGTCTCGAACTCTGTCTCCAATCCATCTCCACTTTCTTATCCTCATTGGCAATTATCTCTCTATGTTTGTAGCGCTCTCTTGATTCCGCTTGTGTTAAAACTCTAACATCTTCTAGGTCATCCATAACCCTGATTTTGGCCAGAGCTTCGACTCGCCTTCTATTTCGCCTCTCTCTTATATGTTTTCTCAATTCAAAGAGATGGTTGCGTAGGGCTCCAATTTTGTTGGACAGATTTGTTGTGGCAGACCCCTGTTGTAGAACCTCAGTCCACCATCTTGTTATCTCCTCCTTGAAGCCCTCCTCTAGAAGCCAAGACCTGTCCATTTTGAAATATGTGGATCGCGAGGTTCTCTCTTGCGAATGCCAAATTATCGGAGTGTGGTCTGACAACGGTCGAGGAAGCGATCTCACATTTGATTGATCAGTATACATATATTGGATCAACCATGATGGATCAGTTGGATCAATCATGATTGATCTGTCAAATTCCTCGTGATGGATCAATTGGATTGATCTTGTTTGGTTGATTTGACCAATCTTGTTCAATCTAAATCCTTGATGACCATCGTATTCATAAATCCTTGATGACCATCATATTCATAATCTTGTATTGCGAGATTTTAACCACTTAAAAATACTTGAATGTTTATACACCTGGGTCTGCTCATTTCTCTCACCTCATAATTGGGCACAATCGATCCCTGATCGATTGGATGAATCAGATCGACGGATTTATTTAGATCGTTCAAAATTTTTGATCGATATTTGATCAGTCCTCAATTTTTTTTTGAATAATCCCATTCCTCAGTTTTTTGATCAAGATCTATCAGTCCTGTCGCTTGATCAATCTGGTACTATCAATCAAGTAAGATTATCTGTCGATTAAAAAACGGTCCAAAAAAAATAAAAGAAAAGGGAACTTGATCTGGCTTGGCCGATCCCATCAGGATCTAGACAATTCGATCGATTGAACCATAAAAGAGTGATGAGCTTCTGTTTTCTGATAAAAAATCTGCTGCTTTATTCAGAAACGCAATGGGCCTGCAAAGTGCCGTGTCACTTTGCATCCATCATTGTTCAGATTCAGGCATAGCTGGTGACAATGGATGGTTTAAGACCATCGTTCTGGTTGGCGGTACCTCTTGTTTGCCTGGACTTCCAGGTTTGTTGGTCTTCTCTTCAACTTTTCACTTATTTTTTATCAGTTTGTCGTTGTTTCATGCATGTCAAAACCCTAAATTCACCTTATAAATTCCTAAAATCATCTTATAAAACTCTTCTACTCTAATCGTCTCGTCATTCAGAGAGATTGGAGAAGGAGCTGATCGAGCTTCTTCCACCGTCGATATCAGAAGGAATTAAAGTCCTTCCGCCACCCTACGGTGTTGATTCTCCCTGGTATGGGGCGAAAATCATTAGCAACGTAAGTGAAATCCACATTTTTGGATATTTTCTTCCTTATTTATTAATGGTTTTTCTAAGGTTCTCTTGTACCGTGATGCATAAATCATTTTTCCCATTTTTTCTCTACCTTAAGCTATCAGAGGGTAATTAAAGGCACATCAGAGGCACATCACTTTGTAGCAATAGCATCCATAAAATACAGAATATAAGCATACGCATGTACGTATACTATGGAAATTAAAATTCATACTTTCTTGAATTCTATTATCATGGCTCGATCAAATGCATCAGAGGGTTGTCACGGAAAGAAATAGACGAACATTAATATGGTTCGATCAAAAAACAGTCTACTTTTTAATCTTTTTCTTTGTGGGTTTGTGAAATCAAATAAGAAAGAATAAAAATATCAGGTGAGCTCTTTTCCGGAGGCTTGGTGCATAACAAAGAAAAAGTTCCGTAAGAAGCGGGGAGGAAGATCTATGGTGGGTTCTCTGTGATTTGCTGTTTGAATCCGTGAACTTTTCACCAGCAATGATTTTTAATTTTTCAGTGAAAAGCATGGCGGGAGTTCGCCTCCCGCTCAGATTAAATTGACTAAAGAAGCAGCCGTTGTGCACTGTATAGGCTTCTGTGGATTGCCTTGACCGCATGTGATATATATAAATGTGTAAATTTGTGTCTTCTCTCTCTCTCTCCCTTTCTCTCTCGCTCTCTCTGTTTTTACATCTCTCTCTATCTGTCATTCTCTCTGCCACTCTCCCTATCTCTCTCTCTGTCTCTATTTTTGTCTATCTCACTTTATATATCTCTCTCTATCTCTCCATGTCTCTATTTCTGTCTCTCTCACTTTATATATCTCTCTCTATCTCTCCATGTCTCTATTTCTGTCTCTCTCACTTTATATCTATCTCTATCTCTCCATGTCTCTATTTCTGTCTTATCTCTCTATCACTTAATATATCTCTCTCTATCTCCCCATGTCTCTATTTCCGTCTTATGTCTCTCTCTCTTTATATATCTCTCTCCATGTCTCTCTAACTTTATATGTCTCTCTCTATCTCTCCATGTCTCTCTCTATATCTCCATGTCTCCTTTTCTGTCTCTCTCACTTTATATACTTCTATCTATCTCTCCATGTCTCTATTTATGTCTCTCTCACTTTATATACCTCTCTCTATCTCTCCATGTCTCTATTTATGTCTCTCTCACTTTATATGTCTCTCTCTATCTCTCCATGTCTCCTTTTATGTCTCTCTCACTTTATATATCTCTATCTATCTCTCCATGTCTCTATTTCTGTCTTATGTCTCTCTCACTTTATATACCTCTCTCTATCTCTCCATGTCTCTATTTCTGTTTGATGTCTCTGTCACTTTATATATATCTCTCATCTCCCCATGTCATTATTTCTGTCTCTCTTACTTTGTATATCTCTCTCTATCTCTCTATGTCTCTATTTCTGTATTATGTCTCTCCCACTTTCTCTCTTTATCTCTCCATGTCTCTATTTATGTCTTATGTCTCTATCTTTATATATCTCTCCATGTCTCTATTTCTGTCTTATGTCTCTCTCTTTTTATGTATCTCTCTTTATCTCTCCATGTCTCTATTTCTGTCTCTCTCACTTTATATGTCTCTGTCGATCTCTCCATGTGTCCTTTTCTGTCTCTCTCACTTAGCATACATCTCTTTATCTCAATATCTCTATTTCTGTCTTGCTCACGTTATGTCTTTTTATCTATTCATGTCTCTATTTGTCTCTCTGTCTCATGCACTTGACCGCTCTCTGCTTTTTTATCACTCCATGTCTCTATTTTTGTCTATGTTTCACACACTTTATCTCTCTCTGCTTTCTTTATTTCTCTCTGTCTATCTCTCTATGTCTCTATTTCTGTCTGTCTTTGGCACTTTATCTCTCTCTGCTTCTCTCTCTCTCTCACTCTCTCTCCTGTGACAGATGATGTGATGGTGACGGATGCCCCTTTTTAGCGCTGGGATGTTGACAGATGACATGATGAAATATATGTGACTGGTAATGTGACGGTGGCTGAGGGTGTGGGATGGGTGACGAGGCAGGAGAGTCGTCACAGATGACAATGGTGACTGAATTTTAAATGATGAAAAAGGGAAAACAGTTGATAACAGATTTGTGTTATGTCTAGAATGAAAGGAAAGACGCCAAGAGACCAAGAGAGAGAGATTGATTGAGAGAGAGACAGAGGGAGTTAGAAAGAGAGATTGATGGAGAGAGAGCTAGAAATAGAGGGTGTTCAAGAGAGAGAGATTGATTGATAGTGAGACAGAAGGTCAGAGAGAGAGACTGACCAAAAGAGCCATTGACAGAGAGAGAGAGATATGGACTTTGAGAAAGATAGAGGGAATAAGTGAGAGAAAGATTGACCGAGAGAGAGGGGGACTTTGAGAGATATAGATTGACTAAGTTTTAGAGAGATATTGACCGAGTCCACGAGAGATAGAGAGATATTATCCAAGATGGAGAGAGAGTGAGGGATTCCGAGAGAGAGCAAGATGGCAAGAGGGGGAGCCTGTGAGAGAGCGTGATGGAGAGTGTGAAAGGGAGTCCGAGAGAGCGAGATGGAGAGAGAGTGAGAGGGAATCTGATAGAGAGAGAGTCCAAGAGAGAAAACAAGACGGAAAGAGAGGGAGACCAAGAGAGAGAGGTCAGTGAGAGATTTAAAATGTTTAAAATCACAGGCCTAAGTTATTTAATTGTTGGTAAGTCACTTAGTTCGCTGTGATAGGAAAATTATCGGGATGAGAATGAGACGGGTGACAAAAACGTGACGGATTTTGACACGTGACAGGTCAGGAGATGTGACGAGCTCCACCTCCGTCACCACCCATCATCTGTCTTGTCACACCCGAGCCATTCCATACTCTCTCTCTCTATCCCTGTCTACATCTCTCTCTCTCCCTTAAACCTGGGAGTTAACTCATCAGAGGGTGTAAACTTGGGAGCTCTAGCCCAGTCCGAAGCGTATTCTTCGTATGTTCACCTAGTTTCTGAGTGGAATCAGCCAGGCTTACCTTGTTTGCTGGTTCACTCTATTTGAAGACGAGACATTGACATAGACATTGACATAGACATTGACATAGACATAGAGAGAGCGACTCCTTAACACTGCGCCGCTTCCTCATAATAGTGATGTTTTCTGCACCAGATAAAAAAAACAATTATTAGAGCTACATACTCTTGGGGAAAAAATTGTGCTCAATACATACCGATAAACGCCAAATTTTTTTAAAAAAAATTACCAACTTCAACGGGTAACCTTTGTTTTTGTGTTCCGGGCAGACTCGAGCGATTCTGCTATCTCTATTTGCTTCATTACTGTAGCGTGTAGAACCTGGTGAAAAAAAAAACGAATTTTAGAAAAGGATTCAGAAACGCAAATGAGAAAAAAAAACATGATGGGCTAAACAATAAGGCAATCTCTGAGATTCGATATGGACTTGTCAATACGGTTTTTTACTTTTCGCTTACTAAAAATTGCACAAAAAGAACTCCGGACCTATTATTACAATCAGAATAAACTTTTAAGATGACCCCGGGAAGCTGAAATTTGAGAATGATTGACCAACTGGGTTTCTGATTTTGACTTACAGAACAATAAGAGTGGGGTCTTAGAAAAAGCATAAAGAAAATTCAAACCTGTGATTAATATGTCAAAAAACCAACGGCGATAGGCCAAAAGAGTGGGTCCATCTCCGTGAGTTTTTATTTCTGAATTGCTTCAAAAAAAGCGGAATTTTAGAAAAACAAATTCTAAAAAACTCCAAGAAAAATTAAAGATGAAGATGGCCAAGAAAAATAAGGCGATTACCCAGATTCGTGATTAATTTGTCATCTGGGTTTTTTTTTAATTTTGACTTACTTTCTTTGTCTTCTTGAGGTCAAACTCGATAGACTTGATCCTGTCCCAAGATTCATCAAGCATCCGCTCTTTCTCCGTTGGCATTTCAACGGACCTGATTCTCATCTCTTCCAGCATCGTCTCAAGCTTTTCTAGTTTTTCGAGACAAGGGCTGACGTCATCCTCCGGCTGAGGTCCAGGGCTTTGACTTTGGGCGCTCACTTTTGACAACCTTCTCTCCAGCCTGCAGGCCAAGGCCTGGAAAAAGGTCAACACGTTGACCATAAAAATTACGATAATCCTGACAAGACACTGCAGTCTTCTCTCCTGTGCTTTGTCCGCTGAAATCGCCAAAAAGAAAGATTTCAATTATACGCTTTTTAAGATAGATTAGGTTTACACTTATATCAAAAAATAATCCCTGGAATTTAAATTAAAAATATTTTACTTATTGTGGCATTAGATTATTTCTTCTGATTTCTAAAAAGAATTATCGACTTTGTCAACAGACCCTCTAGTTCATGCATAAAATCATTATAAAATTGCTTAAAACCGCCATTAATCAATAAATCGAAAAAATAAAGCGCTGGTATCTAAATTAAAGATTTTATGTCTAGTTGATATAATCATTTCATCTTCTCTCTACCAAAAAGTTCTGACCTTGTCAGTGCTCCCTCCTCTTTTTGGTGTAAACCATCATGATAATTCTTAGAAGTTAGATAAAAGCTACTGAAAATAACTCTAAATGTCCTCTGAAATCGTCGTTAAGATAGATAATAACTTCAAATCAAAGATTTAATATATTACTTATATAAAAAAATTCTTCAGATTACAAAAAAGTATCAAACTTTTGAACATAACATCGTCATTATAATGCTGAAAAGCTACATAAAAAGTGGTGAAAAAAGGGTAAATAACTGGCGTTTTCTCAGTATTTTTATTTACAAATTCAAATACCTCTTGAGTGACCGGTTTGAACTGCCAGGGACAGATTCTGACGCCAAACTCCAGTGTTAGATTGCTCCTCTTTTCCGGGAACTGACCTTGTTTGCCCCCAGTCAACAGCTTTATCAACCACAAAGAACCGGTCATCGCAACTAAAATACGCAGCTGAGTCCATTACTCTTAGCTGGGAATAGAAGAATCCATGACAGATATTAATTAAAAATTCCCATTTTTGAAAGTGAAAGATAAGAAAAATAAAATAAAATTGAAAAATTTTGGGGAGTTCTCATGGTAGGAACGTACTTCCTCATGAACCGGCGTTAGCCGAGTGAACTCAGATATCTTCGGTAAAACTGGTGAACATGGATCTTCCATATCCGACCCAGACTCCGGTTCACTAATCCTAACCTGATAGTATTAGTTAGATTAAAAAATAAGAGATTCATATTTTTCCAGATTAGAAGTATGGTTCGAGGTTCAGACGCTTACCTTAATGGGTTGTAGCCTTGTTACACAGTCAATGATCTGCTCTCCATCTAACATGGATTGAGCATTATATACGAGCTATGCAAATAAAGACAAGAAACGTGATTTAGAACAAACCATGAAGACTCTCGTTTTAGAAAGAAGGACTGATACCTTCATTGTTTCTGGATCATTCCATGGACCTTTATTTGATCTCAGACACCCTCCGACGGAAGAACAGGTGCATGAGCCGCCCAGAAAATCCGGGAGTTGACTGTAGGAAAAAGAAATTTTCTTAAAGGCGTGGAAAAAAATAAAGTGATTTTTCCTCTAAACATTAGATTGAGAGATGACTACCTAGAGTCAATGGCTTCAAGAAGTCTGCTCTGAAATCGACTTCCAAGCACCTGAAATATATAATATGAGAGGATATAGAATGTTTACCTAAATATATTCGTCAAAATATATATTACAAATCATTATCTTCACCTGAAAATACATAGTATTCTTCTCTCTCTCTCTCAATATATATACATAAATATAATCTATCTATCTACTTCTGGCATTGATGATAACATTCTTACATGAATCTTGGAGGAAGTCTTGGGATCAAGAAAGCTCTTTACTGTGTTCCACAGCAGTTTGAAGCCGTGCCCCGCATTTACTATAAACATCTGGTGAAGCGTCTAAAACGAAACAAAAGGATAAGAAAAGGTCGTTTCAATAAAGAAATGGGACCCAAACAGCTGCAAATTCATGGCGACCAGCACCTCAGGATAGTAGTCTCCATCTATTTTCTGCATGGTCAACAGGAGGTCTCTGGCTGCCTTGCTGAAGTTTTTGAAACCCTAGAAGTAGAAAATTAAAGAAAAAAACTTTCTTCCGTTAGAAGATCATCTGAAAAGCGATCATTACCATTTTCTTGCAGCAAAAAAAAAATCTGTAAAATTCTCCCATACCACGCCATGAACATCAAGTATGGTTGTGGTTGAACATATGTGTCTCTTTGCGGCAACTGAGCAAGCAGGAAACTTTTCTCGAAGAGCTCTTTCAAACTCCTGCACGTGATATCTAATGTAACGGTCTACAGTTGTTATATGCATGAGCTTGTTGGGCTCAACTTTCCCAAGCCTCTCGATGTAAACTGGCCTTCCCTCTCTGTCTACGCCATGATAGCCTTGGGGATAGTACTCAAGAACTTCTTGCAACTCCTCAAATTCAAAATCCTAAATTGCATAAATTTATAGCGTCAAAGGCAGCCGTGATGGACGTCAAAAAAAGTATTAATTTTCAATATTCTAATCAGAAAATATGGAACTAGAAATCAATGACAAAATCAGCATCGCCATCTTCATATCTTGTTCTCAGGCAGGATGATGATGATGATTTTGACTCTGCTGACCTCATTCAGATGACGAGAGATGTTGAAATCGTCATCGTCATTCGTCTGCAGACAGGATGATGACAAAATTGTTGACGACACTCGAGTTATGGGCGATGACGATGGTAGGTTAAGGATGACGTTAGCGATTATTTTCATAGTCTACAAATCTATGGAACCCAAAGCAAGAAACCCTTGACCTTAAACCCTGAATCTGTAACCCCATAAACCTACAACCCTTAATCTTAAACCCTTAGCTCTAAAGCCTATGTTTTAAAACATCGATCCTAAACCCAAAACCCTAAAAAAAATAGAAGCAACAAGGTTGAGAGGAAATCAACCTCCAAAATCGTATCAGTTCCGAATTCCTTTCTCCACTGCAGCATGTCGGACCACATTTGTACAGCCTTCTCCAGATCTAACTTTCTGGCGTTCAAGAATCTGAGAGATATTTCCGTCAATTGAAAAGGGTTCAGAAAATACATGCAAAAGGGACCCAAAATTTGAAGAAATTTGGAGGGGGAATTGCGGGTAGTAATCTACAAGATATGAAAAAATCTTAGGAAATATGCATTCTTTCTTTGATCCTCCAAGAAAGTGGGTGATGATAAGATTAAGATAAGAACAAACCGAAGCATAGTGTGATAGTTGTCGTGCTTGTCAGGCAACAGATTGCGCGCGAGAAGCTCCCGACGAAAGACGTAAACAAGGCGCTCCTCTTCTGCGTCTCTCACATCCTCTATCGAAACGAAAGAACTCCGGGAATCCCTTCTCTTTCCTCTTTTCTTGAGAGTATGAGTTAACTTGGAGGAGGCATTTATAGCTTTCTTCCGAAAAGACGCAATTTTTTTTGTTGGTCTTCTCTCGTCTTCAGATATTTCTAGATCTGAACGTTGCGAATGAAAAAGCATTTTATTCGAGTGATTACTGAACGAGATAATTGAGAAAAAAATCGGGAACAAGTGGAATTTTCGAATGAAAAACGTTCAGTTCGAGAGAGTTATGGATGATAGTCGATTAAAAAGTGGGAGCAACCAAGCAATCTGAACTAAAAACGTGGGAGGAAAGAGCCATACCCGACATTTTCCCTTCAGTTTCAAAAGTTTGGATTCTCAAAAGTGAGATGAACTGCGCAAAAACGTTAGAAAACTTGTTAATTATAGCTGCGCAACAACTGTTCATGGCCACAGGAATAGCACACTTCTCCGAGAGCGGATGACATTAAGGAGACATACTCATACAATCCCACACCTACAGCCGCAGGATCTACCTCTCCGAGAAATCAAAACCCTGAAACTTCACAATCGTAATATCAACAATGATGTCCTAAGACCAAAAACGCGACAAACTACTTCTAGAATATCAAAGAAAACTACGACAGAGCAGGAAACGGAGATCCACAAGGCAAGAACGACGGCATTACATTCATTCAAAAAAGTTACCACAACCGCAACATCCTCCGAGCACAAAAGCAATTCCTCAAAAAACAGACCTCAAATTCACCTTCACGCGAAAAAACACAAAAAAAGAGAAAAAATTCCTCTTCCAGTCTCCGATCGATCCAGAACAACAGATTCTAGCGAAGATCTCGTAAAGATGCAAGATCTCGATCCACAGAAAGCAAAACTAGCAGAAAACAAGCCGATTCATCAACTCTTACCGCACATTGCGAGCAAAACTGGCGACCTTTCAATCACATTCAACTTCAACCAATTCCCCTGCCGACAAGAGAACTCTACAGCTCCAGCTGCTGGGCTTTGCGCGTCGGCAGCTCAAATACTGCAGCAACAAGAGAGAGAAAACAAGATCCATTTATATACACAGAGAGAGAGAAAGACCAAGATCTAGAGAGAGAAAGAGAGAGGTGACAGTGAGCGGTGCTGTCTCGTGGAGTCAGGGGAGGAACCACGCTGCTCCACCTGGTCTGCCTTTGTCTTCATTGGAAAATTTCATTAAACCCCTCCCCTGGAAAGTTCGTTGCGACTTCGGACCGCATTAAATTACTTTCCTGAAAATCATGTTTATTCCCTGACTCCGCATTTAATCTCCTGGAAAACTATAGAGAATGATCAGACTGCGCGCCGATTGGCGGCATGATGCCCCCCCTCATGGACTTTGCAACTTCATTTAAAGCGAATACATTTTTGGTATTTTTCGTGTTTTGGGGTACGGCTGTCATTAGAGAAGTTTTCCGGGTCTACCATCGCGACATTCGATAAAGTCTTGCGTTTTTTCTAGGCGGAATCTTTATGGGAAGCACGGGGTCGGATCACCGCCGGTGATTATAAGCGGCGGTGCGCCGTCCCTGGCGGTGACAGTAACCACCCAGTGATCAAGTCTAACGCTTTCGCTATGGAAACCCAAACAGATTGGGCTCGTCTCGGGTGGAGTTGAACCCTTGCCGACCACACCTGACAAGTCACTTTCTCCGGTGCCACGTATGTCCATCTGGATTCTCTCTCCATATTTCCCTAAAAAACTTAGAAAAATCTTTATTAATATATTAAAAATATCAAATGGTTTTTTCATCCAGGACGAGGGACGGGACGGTTTTTTTCCCGGACAGGACGAAAATTCATTCCGAGAGGACTGGACGGGACGGTTTACGTACAGTCAAACGAAAAATCATCCCGTCCTTCGTCCCTACACTGAATCCGGACGTCGGGGGACGAAATTCGTCCCGTCTCGTCCATCGTCCACATCCGGGACGATCTGGAACTATAACTGTAGCCGCCTGCAATCCAATGACACGTCGCCATATTCACGCGACTACCAAGTCAAGGAAGCCCTACAGATAAATTGATCCCTTTGCCTACCGCTCCAGAAACGTTGCTATTTCGAGGGCCGAGTCGGCTAGTGCCCAGGGGGGGATACAAACTCGCCCTATCACGAGTCAAAGCAATGAAAGGTAGGGTTGGGCGCGAGGCCAAGGCCAAGGCTCAGATTAGACGGTCTAGTATCCTCTGCCGACCGCACCGGACAATGTGGGCTGCCCCGGTGACACGTCACTTACTAGGGGACCGAGCCAGCCGGGTCCTAGCAATATGGCCGAGATTAACGTCGGTAATCGTAGCCACCTACGACCGAGTGTCATGCTGTCGAATTCACATACGTTGGCTTGCTCGCCCACTCGTAAAATCGCGCCGTGTCAGAAAGCCCGGGCTCGGACGGAACGAGGTCGAACCCGTTGATGCCCAGACAGGCAACGTGGGCTGCCTGGGGAGACAAGTTGGCATGGGGCCCATCCATTTAGGGCAACGTGGCATGAGAATAGAGGAGAGAGAGAGTGGGGACTCCACGTGGGATGGGCCGGGCCCAATTCCAAGTGGGCTTGTCTTTAAGGGGACTCTTGCCTGTTCTTCTTCTGTATTTACGTCATCTTCTGCATACAGATGAAGGTAAACCCCACCCATGCTGACAAATGAATAGTTATAATGAGTGCGTGCCTTAATAGTATATCGTTATATTGCTGACAAAAGTATAGGATGTCGCAGAAGCTGTTGGTCTGACTGATGTGATGGAGTCATGGGTAGATGTAGTTGACCCATTCGGGGTCTTGTCTGGCTTTTTTTATCCATCTTGTCTTGGTTTCCCCCGTGTATTTATCTTTGGATGAATTTTCATTAATGCATACTTTCTTGCCATGAATTTGCACCCTACTATCTCCTCTTTTGTATTCGTTTGAAAGTTTTTTACGAATGATTATTGACCAAATAACTCTAGGATTATTTAATGAGTTTCGTTGTATTGTTATTGTGATGAATGATGGTCACGTCTATCACTTTATAAAATATCTTGTTTTATTTTTCTTTCCTCTCTCTCCACCTGGAAAACGACCCTTCATTGAGCCCGTTTTATCTTTCCTTGAATATAAATGAAAAATATTGAGTGATATGAGTATTCTAAAGCATTCTGTATTCTCGCTAAAGTATCATTCCTAACTTGGGTGTTTTGCTCTAATGTATTTTCCCTTTATATTACTACCTCATATCATACTATTTCTATAGTTTATTTTTTTATGATCATCACGAAGCTTCACGTCCCTTACTAACGCCCCAATCTCATGGGATCAATCTTCGTAACTTAAATCGAGTGATGGAGTCTAATTCAAATTGAGTTGATAAATATAAATGCAGTGTTAAATTGATAATCAACGGGCATTCAACTTATTAAATAACGCATTCTTTAGTTGTCATCACAGATGACAAATAATATTAGACGTTATTTCAAATTCCTCTTATACATCTCCCTACCCTGTTTTCCAAATATCCGAATTAAATTAAAGTATAAAAACAAAAAATATTATTCCTCTCTCCGACCATGATCTTGCCTGTCATAATTGATACTCTCTTCCATAAAGTTAACTTCAAATGTCACAAACCAAACTATTCCTCGCTCATTTAGTTTCCGTTTTAAATATTCAAATATAATAAAATACTACAGTTCTCAATATTTTATCTTAGATCCCAATTTATCTTGATCTCTTTCCTCGATTCTTCTTCAAGTCCAATTTAATGCACTGTAGTAATACTTTCCCCAACTCAAGAGGGCCTCGAATCCATTAATCTAATCTATTCCATGCTCAAATATGACTTATATTTTGAAACTCCGGTCTCTAATTTCTGTAAAATAAAAATTATGGGACTTTCACAAACCTATCTCAGATTCGCCATGTATCTCTCTCACTGGCAATGCATGACTTCAACGTCAATGTTAACCTTAATTGCTTGGGATCGATGATATTTATTTTACCCTCTTGCATGTATGCGAACTCTTCTTTCAATCCGAATGTCCGAATCTCAATCTAAATTCACAATTTAAAAAACAGGAAAACCCCCTTGCAACTTTTCCTAATAAATATTTTTAAAAATAATTCATTTAAAATAATACTAAGCTCATATGAAGGTGGGATTTTACCAGATCAATCGCAAACGATAAGCTAGAGTTTCTGTTAAAGTTTCGGAATTTTATTATCTATATACAATTTTACACGAGTTATAAATCTATATTTTATACTGAATTACGTCTTTTAACGAATTGGAAACGGCGATGGAGAAGAACAACTGGCTGGGCTAAACTTCGACTAAAGATTTTGATTTATTGATATGATTGTTTTATCGTTTTTATTTGGATAGAGAAGAAACATACGAATCAAACGCACAAAACCATTTATAAAATGATCAAAAATACAATTTGTGAAAATCGTACGTGTGTACGTTTGGCTGGATCGGTTTCTCGTTTTAGAAGCTGATTTCCTAGTCGAAAATGCCACGTGCCTTAATCCCATTCGCCGAAACTATCAAATTGAAACAAAATTTATTTTCTTTGCGGTAAGTCCGTCAACCCCACTTTGGGAAATTAAATAAAACCTTATGTTCCATACGCATAACGGCATAATGTTTTTCTGATAGTTTTCTTTTCAGAATTGAAGGTTTTAAATTATGGTAATTTAGTCAGAAAATCTACAATACTGTGTAAAGTGGTAAAAGGTAATTGAGACGTAAATGATCGAATTTAATTTTTAAATCCCTGAACGATGTGCCATTTAATTCTACGGTTAGTTATTCATGAAAATACATGAGAGCGCTTAAAAGTTTTTTTCATGTAAACAGGGTAGAATCACATCTTCTCAAATAAGTAAATAAAAAATGTGATTTAGTGAGGTGTAAAGGGTAGTTCATGGTTGAATATGCATATTTTCAACACACTAATACACAAAAATCACATGACATGAACGGCAGAATCACATCTTCTTGAATAAGTAAATAAAAATGGGACTAGTGAGGTCTCAAATGGTAGTTCAGGGTTAAATATGCGTATTTTCACCACACTAATGCACAAAAATCACATGATTTCACAACTAAATAATACTCCCTTTCCCTAATTTACTTATTCAAAAAAATTTACTCAATATAAAAGTATAATCACTTGGTATCACAACTAAATAATCATCTTCAGCTAATCGCAGCTACTTCCTTTTCTCCAAAACCTTGCCTTCCCTATATTTATATTTCTTATAGTCCCATGGTATTGAACTTTTATGCTGTTTCAGTTTCCCAAATTACTATGGATAAAATTAAAAATAATGCTGATCAAAATTTCAAGCAAAGTACAACCGTTGTTTTCAATTATTTTCTATCCTCTATCATCCGTTAAATCTTTTGTGATTTTATTTCCCCACAGTTCTGTTTAAAGTATGTATTATGTGAGCATCGACCTGGCCATTGGACTGTTACATTAAGTCTGATTGATCTTCAAATTTTGACCATAGCTGTATCATATGCTCTAATATTGATTTCCATTTTTTTTTGTTCAAAAAACTGTTTTGAGCCACTGACCCTCCTCCATTGACCAATGCTTAAATGATGAATGTATGATTTAAGAGGACATATCAGTAAGTTGAACATTCATCAAAATGCAAAATTTTGAAATTTCATATTGGCATTGTGTACTTAACTATTTGAGTGCCTACATCATATCCAATATCTATACGTAGGAAATACAGTTCATAACACCCATAAAAACACAGATTTATACGTTTCTCAATCTGAAAATGATAACCAAGTCCACCCAGTCCACTTCACTCACAAAAAATGTTTTAAAATCCCAAAACTGCTGATGTAACAAAAGGTCAGATTTAGAAAATTTTCATTTTAAATCAAACAGAGAGTATGAATTGAAAGGGGTCCTGAATCATGACTCAGACATTAAAAATTCAAGCATATATTGTATATGAGGGAGATAAAAGGGATTAGATGAGGCCGAGATCCAAAAAGTGGGTAGATGAAGTATGGGCAAAGAAAAGGGAGAATTAGAAGACTTGAAAGAGAAAGACGAAGGGTGGTAATTGGGAAAGGATGAATGGAGTTGGGTGAGAAGAAAGAAGGTAAGGGGTGGATTAAAGGGCTAGGGAGAAGGCAGAATTGAAAAGGAATGAAGGATGAGGGTCAGTAGATTATAGTACAGTTGGGGGATAAATAAGTGTATTTGGGGAGCCAATAGGAGGTGTGACAGAGTGGATGCAATTAAGGGAGAAGGGAAAACTTTGGAAGATCAAATGAGAAGTGGAGAGGGGTGGGAGGAACTTAAGAATAAGGTATGAGGGGCTAGGGAGCCATTTTAGCCTAGAACACACGAAAATGGGCCTTTTGCTATATAATATACCAAAAACATTTCTGAATTAGCCATCCTCTTTTTTTAAGAAATGAGGGTAAGAGGAAGGTCTAAATATGATTCAAAGTCCAAATAGCAAGGAAATTTTTCAATAGTACACAGTTTAGAGTAATGTTAGAATATTTATAGGTAGACCTGATTTAGCCAAGGAAATTTGTATATGTTAGAACAAGGAGAAATCTGAAAATTCAAAGAGAAATCAAGATGGATTCAAAAAAATAAATATAGGAAGCATGTGAAATAATTAATAAATCTCTCTAGAACTAATGCATAATAGTTGACAAAGTGAAGGAAATACCAACTTTAAAAGTTACATTAGAAAAGATATGATAAAAAAGTAAAATTACATCTGGATGAACGTGGTACAGAAATATAGTCCTTCACAGAATAAATGTATGTGAATTCATAGTATGGAGGATATTATTTGAATTATCATTGCAATTAATAGTTGATTTAAATAAACCTAAATTACTGTAATGAAATAAAAAAACATGATCATCAATCAGATACAGAAGTCTGGGAATTTGATAATACTATAGAAGGAAAATCATCTCATTAATATCCACAAGGGCCATCATCAGGTAAGAAATATTTTTAGAAATAATAACATAAAAATCGGACAAAACCAAAATACAAAACCTAGAAAAGAATGCCCAAAGAGTCATTCGCAATTACATGAGTACGTAGAAAAAAGAAGTTGGACAGGGAAAATAAATATTAAAGTTGTTGAAGAAACATATATTCAAGGGAAAAAATGTATTCATATTTATGAGCTTGGTTAAAACCTTGAAGTTATAAAGTAGTAACAGATGAACAAAAAATATTGATGAACAAAAAATCTGTTAATATATGTCATTTAAGGCTTCTAGTTTTTACAAAAAAATATATAATTTTCCTTACGATTATGCAGCAAGTAAAGATAGAATCCATGGAGAGCAAGTATTGAATAAGTGAATTTTGGCTTTAATTTATATTTTTTTATTTTAAATTTCAAATTAGTACTTTAACCTAAATAAATTGATTCTAATATGATCATAAAATAATTGGCCTAATTAACATAATTTATGCAAATTTAATAGAATTATTTTGAAAATTATAATTATCATTTATTCTAATAATAATGATTAACTCTAATTTAAGTACCTTGAGAGCATCGGATGATGGACGTGAATGGAGTGAAATAGATGAAATAGATATTATGTTGGTTGTGATGGAGATGATGGGGAATACATGCCGGCAAACACCAGAACAGGGAACAAGGATGATGATTTTACCAGGCTGGTTGCAACAAAAATGACGCAGATATGCGCTGACAAGCAACAAAGTTGGAGGTGTCATGCGTAATCATGAAACCTAGGCTATAAACAATTATAGTCTAGTGAAAAAGGAAGAAGACGTGAGTTGGAAAAGGACGAATATCACATCAACCTCGTTGTCACATGTCCAATGGGCTGAGTGGTGCTTTTTATTCATATATCTTGATTTAAAGGCCACTCCTCTTATACTTTGCTCTTGGAATACATGATCAGACTCAAACAAGATTTTGAACTAGCAAATCACTTTGTTAGTTGTAATTAGGAACAAAGTCCCTGGGATGCATTTTCTACAATGATGGGGGTTCTACTCCTATATCCAAGTTGGTGGATGGATAGAGGTGGGAAATTTGGAACTTCCCTCGAAATTTGAGCTCAAAACTCATTATGCATCATTAAATATCATCATTTCAATTTGGAGTAATCTGAGCCATACAATTTTATCTCTCCTCCGAATCGTATGGCGGATTGCCAGCATGGCACAAGCTTTTCCGAGCAAAAAATTCAACGAATTCGGTAAAATTATTTTGAATAAATTCAAAATTATAATTTGACATATAAAATTATTTTATTTATAAATTTAACTTCGAAAAATTCAATAAATTCCAAGAAATCCAGAAAAACAAACATCATTTTAAAAGTATAATGAATCACTTATAACATTCAAATTAATATAAATAAAATTATTAAATGAATTTTAATGTTATTTTATTTATGAAATTAATGTCATAAAATTATGTTAACATACCATAAAATCAAGAAAAATAAAAAAACTTCATTTGAAAACTGCAATAATTGATTTTAATCATTACGAAAATGGATGTTTGATCATTTCAATGAAAATATGCACACAAAATACATGAAATTATTTCTTAAAATAGAATGATATTTATGATTATCAAATATGAGGCTAAAAATGAAATTAACATAAAATTGACACCAAAATCAAAACTTTGACTGCATTTTGAGACTTTATGATTATCAATTGAATGTAAGTTAGAAATGGTTTCAACCAATGATGAGAATATGATGGAGATGGCTCATCAGAAAATTTACGTGGCACAGACCATAATTTAGTTTGGAAGATGAGGTGAAAAATACAAAAGGTTTTTTAAAATAAGCAAGCTAGACAACAGAAATCATTATCAAATTCAAAATCAGCAAGTGAATTTATCAAATCTTGGAGCAGAAACATATAAAAAATATGAAACATCTCAATGATATCATTCCAAATATTTAAAATAAATAAACCCAATATTTTAAAAATTTTAGTTATATGGCATGTTAGCCTATTAGACTTCTAAATCACACCTGAACAGATAATTGGATCTTTATATTATCACTTATAATATTATAATGAGTCCAAAATTCTATGGATCTAGGATTGTGTAATAATGTATGCACCTCATGATATCTTTGATCTATCTCTCAACATGTCTAATGTATATATTATTTTGTGTACAATTCTCGAAGAATCTAACAATATATTTTCAGTATCCTCCCAGAAACTTAAATAATTCCATCAATTTACTTATTATTAATAAAGAAATTATCAAATATTTTAGTCGGAAGTGCCTGGAACCTCCCTCAACTATTTCAATCTAAACACAAGAAGAATAAAAAGAAATTTTAAAACAGGGTGGAATCCCTGATTCGATAAATTTAGAAGGGCCATAAGATGATGGTCCATGTTTCTTGTAAGTAGGAAAAATATTGGTAAAGTCTTGTGATGGTCTTGTGGGCTACAATTTGTGAAATGTGGAGTTAGGGACATAAAAATGTGGTGGTGCACAGGAGACACTGTCTGTATGCTTGTGATCATATATGAGAATAATTATCCGATTTACACACTATTAAATTTGTTAGTTGACCACATCCAAAAATCAGAAACTGACAGAGTCACAAGGTCCACATGCCAATCACACATCTACATCTTGTTTGAATTCATTAATATAAAAAAAATCATTATTATTCAAGTTTGAGGTTCAAAATGAAGTAAAGGGATAATTTTAATGATAATTAAATTATGATGAGATCAGAAAATGATGATAAATTATATTTGAACATGTATGTTAGAAATTCCTATTCATATGATATTTGAGAAGGAAATCAAATTATTAGAGAGTAGGCCTATTTTTTCCATCTCATATGATAATGATGCTTGATCTCATGACCATTAGTGTAGAGAAACCAAAGAGAGATTATAGGCTCTATTTAGGGAAATAGTTCAATAAATTGGGCCATTTTAATCCCTAGATGGTTTTATACCAATCATTTAGGATGATTCATGTCATGGTTGTGTAAGTGGTCGTCATATGCAAGAGACTAACTCCATCTTATGGATTGACTAGGACTTATATGTCCCTAATCATGAGATTATAACTAATCTTATCTCATATGGATCAACAAGTTTTCAAACTTGATTTTAAATGTTCAAGATGGAATTTTTTCTCCCTTGGTATTGGAGAAGATAGGCTAAAATGAAGCAATAAAATCCCTTGATATTAGAGAAGATAGGTATTCTCACCAAAAGTTTTGAAGTGATTTATTCAACATATTGATGCTTTCTAGGATTAGTTTCCTCCTTTTTGTATTGGTAAGCCATGGCCAGAGGAGAAGTGTAGCGTAGATGCTTCACCGGCTTGACATTAAAGAACCCTTTTGCTAGGTTTTCCATCTTAGTAAATCAGACTATTGTTTGTTTAAACAAGGGAAATGCATCTGAAGGAGGATACAATGGATCTGTTAAATAGTCATCCAACTCATCCATGTATGAAAATCAGTCTCTTGTGAATTTAAAATAATGTTGTGGTCAGATGCACAATGATATTATGAAAAGGATACTGCATTTTTATGAAAAAATCCCAAGTTGACATTAATTCAAAATCACTACACACATGAGTCCTTTGAGGCAGGGCATCATACATTTACAACTCATCACATCCCTTCATGTCTATTACTAACATAACTTTTACTCCTGTTTTAATTTTTCATATTGGTTTTCATTTGGATCATCAATACGAATTTTGGACAAGGGAAATATGGAACCATATAATAAGAGGCTGATGGGGAACAAGCTGATCTAAATTATCTGGCCCATCTAGTCTTTTTCTTTTTGAAAATTTTCCTTGTTTTTTTAGAAAAAGGACGTCACCAGGAGGTTACATATAGCCCTCCCATGATACCCACAAGTAAGAAGTTTTTCGGAGAAGATATTAAATCACAAAATAGATATCCTCATCCTTTCCATCGCCACCATATGTAGTCACGCCACGTTGAATATTGTCATCACAACTTACCTTTGCTTGCATGCACTAGCTAGCTAATGCATCATCCTTGTCATCCCATCTTTGTATTAAACATCACAACATCATTATCTTTGACACCCTCATAACCGCCTCTTTTGTGCCATCACCATCTCCTTCTCTATGTGCTCCCTCTGCCATTATACATCAAATTGGTGTTAGAGCCAAAATATCCTTACCCAATGGCTACCAATCTCAACTCATGCGGATTGGCGCGTCTTGAACACCATGTCGCCACATTATTAGCTAGAACAAAAGTGATTGAAGATCGCTTCAACCACATTGAGAAAATTCTCAATATCATCTTCCCACACCTAGATCATACCCGGACAAGCCATCATCTTTCCTCTTGCAGGGGTGACCAACCCAAACTTGCAAATGAAGAAGAGAAAAGATACTTAACTGGAGGGGTCGTCATGCCGATGTCGGAGAACAACACTACCACCAATGATGTCACCAACAAAGACAATGCAATTGCTCACTAATTTCTGCCAAATGGACCCACTCTTAAAATGATATTGTACAGGCACTTTAACAAGAATTTTATGACATTGCTTCCTTTCCCCATACATGGGCTCACTATCATAAGTAATGGGCTCGACACCTCTCGCATAATGGGCAGAGAAAAGCCTCAATGTGACACCATCAACCATACTTGCCTCATCCCAGTCTCTGTCTCCTGTAGCCCAAGTCTAGCCCAATGGACCCATGAACCCAATAGGGTCCACGAGTTGATGGGGCTAAATGATCCATGGAGGCCTAGGGGGGATGGCTTAATAGAGGATGATGGAAATATATGTGGTCGGCAAGCCAATCACTCATTCCACATCTCGTTTGATGTTCATTGGTAGAACATATTCATTAGAGTTCACGTGTGATGCTTATAATAAAGTCCATGAATACATGATCGGACTTGGTGAATTATGATGAGATCGTAATACTGAGATCACAAGTCTTTAAGCATGTGTTCTAAACATTCGTATTCGAGTGATACGCAATAAGGACATCAAAGTATTCGGATAGAATAACATTATCTAGACTCACTCATAAGATGAGTATGGCTAGTCCCGCAGCCATTAGTGTGGAGACACTAAGGATAGATAGTGGGTGCTCTTTATTGGAAAGAGTTCACTGAATTGATCTGTAAAAATCCCTAAATGGTATTATACCTAACTGTCAATTAGGTCGATTCATGTCATGGTTGTGTAAGTGATCCTTAGACCTAAGACACCAAAGATGTCTTGTGGACGAACGGTTGTACTTTATGGCCAACAAGCTTCTAATCATGGGATTCTAAATGGTCTAAGTTCGGGTACATCAAGAAATTCGCGAAGAAGATTGAGTGGTCAAGATGGGATCGTCCACCCTCAGTATAAGAGGTGACATCTCAAGGAAGACGATGCGATGAAGTCCTTGGCCAAGGTAGTGAAATATCGGAGAAGAGTTCTCCAATGATTTCTGAATGCATCAGTACTTACTCGGATGACCAATTAGGGTTTGCTAGTTAACCATACCCTAAGTCATCCAAGGAGCGTCAAGTGGATGAGGGACTATACATACATGGTAACCGATGCCGAACATGTTCCATGAATTGAGTTGATACACACTCCTTTGTATCTTCTAGAACACGAGGTGTAGCTTGGCACCCCACGTGTGGGAGACTCAACCTAGCCATTGGGTTGAATCGATCTAACCTTAATTAATCTATATGATGATATATGTAATTAATTTTTAAGTCCAATAAAAGTTATTGGGCCATTGGATTCATTAACTAGACTGATACATGGGCCTAGAGGGTCACATGCAAATGGTCTTTTTGATGTCAGAAGATATACTTATATTTTGGGGGTTTTTATGAAAAAATATCCGCTTAGTTTAAATAAGGGAATGCCCTGAACAAAATTCACCCAGTCCAGAATTGTTTAGATGCCGTCCCCTTCTTCTCCCCTCTCCCAACACCTCTCTCCATGCCCATGTGATCGGAACGGCGTAAGGACGACGGTGGAGGTGGAACGGGGCTCTTCAATGAGAAGGAGGAGATTTGATGTGCCGAGGATCGCATGGATATGTCTAGGGGCTGCACACTTGAGCAGTCAGACTCGTCTCACTCTGGGATCCAAGAAATCACGGATGCAATCCGTACAAATGTATTTCATTTCATAGTTTTAATGATGTCATTTGATTCTGTTCAAGTCTTCCGTTGTAAAATATTTGATTTATTCATCTATATCAAGGCCTATAGAACCCAACAGCTGCCACCACCCTCTTCCCCCCACACAACAGATGGCTGTTGGGCCAACCACCTCCCTATCCACCACATTAACTGCATTGCCACCAATCATGTTGATTGTGGTTTTGGCCACCACAGTGTCTAACACTAGCATCATCGCTCTCCTTACCACGACATGGGTAACCACTGTTTGGTTATGTGCCTTAGTTTAAACATGAAAAACAAGTTTTCCATGGATGCAGAAGAGTTTAATGATTCTAAACTGATTTATGAAATCATACATCACATGCATCGTATGGGGAACTTGTTCCACCCTTGACCTTCTTACTTTGAGATTTTTCCATAGTTGTTCGTGTGCCCAACCTCAAGTGATGAATATTATGTGGCCGTCAAGCCAATCTCACCACCATGTTTATTCAAGTTCATTGACTAAAATATCTATGTTCATTATTATTTCAGTGTGATGTTTATAATGAAGTCCATTAATATGTGCAATGCATAGTGAATTATGATGAGATCATAACAAGGTGATCATTAATCTTTAAACATGTAGTCCAAATATTCTAATTTGGTGGATAATCGAGACGGACATCAATTTATCTGGATAGAATAACACTAGTTGATCCTACTTATACGATAAGTATTAGTGACCCTTAGGCTATTAGTGTGGCGACACTAAGGACAAATAGTGGATGCTCTTTGGAGAAAGAGTTCATTGAATTGATCCGTGTGAATCCCTGAATGATATTATACCTAAACGTCAATCAAGTTGATTCATGTCACGGTTGTATAAGTTATCCACTGACCTGAGACACCAAGGACATATAGTGAATGGACAACTACATTTTGACTATGACTTACGGACCTCTAATCATGGGATTCAAACAAGTCATAAGTCGGATGTAGTAAGAAGCTCACGGAGATGATTGAGTGGTCAAGACAGGATCATCCACCCTTGGTATAAGAGTAGTTGACTCAAGAAAGACAATGTAGAAAATCTCTGGCCAGGGTATTGAGGATATTGGAGAAGGAGTTCTCCAATGATTCCCATTATGCATCAGTACTAATCCAATGACAGACTATGGTTTGATGATTAACCATATCCTAAGTTGTTTGAGAGTCTTGCACGAATGATGGATTATACATATACGATAACCGATGACATTAAAGGTTCCATGAGAGAGTTCAACACTACTCAGTATCTGCTAGAGCACGAGTGGCACCCCATAGGATGGAAACTTAACCTATTGATTGTGTTAAATTGATCCTTAATTAATCTGTATGTTGATATAATTAATTAATAAGGTTTGTCAATAATTGTTATTGGGCCATTAAAGTTATTAATTAGAACAATACATGGGCCTAGAGGGTCACACGCATAAGGTCATACGGACCTTGGTGGACATATTTTACTTTTTAAGGGTTTTGAGAATAAATTAAAAATATATATATATATATATATATAAATAGGGTAGGCCACACTCATTTCAAGTACCCACACTAGCCAAATTTGAGAGCCCCTCTCTTTCTCCACTCAACCAAGGAGATTGTCTTCATGGTGAAAAGATCTTTTAGATTTTCAATTAGAGTCCAAGAAGAAGACATGGAGATCCAAATGCGGAGTGATAGCATGGATGCTTCTAGAGGCTGGACCGTGAACGGCTTTAGAACAATCTCAAAGCGGCATAGGCAAGGGTGGAACAAGTTCCCCCACAAGGTACATGCAATGTTTGGATTTAAAGATTGATAATGTATCGATCAACACACTTTCGCATCCATGGAATCGTGTTTTTCCATGGACAAACCAAGGCACCCAACCCAACAGTGGTATCAGGGCCAGGTTTTGAGTGTTTTGGATCAAACATAAAGAAAAATAGTCCAAAAAGGACATTTTTCAAGCCTTAATGGAGCAGGCTAGCCCACTCCATCGAAGACATCTTCAAAGCCCCCATAATCGTAATTGACAACCCCGCCAGATCGCGTCCAGCCCGACCGGCACGCCAAGGTGCAAATGAAAACACCCGGGTTCAAATACACTGGGTAAAGCATGTCCGTATTTTTGTTGTTATGATTTTCGTCGGTACATGCTTGTTTGGTTCATTTTTTTATCATGTTCGTGTGTTCATGTTTGTCGTGTCATGTTTGTGTCTGTCATGTGTCATGTTGTGTCATCGTGTTGGCACATTTTGTGTTATCCAATACGTGCCGAACACGTGCTTTATTTTTGTATCAAAAGGGGGGTCCTATGTATAAGATCCCCCCGGTAAGGTCACTTGGGCCCTTACCAAGGGCTCATGTGCCCTTATTGAGGGATATAAGGGCCCCGATATAAGGGGGCATGATGGAGCCCTAATGTCAGACCAGGTTTTATCATTTGAAAGTTAAAGTTCATCTTGGACTCATGGAAGAAGAAGAGAGGAAAGGAGAGAGAGCGGGTAGAGAAGGAGAGAGAGAGAGAGAGGAAAGGCAAGAGAGGGTAGAGAAGAAAAGCGCCACTCAGAGATTTTTTTTGTGATGTTCGCCCACCCTCATCTACGCCCGCACGCATTCGTCCACTAATCGACCTCCGCGCTGCCCGGAGCCTGTTGTCGTGTTGTCCTCCCGCCCTCATCTGTTGACCTGCCGTTGTCTGCCGGCCAATCCACAGCGCCATCGGCAGTCGCTGTTGACACCGTTTGCGCTCACGCGATGAAGGTCGTGCCTGTCTGTCGTATGCACGTCTGGATGCCACATCTCTATTGATTGCATTCGCCGGTCAAACCACGCACACGCCCATACAATCACAGCATTGTGATCCCTATGCATGCTGCATATTCACGATGGCAGACCGGCCATTCGGCCTCCAAGTGCCACATGTTCTCGTGCTGCTGCGCCACCCTACGCGTGCGCGGTGGACACCGAGCCCCTCGTGACTCACTGGTCACCCCATCAGCCGGACGCTGTGCGTCCCCATGCCGTTCTCATCAACTCAGCGTGGGCACCGCCAGGATACAGTGCCACGTCACTATTTTGTCGATCCTCAGCCAATTGAACACAATGTGTTCTGGTACTACTGTCACCGCTTGGCGCACATATCGTCAGTGACAACCTGATCCTTAAGGGCATGTACGTTGAGCCACAGTAATCGCTCGAGCCACCTCACGGTCGTACTCTCTCTCTCCTCACTTTCACACTCTGACAGACTGACACCTCACTCTAGCGCCGAGCCATTTCCTCCTGTCGAGCTATTGCGTGGTCTTCCTCGACATGCCTCCACCGTACCTGCCTATAGTGGTTGCTTCACCAAAAAGGATATCGACGACGGGTAACATCACCGATGAGGTAGCTTGTTCCCCTTTGCTCGTCTATTACATTACTTTCTCTAGTATATTTTTGGATGCACTCCACCGTGCTCAGGTTAGTTTATGGGAGAGTTTATATCTTGAAAACTACGATACGAATGAATTCCCAAGTAGGGGTTGAGCACGTCTGTTATGTGCGAGCACCAACAGAATTATTACGCTTGACGCCATAGTCAACGTCGTCGCTCTGGCGAGGGCCAGAAGGTCACCGTCATCACCGGTCGTCTGCCCCGGAGCTCGGCTTACGGCGAGACCCCACGAGTTGGGGCTTGCACATACATCTTTCTAGGTTCACTGCATCACATAGTTTCATCTCCTTAATGAGTTACCCATTGGACGACGTCATCAACGACATCCAATATCAAGCCTCTTTGGATGGCCAGCGCCGGGATAGCATGGGGGTGGCGCTACCACTGCACTAACCCTTTATCTTTAATATATATATATATAATCCTTTTAAAAAAATTCTTAGTAATTTATTAATTTAAATAATTTATAGGGTAAACCAATTGCAAAAACATCTGGAAAATTCAAGAAAAATTATTATTAATTTGATTAATTCAAAAAAATCAAAGTAAAATTTATTTAGGGTTGATAAAATTATGAAAAATATAATTTTAGATTTATTGAATGTAATAATTTTTGGAGTTAATTATTATGGCCTTCAATAAAATTCCATACAATTATTTAAAGTGTTTTAATAATTATTCCTCGAATTTGAATGCATGAAACTGATGTTTCTTTACTGGAATATTGGAAGTATTTCAATAATGGTGTTATATTACATTTGCTTTATGGTTGCATTTGTGATATAAATATGTGAAATGATGAATATGTTGTGGATAATAAAAAACTTAGATGAACTAAATGTAGGTTCCCTTAAGTTAGAGGACCAATCAGATTGGAATGTGGAGTTGACTATATGAGATAGTCAACTTACACTCACACATACAAATTCATACGCCACACATGAGTTATTACATGTGCATATGTTAATATCACGCATGAGTTATCACATGAGTTATCATTCATATGTTAATATGAGATATTACATGTGCATATGTCGTCGAAGAGACCATGTCAAATCCTAATCTCTAAAATCTGAAGAACTTAAGAGCTGCAACGCAAAAGTGACGAACTTAAGTATAGTCTCAGGATCCAAGTCCCTTTAAAGCTAGGTTGGTGGAGTCAACTCTAGGCCTATTTCTTCGGGAAGAGGAACTAAGAGCTAGTGTGTGACACGAGGTCGAGATAGAGGAATTGTGTAGTTTGGTGGTTTTATACTCCAGGATTACACTCAAATCTATTTTTGACCAGAAACAATGGTCTTGCTCAGACCAAACTCAATGGTTGGTGGGGGTATACTCTAAGTCGCATGAGCGTTAGGGACCAAAATATGGTTGGATATTGCAAAGAGTTGCAAGTCCCATGAGATGGGTGTTCAGTAATGTGTATAATGATTGGTGGGAGTATACTCCAGGTCATATTAAACATGTTGAAATTATGATCCCGACTCGGAGATGGTCGGTTTCTCTGCTTCCATACACTTGAGGGACGTATGAAATGATAAATTTTAGTGGGAGATACATATTAGATGATCTTAGAATCTGCTTGAACTAGAAATTCAATATATATATCTCGTGCAGGCAAATATGTTGTCGTGCAACCTGATACGTGGCATAATGGTTGCCAGCTGATTGACCAGACCAAACTTTATTGATTGGCTCAGAAACTTGAAGATTCTCCTTGAGTCTGAATACAACTATTGAAAGAGGCATCAAAATATATGAAAGAGGCATGAAATGGAATATTAATTTATTCAATGAAAATTTAGATTCTTCTTTCCTAATGGAGGATAAATAAATATGTGGATTACTACAACATATCAAGATACGTAATTTCCCGCATTTATATATAATCATTAGAGATACTTTATTCAAACTTCTCTTTCCCCTTATTATGACCAATCATTAAATAATATCCTTGTACATTGTTTACAGCTTTAATGCATCAATTTTATTGGCTCTAGTGTTTTTAAAGGTGTCATATACAGAGACAAGTAATCCAAATCTGTTGATATGAAGAACAAGAACAAAGGGCAGCATATTGGGCCATAACCGACATGACAAAAAGGCGTGTTTCTGCTTTTGAGTTCTTCAGCTCTTACTCTAGTCTTTGTTTCAGCTACCAATTAAAAAGGTATTCCAGATAAATACCCTTTCAAAAATTCCTCCTTGTATCAAATTTTACAATGTTTTTTTATCAATCAATGCAGACCAATTCTAATGCTCAATATCTCTCATCGCACTGAACTGTTGCCCATATTGAGCACAAGGTGTAAAACTGCCACCAGCAACACACGAACGAAAGTAAACTATTAATTTCTAGTTTAATTATTAGATTATAATTTTCAGAAGTATAAATTTTTTTATGACAGATGGAATTTTTTTATTATAAAAAAGTTTTTACTTATTTTACAGAAGTAGTTTATATTAGTTTGGTCATATTTGCCTTGAAATTAGTTTTCGTACAAAATAAAAATATTAAATGAATGGTATAAAATACAAAATATATTTTTATTTGAAAATCCACCTCTTCTATACATGTTTTCTATAGATTGGAACCTTAACTGAAACTATTAAACAAAATTTCACAAATCAGAATTATAAAGTGGCATTCAGTCCTAATTTCTATTTCATAAATAACATCACCTGAATTCATGTTTTTATATTCACTCTTGGGTTTTTTAACTTATGATGGAAATCCCAAAGAAAATTGGATTCTCTCTTCTTGTTTATATCCTTTTAGTGTCGATATTGTAACTTTAAGCTATTCATGATTGATTTTTCCTTTCATGTTCAGCTTATGTATAGTGCTTCAGGATAGGATTTATATATTACTTTTATCTTATGCCAAAATTATCTTACGTCAACATGCATATGTCAGCAAGCCTAATTCCTTTTTTTGTTTCTTAGTGTTGAATTTTGAATGGGAGAAGTTTTAATTTTTTTGACAATCATGCATATAAAGTTAGAAAAATTTTATATTTTTTGAAAATTTTTAGTAAACAAAATTTTTAGAAAAATTGGAACTTAAATTTTTTCAAAGTACTCTTGTGTAAGCCAATTTTATTTTATTTTTCTCTACTTCCAATACAAATCCTTATTTTACTATATCATATACAAGTGATTTGAAAATTAGTGAAAATTACTGTGTTCACTATGCCTTTTAACTGATCAGCAAACAGTTTTAAGTCTAAAAATTAATCTACTAAAATAATTGACCAGATGTTTCACTCATACAATACTGACTTCCTGATCTTCCTTTATAGATCAAATATCAAACACAAATTGAGATATTTAGGGATAACTTGACCAATTTAGTCTTGAGTTAAATTTTTATTTAATGATACCACTATGTAATGTTTTTAGTAGTTTTCTACATATTCACAAAACGTTCACCACTATGTAAAGGTCTTGATTCTGTATACTGAAAATCAGCTTTTGGTGAGTGATACATGGAATATAAAGTTAATTAACATCTAAGAACTTGTACAGAATACTTTTCATAAATATTTTTTTAATTAGCTATGTTTTTCAGATATTTAATGCCAATAATTCAGATAAATTTTTTTATTTCCTTTTAATAGACCTCATGTGTTTTTCTCAGCCTTAAGTATTACAGTGACATCAAAATTTTGGTTCTCATTACTTACGTGGATCCACTGCACTATATTTCTTGATAATATTTTAGTCTTTTTAAATTCAATGAAGGCTAATGTTTTAAAAATGATTATTAATATCCATCATTATTGAATAGGCAAAAAAATAATATGCGTAACAAATAAAAACATTATTATGTCCAATGAAGGCCAATAAAAAAATTATTTATTTATACAAACCATTTGCATTTATAGATTTTTAGGGACGTGTAAGAGTTTTGTGAGTTAAGAAACTAGGGAGCTATTGTTTGTGAGTTAAGCTTATCTGTCTGCATAATAATATTATTCTAGAAATATCTTGATACCTTTTGTTTATCTTCATCTTCATTGTTCCAGTATTAAGGATAATATGTTTTATCTGAGTGTGTGACATCAAAATTATCATATCTTTTTTTTATTTAAATTTCCCAAATATATTAAATTGTATATCCTATAATTTTTTAGAAGTATATTCACATATTTTAGTTTTTTATATCTCGTGATATCTATTCATCTTATCCACTGTATTTTCGAGAACAAATATCAATTGTATCATTATTTTTATTTTATTATTAAATAAAACATTATTACGGATTGTGTATGATATACTGACTTTTTACTGCTTAAGAAATTATATCACTTTTAATTTTTCAACAAATATTTGTTTGTCTTGTAATTTGACAAGAACAATGTGGCAGGAAGTTTTTTCAGTAATATATAAACAGTAGAACATAATATTGATACCATGAAAATAAATTTATATCTAAAATTATCTTGACAAGAGTTAAATCCAACATCATAATAATTGAAATTTTCTATATCACATAAGACACTATTACTATTAGCCAGTGGTGTAAACTCACTTGAGTATTCAATATTTGAAATGTATCTTACAAAATTGAGGTCTCATCATATAATAATAATCTATCATCCTTATCTCATTGAATGGTGAAAAAATATTTTGTCCATTATGGTTATGTTTTTTATAAATAGGATAAATTTGGAACACTGAAATTGAGGCATATATTTGTGAAATCACACATTTCCAATAATCACAACCAGTATGGAACTATAGGCGACATACATTTCCCCTAAGATAATCTATCCCATTACTTCACACACATTATTTAAGTATCGAACCCCATTCATGAAGAGTGCAACATTCTATATTTGAAATGTGTTGTTAAAACTGCTTGACTTCTTGAACTTAAACAGTAATCCCACAAAAACACAGAAACTTAATCAGGATTTTTCTAGAATCTAAAAGACAAGTAGACCAAAATATTAGGAAAATTGCAATGCTTTCAAGCACCATACAATTACATTTTTTCCAATGACACATTATGCGTGTGACTGAATTTCAAATGATGATTTATATGGGGAAAATTTGTGAATTTCTTGTACACATGATATTTTAATTTCCTCCTGTAAATTAGCCAAAAAATTCAAATTCCATGGGTTCTGAACAATAAAAGTGATGGGATAATCGTATCTGGACTATTTAAGAAACTCTAGGGCCTTTAGGGAACAAACTCCTATGAATAAGATATACTTTCAATTCTTTCTACTTGTTCTGGAGATTGATGTTAGAGAGAATCGCTTTAGGTCAAGGCTTTCCCATGACCCAAACTGGCAAATCTTATTGAAGGTGTTTTGTTCATTCTTGAAGTACTTTCTTAATATAGGAAGCCAACTTTGAGATAAATAAAAAAACTTAAGTCAGGCTAACTTTAGAGAAATATTTTCCTGATTGATTTCATTAAACGATATGCATAAACTTACTGATAAATAAATTTTCTCTATCCTGGCTTTGTCGTATTCTTCAAGTCTAATATCAAGTTTAGTACTTTTTCATAGGGGCTTGAACATTAACCATGGTTCCCCTTCATAGAACGAATAGACAAGTAAAGTAAAATGATAAATTATTTGTAAAACTCTGAAGTAGCTTACAAAAATAATAGTGACTCTAATTTGAGTTTGGTTATTTGTCACATCCCAAGATAGGATATTATGAAGGGACATGGCACTTTTAACGCAAAGCAACATCCAGGGACTTTTTTCACCCTTGAATCATCTCGCATGTTTCATTGCACATTTTGACATTATCGTGTCTAAGGTTCATATTATCTGAGTATGAGGTGACCCTAACAGATCTTATATTTTTAGGATCTGGATTTTATGACAATCTTGGGCTAGCGGATTTATATAGTGAAATGTAAATGTTTGGTGACTGAAAGAAATGAAACTTCTAGAAGTTCTGTAACACAGTTTTTCTCTCTCCATCATATTCCTCTATTTGTGTTGTTCTCTCTTACCTCAACCCTATTATAATCAACGTTTTGTCAACTGCCACCATCTTTATCTGCCAATCTCACTAGCCCTATCATCTCCATCCCTATTTTCTGGAAATGACACCACATTTCTCATATCCCCTTTTTAATGGAATTTAGATAAATGGAAAAAACTGGCTGAAGATTTAACAAAAAAATAATATTCTTGATATTATAATTAGAAGTATGCATTTGTTTAATTTTAAGACATTCAATTTTTTAATTGTGGAGAAAAGAGTTTGTCTCAATCTAGAATCATCCCATCATGTTTCTTATTACTGATGTGAAGAGTTTGATATTCGATAGATAATCTATCTTAAAAACTTCATTTCAATAAAAGAAAATTAGTTTTCTTTTATTGAAATGAAGTTATTAAGATAGATTATCTATCCAAAATATCAAATTCTTCACAAGGGAACATTTCTACCTGTAACTTTGAATTCTTGAAATTTTTTAATTGATAGAATTATGATATAAAATTTATTTACAACTAAAATAAACCATATTTATGTGGTTTAGTGCTTACACAATAATATATTGTTAATTTTTCTATTTTTGAAAATATTTTGAAAAAATTATAAATATAAATTTGATATATTTATGAATTTTATGTTGATTAATTTTTTGCGTTGACGAAATATTTTTCTGAACATCAAAGACACTTATTTTTTCGGGCTTTAGTGCACTTGGTGGATCCTCAAAAGAGGACCAATATGTTATTGATCACCCAGATGTTTTCTCAATTCTTGTCACCTATTTTGCTTTAATTTCTATGTGACTTGTCCCCCATAACATTCAGATTGGTTAAACCCTCTTCTATGTGGATTGGTCCCTTACTCAGAATGACACTCTATAACAGGTGCTTACATGGAAATATAAATTATATTGCATGCGTCATTAAGCACTATCTTCGGACTGAAATGAGCTTATCACCAGGATGACCAGTAACTCAAATAACATAAAGGCTCTTGGAAGCTTGAGGTGCCCAAGGATAAGGCTCATCAAATGGTAAATAATTCAACGGAACTCTCGATCTCTGTTGCCTGAATATTAAAAGCGCATGTGTCCATATAAATCTTGCGTTTATTCACCTACGAGCAATATATGTTGAATGTTCATCTTCTATAAATATTGCGTTAGTTACAACTAACTGTGCATGACTGCTGCTTCGTTTAAGATTGTTTAAAATTTGAGAGGTTATCCTCTGGCATGCCATGTCTTGATTCTTGTACTTCAAAATGAGTTAAACTTTTAAATATTGGTTTCTTTAATGATCGCACTGTGGAAAAAGCAAAAGCACCAATCATACCGCCCAAGATGAGAGTTATATTAACGTTCAGTTGCAATAATCGTAAGTAGTGACGTACTTATCCTGTCTGTTGACAAACAAAAATGACAACACAAAGATTTCCATACTTGAGCATACTAAGTATTTTAAGTGACCTCATCCATCACGCTGCTGGGTAGACATTATTTGCACTAGAGTCTGATAACAAACATCACATATATGATTCATTCATCAAAGAGGGTCACAAGAGGCCACATGTGTGTTCCTTATTAAGAGTTTTATTCCAGTTGACAGGCACTCGGGATTGACGAGGATTTAGCTGCATCCCCCAGCTGCGAAGCCGATCCTGTTCCCGATGTTATCATGGACCACCTCGAAAGTGATGCGGGACACAAAAATAGATTCATGACATAAAATAGCACAAATATGTTGGTAATTATGATTCCTTGAGGGTGATCCGAAGTCGGTATAATCTTATAGGAATGGATTACGTAAATGGAGCAGGGGCTCTACAAGGCACTTTGGTAATACAATAATGTGATAACTAATGGGAATATAGTATTTGAAATGATCGTCTAAAGTGTAACACAGAAATTCTAAGCAACTCTCACTTGAGCAAATTAATAATTATCATGAACCATATATATCTCAAAAGTTAAGGTGTCTCAAGGTACCTGAGAGATGGGAGCCAATAGCTTGAGTATCTTGATGTTGAATGGCCTTGAGTTACGTTGAACTGCAACTCCACGAGTGATGTAAACAGAGAAAAGGGAAGGTGTGGGCATACGGATAAAAAGGAAATGTGAGAATTGATCTGCACAAGAGAAGGTTGATGGGTAAGATGCAAGGAGTGGAGGTGAAGTGTGAGGTTGGAGGAGTTGGATGGGACACGGTGTGGGAATTGGTGAAATGAGGAAGAAGGATGATTGAACTAGGTGAAGATGGTGGGTTAATTTGAAGGGAAGTGTTCAATGATGGGGAATGGTGGGGATAAGTGAATAGGTAAGTTATGGATAGGGAATTATGGAGAAAGAGGAAGAAGAAACCCAAGAGGAGTTGACAATGTTGAAGTAGACAAGCTACGAGCTCGTTCCGTTGTCGATCCGTTGCCCGTTGCCGTTATCTCCAAAAGGAAATCACCAAGAATCACTCTTTTCTCACAAAATAACTTCACAATAATTCTTCAACAAAAGATGTCCATACAAGCAGGCTGATGGCCCTTTTAAAGGGAAGGAAACATGCAGTTACAAGGAAAATAAACTGTCAAATTCGGAATGGTGGTTAAAGAGAAATGGTATAGAGAAGGGTGGTTCCACGTAGAGAATGTAGTGGAGAAAGGTGAGGGGGGAGAGGTTATGAGAAAAGTCAAATTGGAAGTTATGAGAGAAAAGAGAAAGAGAGAGAAATTAGAGGAAAAGAAAGGTGGAATAGTTAATAATTGTAGGCGGTTAAAAAGGATGAGAGGAGAAGAAAAGTCAAATAGAGGAGTTGAGTGAGGAGAGAGAGAGAAAAGAACGTGAGAGAGATGGGAAGAAAAGTCAAATAATAGAGAGAGGAGAGAGAGAAAAAGAACGGTTAGCCATTTCCCATCACTTTGAAGAAACGTGTGGCGAGAGAAGAAATGAAACGAAAGAGAAGAAAAGAGAGAGGAAGAGAGAGAAAAAAGAGGGAACCCTAGGAATATTGGGTAATCATTCATCAAAGAGGGTCACAAGAGGCCACATGTTTGTTCCTTATTAAGAGTTTTATTCCAGTTGACAGGCACTCGGGGTTGACGAGGACTTAGCTGCATCCCCCAGCTGCGAAGCCGATCCTGTTCCCGATGTTATCATGGACTACCTCGAAAGTCTTCTGCTGAGTGTTCCCGATGATTCCCAGACCTGTCGGTGACGCGTTTCCTGCAAAGGCAAGGCACGATTGCCCAGCTCTGACCTGGAAAAAAACCCCTGAAAACGGAAGTGGGATCGTAGCGCCGCTGTATATGAGTCTGATCACAGGATACGTTATGGTGCTGAAGGTCCTGAAGTCATAGCAGGTATCTAGTATGCTCACTGCCGGCCCCAACGGATATTGAATCATGGCTGCGCGGAAGGCTGTCCGAAGTGCGGTGTATGCCTCTGGGGGAAGCCGTGTGATCACCGTCCCCGAATCAATGATCGTCCCCGGACCTCGGAAAACATCCACCGGGATTGGGAGCGTGATTCCTCCCACAGAAATGCCGATAAGGTCGATGAAGTAGAAGCCTGGGGAGCCCGGCCTGATAACCAACGGTGTGTACACTGCGTTAGGACTTAAGGGTTGGCCGATGTTGAGGAAGCCGGTGGTGCTGCTCGAGGAGGGGATACAGTAGGAAAATATGTTCCCCAGTGCATTCGAGACCTGGGCATTGAGTGAGTAGGAATTGCGTCCAAGGCCAAGAAGCCCTGCGACGCCCCTGAACAGCCCTCGGTTGTCCTGCCCGCACCCGAAGACGAAGTTTGTAAAGACAGTGGTCTGAGTCAACGCAAACGTATCAGCAGACAAGAACCCGGTGGTGGAGGAGCCATCGCCATAGCCGACCTGATAGACGCAGGTCGTGCCCGAGCATCCACGGCGGGATAGTCCAAGGCATGCAGGGTCGGTACAACCGATCCTACGGTAGGTGAATGAGAGGGAGGGATCGAATACAGGTTCTACTTGGGGATAGCAGGACACGAGGCAGGGCCTGCACTGGATCCAGCTTACGAAGCTTCCTGTGTCGAAGATGACTGTCTGGGCTCTTCTCGGGGTGCCAAAGCCGACAGTAACTACGTAATTACCAGAGCCGAGGTAGGCGCCGCTCCTTGCAGTAAGGATCACTTTAGATCCGAGCACCAAGGTGTCGTTCTCTTGAGAAGAAGAGCCCGACGCGATCGTCTGAAGCGAAGAGACGCGTAGATTGTCCTCTGCAAGGGCTTTAATAGCGCCATATCTTCTGGCGGGCTTTGCCGAACAAGGACCGGCGCGATGGACAACGGGGATAGCGCCGTCGCGAAAGCCTGAAATATCAGATAATTTCGTTAAACTTTGTGAAGATAAAAACAACTGTTCATTCGTTGTTTTGAATGGTGGGAAAAAACTCCTCCCATGAAGAGGTTACGGAAGCTGTGGGTCAACCTTTGGATCGGGTGCAGTTCGGGGAAGACACCAGGCTGGAAACCAGCACGGTTTCGTAGGTGCTTTCTCCGTCGGCTTGAACGCCAAAGCGCAGCAGGAAGAGGCACAGGATACCGAGAGGATAAAAGGAAGAAATCTGCGCCATTTCCTGTGGTACACTGTGTGTAGGCAAGAGTATGTGCTGTCTATATAGACAGTTCAATGTTAGCAACCTGCTGGATAATAAGCAACGCAACGGCATGAATCTGCCGGTTGAAAAATGTAATCTCTGATGGGGCTTTTCTGAACGTGCCCGTATTAGCCTGGACTGTTAGGAAACTACGCACCACAATCAACTTGATTTTAAAGTCAAAAAGGAGATTCATGTTCCGAAGTCTCCCACCTTCGGCGAAAGTACATCCCAGTTCAAATGATGGTTTATCGGTCACTCTCGATTTTAATCGTTGACAATTGCTAAGTCTCGCTCCCCCTCTCCCTCTTTCTCTCTCCCATCATCTATCTCATTCTTCCCTCTCCCTCTCTCAGTCTTCATCTATCTCTCTCACTCCTCATCTCTCTCTCCGTCTATCTTTCTCCCTCACCCTCTCTGTTCATCTATATCTCTCTTCCCCCCCTCTCTCTCTCCGTCTATCTCTATCTTCTTATATCTCTCTCTCTCCGTGTCTTTCTCTATCTCACTCTCCCTCTCTTCCTCTGTCTCTCTCTTCATCTATATCTCTCTCTCCGTCTTTCTCCCTCCCCCTCTCTGTTCGTCTATCTCTCTCTCTCCGTCTATCTCTATCTTCGTATATATATCTCTCTCTCTCCGTCTATCTCTATCTTCGTATATATATATATCTCTCTCTCCGTCTATCTCTATCTTCGTATATATATATATCTCTCCGTCTATCTCTATCTTCGTATATATCTCTCTCTCTCCGTCTCTTTCTCCATCTCCCTCTCCCGTTCTCCATCTCTCTCACTCTTCCTCTAACTCTCCATCTCCCCCACCTCTCTCTCTCCGTTTATCTCTACCTTCGGTCCATCTCTCTTTCCCTCGCCCTCTCCATCTCTCTCTCTCTCTCTCTCTCTCTCTCTCTCTCTCTCTCTCTCTCTCTCTCTCTCTCTCTCTGTATTTAAACATTCCTATTATTATATGTTTCAGTCGACCGACTTATGTTATGGTTATATATTCTCGTTACAATCGTTACATAAAGGGCTTTGACATTTGCACCAGTCATGAAAGAGATTGCACGGAGCGCAGAGAAAGCGACTCCTCACCTTTCCTGACCGAGCCTCTAAAGTATTCGAGCAAGGATCTACACGTAGAAGACGCAGAAGTCACTCTCACGCTGAGATAACACCCTCTTCTTCTTCATTGGCCCTGCTCCAGCATGGAAGCCTTGCCGTTCTGACGTATATTAGCCTTTTATAGTATTTTCATTGCCTTTTGTGATTGTAACGCCACATTAGGCGGCTATTAAACACGTCCTTCCTTGAGGCGTTGACAAAGAGAATGGCACTGAAGATATTACGAGGAAACTGTGAGGTTCGTGATGGCGGGTGCCTTCTCCGATGGGCCATGCAAACAAGGGGAGTCGACATCATCACGGGGTCAGGTAAACCTCCTGTCCTATCCTTTAAGTCCTTGCTTCATTTAATATACATCGTCGTTTCATTACCACCGTTCATCGCCGTATCTTTAATATATATCCGTCATAATGAGTGGTATTGACCTCTTGAATTATTAGGATTTATTGATTTTATAACGAACCCGTAAAGAGCTCTGCTAGCGACATCATTGGTGACGAGATTCGTTGTCACTAAGAAACCGCCATGATTTAACCATTCCGGAAAGAGGTAGCGAGCACCAGTTGCCCAAGGAAATTTATACGATATCAATCATGACCCGTACAGTCGATCCAGCTTCGCCGCCCATTTCAGATCTCATTATTGATAGAATTATCTTGCAACGGAATCCATCTTGAAACGATCTTGAAACTAGTACCCTGAAGAAGAATGGAGGTAGAAGAAAATGAGAGGAAAAGATAAACACCTAGAATGGTGGTTGAAAATCGTTCTATTCTGCAAACATTTATTAACTTGTTGGTTTGTATTTATAGGTGATAGAATAATAATTAAACGTCTAGTTTCGATATTTAAATTTGTTGGTAATGACTTCCTTTCTAGAATTAATCCTGACCGCTGGATTTATCCTGTCTATATTTAATCTTGGCCTTTAAAACTCCCTAGCTAGGTTTAATCCTGACCACTAGATTTGTCCTATCTATATTTAATCCTATCCATCAATCTGTCATCTTATATTGAATCCTGACTGTCTAATTCTCATGGCAAGTATAGGGCACATGTTCAATTTTTAATAGTCTGTGGTTATATTAGTTCCTATGGCTTGATGGCAGAAATAACATGGCATGGCTCCAAATTGAATTCCCCATTACCCTCCTGCAAGCTCAGTGGTGTAGGCAACATTGAGCTTGTCTCTTAGCTCACAAAAGTGCTTGGAGACTGGTGTGGTCAAAGCATATGCCAATTGTTCATTGCTGGTGACAAATTTGATTTGTACCATTTTGGCAGCAACCTGTTATCGCACGAAGTGTAAATATATCTCGATGTACTTCATCGTGCATGAAAGACTAGATTGTTGGCAAGATGAGTGGCACCAATGTTGTCACACTAGAGAGTAGTGATTGTCTGACTCAATACCGACATCAGATTACAATATCGGGACGGATGCTGTATCGGATACCGGAAATCAAATTTTTGGTATTCATTTTTACCGATATCCGGATATTGGACATCAATATCGGATATCGGTTGTTACAGTGCCGATATCTGATATCGTGATCTGTCTCGATGTCGTCATCCGCCTCCGTCTCCTGGAAAGGATCACGATATCCAATATCGGAGTTGGATAACGAATTTTGATATCCAACATAGAATGGTTCTAAAAATAAAATTTATTAGTCGTACCTGTCATTGTGACATGGTTTGGAGAGGAAATCCATGGGCCACCAGGTAAAGCGGAGAGCTTTCTGAATAATGTAGCAGCTCATTTAATATATACAACTCAAACTTTTTATTTTCTTCCATATGGGATAACATTAAACTCCGAATCCTGTTATCTCATATGGAAGAAAATAAAAATTTTGAGGTATATATATTATACAATAAATATATGTATTAAATATAAATTAAATATATTATTAATTCGTTAAATATATATCCTACCTTGTTTAATATATACAACTCAAGCTTATTGTTTTCTTTCATATGGGACAATAGGATTACGAGTTTAATATTGAACTCCGAGTCCTATTATCCCATATGGAAGAAAATGAAAATTCTGAGGTGTATTCATTGTACGAGCCAATAATATAGTAAATATATTACTAATTCCTTAAATATATATCCTAACTCGTTTAATATATACAACTTGAAATTATTTTTTTCTTCCATATGGGACAATAGGATTAAGAGTTTAATATTGAAATCTGAATCCTATTATCCAATATGGAAGAAAACAAGTTAATGATATAGTAAAAACATTGGGCGTTGTTAGCGTATATCAACTCAATAAATGATAACTATTTATTTTTCCTCTTGATACTGGATATCAGTATCTGGATACCAGTTCCAATATTTTGATATCCGGTATCGTGCTAAGCATGGAGGTTAGCACGATATCGGATTTTGAATGTCTGATACCTCAGATATCAGACATATATCGCATGGACCTCCCCTACTAGAGAGTAGGTGTGAATGATATCACAATTTGGAGTTCCTTTAGCAGTGACTTAATCCTAAGAACTTCAGAGACCACATTTGCTAAGGCGTTAGACGGAGCTTATGTGCTTTGATCTGGTTCAAGTGGGTTGCTTTTTGAGGCTCCACGAGATGTGATTCTTACTACTAAAGTACAAGATAGGCACTAGTATATCTTCAATCAATATTTTTTGCCTTCCCAAGCTGCATCACTAAATTCATTTAAATATAAGTCTGATTCAGGATGAGAAACAATATCATGTGTTGTGATGCCTTTCAAATTACCTAACAAAGGATTTAGATCCCCCTAGTCATCAGCAGATGGTTGGTGCATCTTTTCACAGGTCTTGTTAACAGAAAAAAATGTATTAGTTAGTTTTGTTGTGATATATTTAAGTACCCCTACTAAACTTATGTAGTCATAATCATCAAAGGAATCAGAAGAAGTAGATGATATGGACGACCGACTCAGGGAACATGAAGTGGACAATGGTTTTCAGTTTGCTAGATTTGCATATTGTAATAGAGATTTCATGTATATTTATTGTGATAGGAGGAATCCATTTTTACATTTAATCAATTCAATTCCTAGGAAAAATTGTGCTGGTCGAAGATCTTTATCACAAAACATGATACCATTGATTAGTCCGGTGCCTTGATTCGTCCACGGAAAGCACGTTGCTGTGGATGTGGAAGCGTGGCGATCGATTCAAAATCAATTTTTAAAATAAACCATTGAATGTACCCTTTGGGGAACTCATTCCACCCTTGTCTTTGCCGCTCTGAGATCATTCTAAAGTGGTTTACGCATCCGACATCTAGAAGTATCCATGCGATCACTTGGCGCTTGCATATCCACGTCTTCTTCTTCGATTCTTCTTGAAAATCTAGAAGATCTCCTCACCATGAAGACACTATCCATTGGATGAGTGGAGAAGAGACTAGAGAAAGGGAGGGGCTGTCAAGTCAGGCTTGCATGGGTGCTTAAAATGAGAGCCCTTTCCCTCTTTATATCCACCAATGCCCTTTTGACCTTGTGCATGTGACCCTCTAGGCTCATGTATCATTCTAGTAAATAACTTTAGTGACCCAATAACATTTATTGACCAACCTTATTAATTAACTATATAAAACATATATATTAATTAAATAAGGATCGATTTCACCCAATCGATAGGTTAAGTTTCCAGCCCATGGTTTGCCAAGCTACACCTCATGCTCTAGAAGATACTAAGTTGTGTCGAACCCTCTCACAGAATCTTTATCGTCATCGGTTACCGTATATGTATAATCCCTCATTTGCACGAGACTCTCGAATGACTTTGGGTATGGTTTATCATCAAACCATAATCCATCAATCGATTAGTACTTATGTGTAACGGGGATCATTGGAGAACACCTTCTCCAATATTCTCACTACCCTAGCCAGGGATGTTTATGCATCGTCTTCCTTGAGTCAATATCCTCTTATGCTGAGGACAGATGATCCCGTCTTGACCACTCAATCATCTCCGTAAACTTCTTACTACATCCGATCTATAACTTATTTGAATCCCATGATTAGAGGATCTTAAGTCATAGTCAAAATGTAGTCGTCCATTCACGAGATATCATTGGCATCTCAGGTCAATGAATCACTAATACAATCATGACGTGAATATATCTGATTGACATTTAGGTATGATACCAATTAAAAAATTCATACGGATCAATTCAATGGACTCTTTCTCCAAAATGCATCCACTATTTGTAATTAGTGTCGCCACGCTAATAGCCACATGATGAGCTATACTTATCTTACAAGTAGGATCAGCTAGTGCTATCTTATCTGGATAATATTATGTCCATCTTGACTATCCATTGAATAGGAATATTTAAATACATGTTTAAGGACTAGCGACCACTATATTATGATCTCATCATAATTCACCAGGTCATTGCACATATTCATGGACTTCATTATAATCATCACACTAAAATAATAATGAATATAATATTTTATTCAATGAACTTAAATAAACTTGGTTGTGTGATTGGCTTGACGGCCACATAATATCCATCAATCTCCCACTTGGACTAAAGCCAATCACCCTTGTTCAACGATCCCATTGTTTGATAGTGATGCTCATAGACTTCATGAGCTGGTGGCTTTGTTAGTGGGCCTGCTATGTTGTATCGGTTGATGGAACCCTTTCCATTGATAACTTGCAAATTAATATGATTAATTAATGAATTTTACACTCTATTTATGTGTTTTAATGATTTTATTTGCATTTTATCATGATAAAATAAATATAAATCAGTTAATCTCTCATTTTATTATTATTTCAGATTTTTTATCATTTTTTACATGGAATCTAACATCATTTCAGTGAAGAATTATTTCTTACAGAGCTTTAATTGCTTGGTTTAAGGTCAGTAAGTGATCTCATGATTTTTTAGAATTTTCCACTATTTTTATATATTTTTCTGACCATTATTTAGCCAAGAAATGATTTTTTACATATTTAAATAACATATATATTATTTATTTCGCATTTAAAATCTATTTAAATATTTATTTATGAATATCCACGTCATTCGCCCGAAATTCGGGCGAATGAAGGGATATATTTATTAAATAAGAAATGAGAGAGAGAAAAGAGAGAGAGAATGAGCGGAGGAGAGAGAGAGAATAGCGCCGGATATTTTTTTATTATTATTATAGAAGGAGGAGAGAGAGAGAAGAATGGTCAAAAATAACGGCTGCTGAATAAGAAGAAAAGAGAATAGCGCCTATGATTTATTATTATATAATAAATAGAGAGAGGAGACAGAGAGGAATAGTCAACATTAGAGGCTATGATTTAAATAATATAAAGAGAGAAGAGAGAGAAGAGAATAGCGGCAGAAGAGAGAGAGAAGAACGTGGCATTAAAATACCGAGAACAAAAGTTCTTTTTTGTCTTTTTGTGTTTATTTTAAAAGCAGTTCAAATGACGAGCGGCCGACGCGGACAACGAAGCCTGCACGCGATCCGAGGACGGGGAAACCGAGGAAATCAACCCAGCCAACCAAATAAATCCGATTTTTAAGCAAATTCAAGAGATCCAATGGCTCAAAATTACCCTCACTAAAACCTTGATATCTTGAGATTTACAAGTCCGATTGGGCTGAAATTTTGAGGGTAGGTTCGTCTTTTCCTCCTCTACAATCCAGACGGATGGATCTTTAAATGGACGTCTGGAAAAGGGTGAAAATCACTTTTGGATGATCTCGCCCAAGTAATTGGCCAGGAAGGACACAGGAGGGAGTCTGGAAGTCGACAGATCTTGCTTCTAAAATCAAAATTTTAAGTTTCTGATTTTTAATTCAACACTCTTCTTGAACGATTCTAAAACGCCGAGGCATGGGCGGAATGTACATGCCCTAGAATTGTGTTTTGAATGAAATTAGCACTCTGTTTTGATGCTGATTCGAGATCTGATTTTTTATCCTTTATTCTACATCAATTTAAAATATTTCTGCTTCATTAGATTTTTAGTTTAGGGTCGGATTTCATCTTTTCCTCAATTTCTTCACTTTCTCTCTCTAGGCTAACTTGTTTAGTTTCTCTCTAGATTTCGATTTTTATTGTTTAGGAATTTACTTTAATATATAAATAAACCTAAAAATAAATTTTGAATCGAAAATTCATCTATCTTGAACTCCAAATAAAATCCATTCTTGATTATTTAATTCCCAATTTTAATTCATAAAATTGTTTTAAAATTTATAATAGTTGGGAAATTAATAATCTGAATTAATCTGAGCCTAAAATTATAAAATTCCTATCTTGAATTTTCTGACCGAAATATTAAAAAATCAAAATTAAGTTTTACTTAATTTTGATTAATTAAAGAATATTATTGAGGATAATTAAGATTTATTAATTGCAAAATCAATTCATTCTTGAATTAATTTATTAAAATTGGATAAAAATTCTCATTTGTTGCCTCCCTGTGGTTCGACCCCTTACTTGCTCTATATTCATATTTAGTAATTAAGGGAAATTATAAATTTTATTGCATAAGTCTAAAAGCCCAAACAACGACATATTTTACGTACATTTTTAGCCTTATCATCCATCACAATATCTCCTCGTGCAATGATCTCCTTAATCAAGTGAAATCGCCTCAGAATATGTTTTGACTTCTGATGAGACCGTGGCTCTTTCGCTTGTGCTATTGCACCATTGTTGTCGCACAACAACATAATAGGTTCTGAGATAGAAGGAACAACACCAAGTTCCGTGATGAATTTCTACAACCAAACTGCTTCCTTGGCGGCCTCAACTACTCTATGTATTCAGCTTTCGTCGTTGAGTATGCGGTAGTACTCTGCTTGGAACTCTTCCAAGATATCGTGCCTCCATTCAGTGTGAACATGAATCCAAATGTAGATCTACTATCATCTGGATCCAACTAGAAACTTGAGTTAGTCTAACCTTGGAGCTTCAGCTCCTCTCCTCCATCAATCAGAAATAAATCCGCAGTACTTCTTAAGTACTTAAGGATGCATTTCACTACTACCTAGTGTTCCTCTCCTATTTCTGCCTGAAATCTGCTCATAACACTTAGAGAAAAGGCAACATCAGGCCTTGCACATAGCATCGCGTACATGATGGATCTAATAGCCGAAGCATATAGAACTTTGGACATCATCGATGTATCTTCAAGAGTCTTAGGTGAATGCTCCTTAGATATTTGAACTCCATGTCTCAACGATATGAGACCTCTCTTAGAGCTCTCCATGCCAAATCTTTTGACAATGGTGTCTATATACATAGATTGGGACAATCCTAGCAACCTCCTCGATATATCTCTATAGATATGTATTTCCAATTCGTGGGTTGCCTCTCCCAAATCTTTCATGGAAAAGTTCTTGGATAACCATGCCTTTCTCGATGACAACATTCCTACATCATTCCCAATGAGTAGAATATCATCCACATATAAAATCACGAAAGTGATTGCGCCCCCATTGGTTTTCTTGTATACACATGGTTCATCTTCCATCTTAATGAAGTCATAAAATCTGATAGCCTCATCAAATCTGAGATTCCAGCTCCTCGAAGCTTGCTTTAATCCATAAATGGATCTTTGCAACTTGCACACTTTATTTGGAAATTCCTTAGATTCATAACCCTCGGGTTGTATCATATAAACCTCTTCCTCAAGGTTTCCATTGAGGAAAGCGATCTTGACATCCATTTTCCAGATCTCATAGTCGTAGTGTGTAGCTATGGAGAGAAGAATTCTGATTGACTTTGTCATTGCTACTGGCAAAAATGTTTGTCATAGTCAGCTCCATGCATTTGATGATAACATTTCGGAATAAGTCTTACCTTGTATGTGTCAGCTTGTCCATCTGCACCAATCTTTTTCTTATAGATCCACTTACACCTGATAGGTACTATACCTTCAGGAGGGTCAACCAAGTATCATGCTTGATTTTGGTGCTGGGAGTGGATTTTTGAATCCATCGCTTCTCGCCATCACTGAGAGTCCGAATCACGAACCGCCTCATCGTATGCCAGAAGATGACCATCCTTAAGATGTAGTGTCTTGACTTCACCTGATGCAATATGTTTGATATAGCGACCGGGTTGTCTCCCTACTCTTCCTGGCTTACGTGGCACTAGAGTATTTTCCTAAACATGTTCATGGACTGAGCGCTCATCTAGTGAGGTAGTATTTGTGTCTTGATTTGGAATTTCTTCCAAAACTACTTTACTTCCACTATTTTCTCTAAGAAGATATTCATCATCTTGGAAGACGACCCTCTTTGAAACAAAAATAGTTTGTTCCTCGGGCCGACAAAAGTAGTATCCATGTGTCTCTTTTGGATAACCCACAAATCTACACAACTCAGTTATGGGTTCCAGCTTTCTTGGGCCATGCCTCTTCATGTGGGCAGGACATCCCCATACTCTACCATACATAAAATTTGGTCTTCTCCCTTGTCATATCTCATATGGTGTGGAAGTTACTGGCGTGCTAGGTAACATGTTCAGTATATGCGATGTTGTTTCAAGCGCATATCCCGAAAGGAACACATGTAATTTTGATAAGCTCATCATAGATCTTACCATGTCTAACCAGGTTCGTTTTCTCCTTTCCAACACTCCTTTCATTTGTGGTGTGTAAGGAGGAGTCAGCTGAGTCAGGATACCATTATCCTTCAGGTATCGAGTGAACTTTTTACTTAAATATTCTCCCCCTCGAGTCGATCTAAGTGTTTTAATACTCTTTCCAGATTGTTTATCTAGTTTATTCTTAAATTCCTTGAATTTCTCAAGAGCTTTAGATTTATACTTCATCAAGTATACCCATTTGTATTTAGAGAAATCATCGGTGAATGTAATGAAGTAAGAACAACCACCTCTAACTTGGACATGCATAGGACCACATACATCCGAATGTACGAGTTCCAAGATGACCTTAGCACACTCCCCATCCGCCGAGAATGGTGATTTGGGTAATGTACCCATAATGCAAGATTCACAGGTTGCGTATGATTCAAAATAAAATGAACCCATTTAGGCATCCTTATGCAACTTTAGTAATCTTCTATTTCCGACATGCACTAGCCGGTAGTGTCATAACTAAGTTGTGTTGACTGATTGTTTACTCTTCTTAAGAGAAACATCTACTTGGAGATTATAACAAGAAACATCCATCATGTACAATCCATTCACCAATGGTGATAATGCAATCAATTTATTATGAAAATAAATGGAACAACATTTTTTCATAATAGTCATGGTGTACACGAGTCTATCCAAACACGAAATAAATACGATGTTCTTTATTATTCCCACAGTGATATAAAAAACTCTTGTGCCATTCCCCATTCTCAACTCCACCTCGCCTTTGCTCAGCTTTCTTCTACTTGTCAGCACTTGAAAGTCATTGCAGATATGAGAGGCACATCTAGTATCCAATACCCAAGATGATGAATCTCTACAAGACAAGTATCTATCACATAGATACCTGAAGCATCACCATGCTTCTTTTGAGATATCTCATTGAGGTACTTCTTGCAGTTCCTCTTCTAGTGACCTTTTTTCTGCAATGGAAGCACGTGCCTTTCTCGCCGTTGTCCTTCTTTGCTGGTGGTGTTTTCAGGTGCTTCTTCCCTTTGTCTTGACTTGCAGCAAACATTGCCTTTCTCTTCTTGTTGGTCCTACCAAGATAGGGAACTTGGGGTTTGTCCTTCTGAAGGTTGCCCTCGGTAGTGGTAAGCATGCTAAGCAGCTCCGAAAGAGTCCATGTTAAAGTTAACAATGAACTAGGAGAATGAATTAGGTAAGGATTGAAGAATGAGTTCCATGCTCATCTCAACGGGGAGTTCAAATCCCAGTACTGCCAACCTTTCTATCCATTCAATAAACTGTAATACATGACTTTTTACGGAAGATGATTCGGTCATGCAAGCCCTGAATAGGCTCTTTGATATCTCATATCTCTGAGTCCTACTATGTTCCTTGAATAACTCCATCAAATGAAGTAGCATTTGCCTTGTCTTGATGGCCACATAATATCCATCAATCTCCCACTTGGACTAAAGCCAATCACCCTTGTTCTACAATCCCATTGTTTGACAGTGACATCTCCATGATGGATATTATGTGGCCATCAACCCAATCACACAACCATGTTTATTTAAGTTCATTGAATACAATATTATATTCATTATTATTCTTTCTTTTTTTAATACAATATTATTATTTGTTTGGTTAACGAAAGAGGCGGCCACCCGAAAAGGGTCGGTAACAAACCGCCAATAACATGCCTTAAGACGTGAGGCTCTATTACAGATAGGGAACGGCACGTCCAGGACATGACGCCATGAGGTGATGCGACAGATGACGACATGTGACGAATGGTGACGTGAAAAACCATTCGTCACGTCACCATCACGTCACACATCCGAGGATGTTTAAAATTTTTGTCACGTTCCTATCACACGTCACGTGTTCCTCGTTCCGTCACGTCACTGTCACTGTGATGTCGTCCCTCTCACTTGTGATGGAAATAATGTTATCCGAAGATATTAACTTCGCAAATAATATTATATTCCTAAGCATCTGTAGAATAAAACAGATTTATAATTAGGGGAATCGGCAGAACGGGAAAAAGGGTTCCCTTCCAAGGATCTAGAGAAGGAGAGGGAGCGGCGATGGCAGTTCTTGGCGAAGATTGAGAGCTGGACAAGGAGATATTGTGAACTAGATCTGTCAAAAAGTGAATCTCACTTGTCGATTCGGTAATTTCGCGAGGAACAAGATACAGATCTACGGAGAAGAGAGTAGAGTCTCAATTGAGGGAGAAGGAATTCAGATCGTAGAGGAAGACGTGGAGGAGGATTGGTGCAGAGACAACCTACGGCTGATGAAAACTATGTCGGGAAGCTGCGGATCGGCCACCAGGATGACACCATCCCATATGCTTTCTGGCTGAAGTATCCAAATCCGTCAAGCTGAAGCAGGAGTCACCACTTCCCACTCGCTATTCTCCAAGTCAGAAGTTGGAGCAGGAGTGCTGAACCTCAAGCTGAGGGGGTTGCCCAGGATTCAACCGCTGCCAAGAGAACATTCTTGGCCTTCTCTTTGAGGAAATCTGTGGCGATCCTATTTGACGGCGGACAAGCTGTGAGGTGTAAATCTCCTGAGGTATCTCTCCCCGTTTTCTCTTTTCCTTGCAACTTGGAATTCGTAGACTTTTCCTGCCCCTCAGCTCTCTTCTCGGTTTTCATGTTTGTTGTTTCTTTCACTTGGAAAACAAAATTTGGCTTGTGTTGAATGGTTTTTTTTCAATCAATTGATATATTTTTCATCTGCCAACTCATTTTCTCTTCTCACTAACTTATTTCTTAACTGCTATGAAATATTTTCTGCCACTAGGGTATGAAACATAGTTTGTCAGTTGTGATTGGCAAAGAAGGTATAAGAAATCATTAAAATGTGTCAACCTAAGGGGATCTTATTCTTCAGAAATGTATTGAGGGGAAGTACCATTCTCTTTTGGGCACATATAGTGGCTAAAACTTCTCTCAAAACTTCAACTATGTTGGGTTCATCTTTGAAGTAATTGATTTTACTCTTGATAATTTCATCACATCTTCTGAATTAGCAAGTCTAAAGAAACATTTCAAAGTTGTGGGGCATGTGCAACCTTGAAAATTGTTTGCATCATGAAGATGAATTAGGTATTTGGTTAGTGATCGCGATAGTGAGTTGGGCTTAGACTGTTGGGAGACAGTAAAAAAAATGCAATGTGGGGGCGAGTCAAAGCCTCATATGCTGTTATTCACTTATCTCTCTCGCCACGAGGCAGCCGGGCAACTTGTGCAGCCATGTATCTCAGCTGCATCCTTTGCCGGTGCATGCATGGCACTCTGACTTGACGCTGCGTGGGAAATCTCGAGGAGCAGTGCTTCATTTGGAGAGTCCTCACCCAGATCAGATCATTCCAGATATTTTTTTTTGGTATGGAGAGAACCATGGTCCATCTGAGGGAGAGAGAGTGATTGATCCGGCCCTTGAAAATTAATGGCCGGATCTTGCTCCACCGATCCTTCCGATTCACAGGGAACTCTTGGAGCGATACCTTCTTTGGTCCCTCTTGTTTCTTTGGGTACGACTGGTTTGATCTGCCTCTGTGATGCAATGAGCATGATAAAGACATGTCCATAAAACAATAATCATGAAGAATAAAAATGATGTTCATGTGTTTAATATGAATTCAAACTAGGAATGCTTGTAGTTCATCGTTTTGATGTCGATTTTATGCTTTGCGCGTTGTTTTGCCGTCGATTTGATGTCTTTGAATTTTTGAATCTATTACTTAGAGGCTTTTGGGGAAGGCTGTTATCTTCGTCACTGGCACTGACAAACACAGTTTAAAGATTGCTGCGGTTGCGGCTTTGGGTGGCAGCACGCCTAGTATTGTGACAATAATTGTTTGGCGTATAGAGCTGTCTAGAGAGAGGTATGGGGCATAATTCTCTCTCTGTCCCTCGCCCATTCTATCTTTCAATCACTCTCTCTCCCTCTCTCAGTTTACCTTTTTATCATTCTCTCTCCCTAAATCTATTCCTCCATCAGTCTCCCTCTTTCATTCAATCTTTCTATCATTCTCTCTCCCTCTCTTGGTCTACCTATCTACCACTCTCTCTCCCTATCTCATTCAATCTTTCTATCATTCTCTCTCCCTCTCTTGGTCTACCTATCTACCACTCTCTCTCCCTATCTCAATCAATCTTTCTATCAGTCTCTCTCCCTATTTTATTCTATCTTTCTATCAATGTCTCTCCCTCTTTCAGTCCATCTTTCTGTCACTATCTCTCCCTCTTTTAGTCCATCTTTCTATCACTATCTCTCCCTCTTTCACTCTATCTATCACCCTCTCTATTTATCTCTACCTAAATCTATCTACTCCCTCTTCCAACCACTCTCTATTCCTCTATTTATCCATATTTCCTGACTCTCACTGCTCTCTCGCTCTCTTAGTCTATCTTTCTATCACCCTCTCTGTCTTTCTCTCTCTCCCTCTCTCAGTCTAATTTTCTATGACTCTCTCTTCCTCTCCCTCTCTCCCTCTCTGTCTTTCTTTCCACCCCTCTCTCTCCCTCTCTCAGTGACTCCCATCTACTCCCTCTTTCTACCGCTCTCACTTCCTCTATCTTTCCATCTTTCCTGAGTCTCTCACTCATTTAGTCAATCTTTCTATCACCCTCTCTGTCTTTCTCTCTCTCCCTCTCTCAGTTTAATTTTCTATGACTCTCTCTTCCTCTCCCTCTCTCCCTCTTTCAGCCTTTCTTTCCACCACTCTCTCTCCCTCTCTCACTGACTCACATCTACTCTCACTTCCTCTATCTTTCCATATTTCCTTACTCTCTCACTCTCTCACTAACTCTCTCTCCCTCTCTCTGTCTTTCTCTCTCTCCCTCTCTCAGTCTACTTTTCTATGACTCTGTCTTCCTATCTGGTACTCTCTCCCTACCTCTCTCGAATTTACTTTGTGGTTTGATTAAGTCTTTTCATCTGAAATTTTCTACCTTGAATTTAATCCAGTTTCTCGTTTCGTCTTTTCCAAATAGAGTGTAATTTTCAATTCATTGTTGGTATGGTGCCCTGTCATCTTTTAAAGTTGATACTACCTGCGTACTCATGGCGTTGAATTTCTTCTCTCTTTATATTTTTTCAGATCATTATCATCATCATCATAAAATTCTATAACTAGTTTTCATGCGCGGTGCCAAAAATAAAACCCTTGATCATCATTTATCATTTCCGCGTTTCTGACATGATAACATTTCTGATTGAATTGTGATTGTATTCTCTATGGATTTTAATGTGAATCATGTTCACCTTTTAACCTTAGATAAATTTGTGAATGAATTAATGAGATCTTCCAACTATTCCCTATGACACAGTCGGTAATGGAAACTCCATCTCGCAACGGGTGTGTTGACCTGGTAGTGGAGTCCTCAGATGCGGATGTTCGAGAGACGACTCTACCTGTGGTAGGGCCGTCACATCCCAAACGTAAAGGGAAGGCTGAGATATTGTGATACTTCACGGAGGTAGGGTCAGACGTGTGGGCGTGCCTACTATGCCACGACCTAAAAGTTGACCCATTAGGCAATAGGTTAAAGCGGCAAAAAGATGGGTCTACAAACATTTTCTAGAGGCACATGGAGTTCAGTTATTGCAGAATATACCACGAGATGAAGGGGACTAATCTTGAGGAACGTACGATTACAGAGGCGTACGGGCAGGGTGGTATCGTCAAGAAGACGCTGGAGAAGACTAAGGAGATTATCGCACAATTTGTCTGCCTGACGGACTCCCCATGGGCTATAGTAGACAACGTGGGGTTCAAAATTATATGGAAGTATGCCACAGAGACGACAGTCGACCCACCAGGTTTGAAGGCAATAAAGGATGCTACGCGTAAGCTATATGGGACCATGAAGGGGAAGCTCATAGATTTATTGGCAGATGTCCCCAGGGTCCCCCTGATGGTTGATGCATGGACAGCCGAAAATTCCTGTGGTCTTCTCGGCATCACGGTTCATTGGGTAAACATCCGGTGGGAACTATGCGAACGTGTAGTTGCTATATGTGAGCTAGTCGACAAACACAATGGCGAGAATATGAGCGCAGTGGTAGTCCAAGCGTTGGAAGACTTTAGGTTGAAGATGAAGGTCGGCGGCTTCCCCAGGGTCCCTGCATTTTACATTCGTACTGCCTTACTGAAAAACTAATGTTTTTATCATATAGGTTGGATCAATCACTACGTATAATGCATCAAGCAATGGGCGGATGATAGGACTACTCGCAAAGGAATTCAAGCTGATCAAACCCTCTTTCACTGAAAACCAACATATCCCTGGTGCTGCCCACGTGTTGAACATCATCGTCCAGGATGCACTTCAATCATTACGTATATTGGTTACCGCACCTCCTCCTAAGACTGTTGACAGCTGATAAGCCAAAAATAAGGGTAAATTTTATGCAATTTTTAACCCTTGTCGTTGTCAATTTTAGCTTATACAATAAAATTTATAAAAACTCTACTTAAGATGTGTAGTGGTAAGTACGAGTGTCGTCCAAGGGAAGCTAGTAAGGAGTCCAATCGAAGTTCTTCTTGAATAATTTGAACCCTAATTAGAGTTAATTTGATCTTCAATGAAGATCAAATCACCCTACTTAGATGAGAAATTTAGAACGCGGGGGTAGAAAAGATGGGATGAATAGAAGAAATAGGGAGCTCTAAATTAGCTTCTTTGATCCAAAGAAAAGGGTCCAAGGGGTCAATTAGAGAGTTTGAGAGGGAAATTTTGATTTGAGTTGGTTGGTTGTGTTGGTCTTATAATTCAGAAATAACTACACAATTATATAATAAGAAAAAGAGAAATTTAATCTCATAGAAATTAAAGTTTTTTTATAGTTTTTAATGTGCACTTGGAATAGCTAGGTAAATCTCTCATTCTCTCCTCTCCATCTCAGTAAGGGCTTGTAAATTCCACTCAAGCCTAGCGATTTAGAAGTTCAGACCAAGATCAAGAAGAATGAAAAAGAAATTTCACTAAAACATCATCCAAAATACACTAAAAGTTCAAATGCAAACAAGAAAAAGGTACCAGATAGGTTGATCCAAGCTAGAGCACCTCTCTGTCTTTACACCTGTGATAGAGCACCATCAAGAATGACCCCCTCCTCTCGAAATTCGGCTTTTATACTTAGGTTAATGGTAAAAATGACCATTTTACCCATAATTAGTGATTGATTTTTATATATCAATGTAGGCTTGGTCCTGATGATCAAAATATATATAGAAAAAGGGGATCAAGATGAGCAAATCCATAAAAAAATCGTCTCGATCGGACTTCTAGATCAAAAGTTATTAATAAATGAGTTTAAACCAATATTAGCCATTGGATTAAATCATTTCTATAAACTTTTTCTTCTTCTAACCGCTCACTGAGGTGTCGTCTTTTCATTGGCGGCGACGTTTCAACTTCTTTAGGTGGGTGCATTCTTGTTGCGCCACGTACCCCCCTGCAAAAATAAAAATAGAAAGAAAAAAGGTGAAAAAATCAGCATTGTAAATTTAACATGCACGTGGCGCATGCATTTCTCGCAGCGCGGGCGAATCCACAAGCGCCACGTCACTCCCCGTGCGTGCGTGTTGTATGCGCTGTGCGGGCGCTGAACTTACCTCCCGGTGCTAACCCTCAAGCGCTGTCGGATTCTCTCAGACAACCATGTCGACATGCGAAAAATTCCTCGGGACTTTTTGCAGAAAAACCCATTTTAAATCGCGCAATTACAGATGTACGCCGCACAAAAATATTTGTGTATATGCCCTTTGTGCATTCTCTCTCCTCTGGTTTTTTCCCTAAAATATTAAAACAAATGTTAAATCATTTGCAATAAAACCCTAGAAAATTTTTAATAACATCTTTACGCCTGCAACCACGACCAAGAGCTGTTTTTAGGGTATAATTGTAATGAAAATTTACAAAAAACCCATCAAAGTTCAAAAATTATCTTTATACTCTTTTTTTCCCTTATAAATATATCTTTTTTTCTTTGAAAAAATGCATTTCTTCTTCAAACAAATCTCAGAAAAATCCCAGAAAATCCTAAAAATCCTAGAAAATTCTAGAAAATTTACGGATTTATCCTCGTACTGATAAATCTCAAAATTAGATATTAAACTTGACATTTTTATTCAAAAATAATTATTTCAAGCTCAAATAAATCCCTTAAAATTCATAGAATTAACAGAAAATTAGGAGAAAATCAGAAATCACTTGAAAACAGTATTTTCCTGTAAATAGATGATAATAACTCCATTTTAAGCTTTTTAAATGCATAAAATTGTGCTAATAGCACGAAATAAAGACCGAATTTAGGGTGTTATCAACAGCAGCGCATCAGACACATCATATGAATCTGATTATGATGCTGATATAGATGATTTGGACGCCACGCTTGAGGTCGCAGATATGCGATTGCCCGTGTTCATCATGATAGCTGGAAGTCATGCATAAATGGTCAATCATGATAGCGACCTCGTCCCGGGAGATGCGATTGCCTGTGTTCGGCAATTAGTCACAAGCATCTGAGTATCAACACAATGACGACAACAGTACGTAAAGACATGCAACGACTTGGGGAAGAATCATAACCAACTTCCATTAGATTGCCCAACGTAGTAGAACAGTACGCATGGCATATTGCATGCCGCGTTGGAGAAGTGAGAAGTTGTAGATTTTATGGCGTTACAAATCATGTCGTTGACTGATAAGGACATCAGAATCTCACGTGAAGAGTGGAAAATGTTGGCAGACTTTCACAACGTACTAGGGCCTTTTTATCGGACAACAAAATATGTTAGTGGCTCGAAGATAGTGAGGGTCATGGAAGTGATCTGCATCTTGAAGGCACTGACCCGACATATTGACACGATCTTGCAGAAGTTTGATACGTCTACAATATTTGCATCGGGAAGAAGGATGACCGCTGCACAAATTGTGTCCATCCGCAAAGCTTGTGAGAGCATGAAGTCAAAGATGTTCAAGTATAAGAAGATGATTTTGAAGAACCGAGGAATGACAACAGCTGCAATTCTTGACCCTTTCGACAAGGGAGCATCACTTGATTCTAGTGGCATTCAGTATGCACTGGCATTTGTTCGTCGACTTATGGCCCAATATGGTGAGCAAGACATACTCCGTAGCGACCCCAAGGATGAAGATTGGCTTGCAGAACTTATTGATGGCGTAGCACCAGCTATGGAGAAGCAACGACGAGTACAAACTCCAGTCGAAGAATTGGAAGCATATCTACAATCAACGGAGAGGAAGGACAATGAGATAGTGTTGGGATGGTGGGCACGTGTAGGTGCACGAACCTACCCGCGGCTTTCTACACTTGCTCAAGAATTTATCTCACTATGTGCAACCAACGCCCCAACGGAACGTGCAGTTGTCACTTTCAAGTGTGCACGTCTTAGTGCTGAAAGCATCGAGTTTCTGGTCACAGTCAAGTGTTGGTTACATGCCGAGAACGCTTAACTGTGCGATGGAGACAGGGCAAATGACTTGACTGACAACGAAGACTAGTGTAAGTCTTTACTCTAAACTTACATCTACCGATATAATATTGTAATATAATTTTAATAGACAGTTTTTTGGCAGCAGAAGCAATCTTGGTGGAGAAAATTGACACATCCATTCTTCTTCATAGACCGGTCTTGAATGGCAAGCTGAAGTGTAAGTGGGTGAATCCCTGTTTACTTTTAACCTTTTCAATTACGTGGGCATCCATTTATTTCCAATTTTTTCATAAAATTGAAAACTCCGATGAAAATTTTTCTACAATAAATTTTAAAGGTAGACTTTAGGCTCTACGGTTTACAGCTTGTGCAAAAGTTCTTAATAAGATCAGAATTTGACAAAGTTTAGATATGACTGTTATGAAATAAATTGTCTTGAAAATATTTATCCATTCTATGTTTTGCGTTCAATTATTTCTACTAAGTTTCCTCCTTTGTGAAGATCTTTTGATTAGGTGCCTGAAAATCATCATGTAATTGCTTCTCATTGCGCTCCAGCTGTATGCAAAAAATATTTTATTTTTTTGTCGTCTATGCACATCTATGGTGCATGTATGATCATTTATCTTGCAACTTTTTTCTGTCGTTGTATATTTATAATTTGACATTTTCTCATTGAGTGAAAAGGGAGGCTGTCCTAGCCATTATGCGTATACATCAGGCATCTATCTTTAAAAGCATCAGGTTGATCATGGTGATGTAGGACGACGTCGGTGACATCCTACGGCGAGCGTGTGATCCACTCGTCCTTCTCGGGGGCAATTGTCTGGGATCGCACGTTCCGCTCTAGGGGGGGTATCCCGGAAGGTCCTGCGAGGGGCCTCAATTCGATGAAGCCGAGGATGACCTCTCTCCACATGGTCATCGCCCACGTGGTCATTGTTGAGGCGTTGACAGGCCTCGACGACGAGAGACGGGTGAGTCCGCCATCCTGATGATGAAGGACAGCAGCAAGCTGTAACGTGGCATATGGCGGCCAAGGGCGGCGGCGCGCGGCGGCCGAGGGCGGCGGCGGGCGGCGGCTGAGGGCGGCTGCGAGCGGCAATCGAGGGCAACAGCATGCAGCGGGCAAGGGCGATGGCGTGCAGCATCCAGAGGCGGCAAGCTGGCGGCAAGGCAAACGATGATGTGGCAGGCGTTGATGATAGTGGTAGCGAGATGAGGGCTGTGAGGCAGCGGCGACGTACGGCGGTTGGTACGGCGGCGTGCGGCGGCTGTGGGCGGCGGCGAGCGGCAGCTAGAGGCGGTGGCGGGCGGCGGCCAGAGGTGGCGGCCAGAGACGACGGCGGGCAGCGGGTGACGGTAGACGACGACCGAAGGTGGCAACGGGCGGCGGGCGGCGGCCAGAGGCGGTGGTGGGCGGTGGCATGAGGCCACGACGGTCGAAGGTGGCGTGCGGCAGTGATGGGTGGCAGTCGGCCGCAGCTGAATTGGTGGCCGGCTGCAGGTTGGGACCGCCGGCAGCCGCTGCTAGGCTGGCAGGCGGCCGCGGCTTGGCCACGGGCGTGCGTTGTTGGGCCACATACTGGACCGCGGGCAGGGCCGCGGACTGGGTCGCGGTCATGCGTGGCTGGGCCGCGGGCATGCGTGATGGCAGCGTGCGAAGGCCGTGGGCGGCGGCCGGAGGCCGGGATGGCCGAAGGCGGCGTGCTGCGGCCGTGGGTGGTGGTCGTTGCAACTGAGTTGGTGGCCGGCCGCGGCCTAGGACTGGCGGTGGCCGTTGTTGGGTTGGCGGGCGGCTGCGACTGGGCCACGGGCATCCGTGGCTGGGCCACGGACTGGACCGTGGGCCGCGATCTAGACTACGGAACTGGGCCGCGGTCCCAGATGGGCTGGCCCAGAAGGCCATCTGGGCTGGCGGCCCAACAAGGCTTGACCCATATGGGGGTCAGGGCTGATGTGGCAGTGTCAGGGGACGCGTGCAGGGGCAACCAGCTGAAATAGCACCTCGAGGCACGGGCCGGGTGGCAAGGGCAGCCGTAGTGTCTCAGGGCGCGGGTTATGATGCCTCGGGGCGCGTTGTCCAGGCTGGTGGCTGGGTCTGGTTGGCCTCTGGGCCGGCTGGTGAAGCTCTAGGGCGCGCGGCGGCGGCTTCCAGGGGCAGGCTCTACAACATGGTTTGAGGCGTGGCGGTGCGGCTCAGGGCCCAACTGCGCGGCTCGGGGCTTGGGGCGCGATGGCGCAGCTCGGGGCACGACGGCGCGGCTCGGGGTGTGGTGGGGCCACGTGGGTGTGGCGGAAGTGCGGATGCATCGCGGGGCAGCGCGGCGCGGCGATGCGGTGCATCGCGGCGGCGTGTGCGGCATGGCGTGGCGGTGCGGGCACGACAGCGCGATGCGGCAGGGCAGCACTGGCCCTGTGGGCATCGCGGGCCCTGCGGGACAGCGCGGCGCGGCGATGCAGCGCGGGCGCGGCGGGGAAAACGCCCGAGGTGATGGCGTGAGGCCCGCACAGGTGGAGGCCAGAGGGGGAGCGCGCACGGGCAACGGTGAGGAGTTGGCCGCCAGTGGCGGCACCACCTTCTTCAAATTATCTCTCCTACTCTCTCTTGCTCCAAAAATTTTTTATCTCAAAAGATAGACCTGTCTTTCTTCTTGACCCAGGGGTCCTATATATAGGCCCCCTGAGAAACAAAGAAAACCCTAACTACAAAATGAAAATTTAACCTAAACCTAGGAAAAAAAATCGTAGATAACTTGAGGGCATCGCCATCACATTGTTCTTGGATGGTCTCCCCTATTTATTGTCAAAAATATTTTCCCATTAGCTGTAGTTTTCCTATCACCTTGATAATGCAGATGAAGACTGGGTGTGTGGCTCTTGTATTGTGTTTAAATACTGGTGTAGATCCCCCTGACGTGATTAAAATATCTCCTTGTGCCAGCATGGAGTGCTGGATAGGTAATGAATACTGAATTAAGCTAACCGAGAAAGTTATTCTAATATTGGCTAGCTCTATTTTTTGCTTTTTTGTAGTATTCTAGCTGTTTGAGGTCTTCTTCTGTCACCTTTGTATCTATGGTTTAATTTTTTGTTTCTAGCTAGAAATAGTTTTCACCCGTAATCTTGGGTAATCTCAATAGTGATAAGGGAAGTGCTGGCAAAAAACCCTTTATGGATACTTCAAACATATACAGATGTCGTGGTTGAACATAACATTTGTCTAGTTTTTTTAAAAAAGAAACCATTGGACTAATTTCGATACCTTATTTGATGTGTTAAGCTGGAAATAATTTATGTTTATCACCGCCGCCGAATATCATTACCTGTAAACTAGTCGTTTTTCCTGGCATAGACTGTATAAACTGTTTGATTTTTTTACATGTAGGTATAAAGTCCTCTTGCATGATGTAACATGAAATTTCATCTTAGTCCAATTATTTTCAACTGGGGTACCTTGCATTGATTTTGTTCCATCATCTAGTTTTGATCTTGGTACATTTGTTTATTTGAAAGGAGAGTCCTTCCGCTCTCTTGCACATTCATTACTGGTTTTTAGCTTTATTCTTGCGACTAAGGCATTAAAAGTCGGTGTTTTCTAAATAATCTATTTTGACTTGCATATTTTTAACTGGTGGCCACGAACTCTCGACTTCTGACTTCTCGATCTCAAGGATGCATTTATGGTTTTGTTTTGGTTGTCGTTTGACCTGAAACAATGACACTAGAAGGTTGATCCTAGCCATTCTTTTTTATTAGTGCACCTGAAATAGTTTTCCTGTGGAAGACCCAGAAGTTAATCGAATAGAATCAGTGTTTTTATGTCATTGACCTAAAAAACCTGTTTCCCTATCATTGACCTAAATTAGACTTTTTGACCTTTCATTCAATTAATCTCTTTCATTCTTTAAATTATGCCTTTGATTGCGTAGCCTGTGGAGAAACCGGTGCCAAACGCTACTCTTAAAGTAACATGAGCATTTGGTTGGAGCCTGGAGGAGAGAGGGCCTTTTTAACAAGACAAATGAGTTGACTAGACATTTTTACAGTTTCAAATTCCTTTTATCATTACGTTATCTTGAGCAAACGTCAAAACAGATACATTCTTTAAAATCAGTTTCCAAATTTTGGTGAATCACTAAATCCTTTATGTTAATCATTATGTTAATTTATTATATCTTTTCTATATCACTGGTGAGTCACTAAATCCTTCAATAAATTATTAAATTACTATATAAATATGACTTTTTGAAGACTGCGTCAATAGGTTAATTATTACATTCATAATTTCACATATTTAAAAAAAAAATCTAATTTTTTAAAAACATTTTAGTTTTATATTTAAATTCCCAACCAAGAAATTAAATCTTAAATTACTTATATTCCCAATTTTATATCAACAATTTTGTTATCATAACATATAAAACCATAAGACAATAAATACTACATTTATCCAACAGGATATAGTTAATTAAATTCTTATACTCGGAATTTTTATTATTTAGATGCAACTAAAAAGTTATTCAATACTATTGTACTTTGCGCCAATAAATCCTTAATTTTTCAGTCAATAAATTAATTAGTACAAAAAATTTCTTACATCCCCTCACAAGTGGCAACAAATTAGTTATTTAAGTGTATATAAAAAAGATATAAATGTTTTCACTTTTTTGTCAACAAATTAATTATTATACTCTTCAATTTTTCAATCATGAACTCAATAAATTATCTACATTCCAAATTTTAGGTCAATAATTTGATTATCATAACATATTAAACCATACATCACAAAAATTGTTCATTTTTTATACATATATCGGGAAAAAATTAATTATTAGCATATATTTATTAAAAAAATAAAATTGAATTAAAATTCCATCATGGTCGTCATCTGTGGCCGACGTTTCGCCACGTCACGCGTCCGGACTACCCCGTCACCGTCACATCACCATCACGGACAACCTGTCTGACATCATCGTCACCATCACCATCACGACTCATCCAATTCGTCACCGTCACCGTCTCGTCATCCGTCACGTGCCCATCTCGGTGACGCGTGACGTGATGGATGACGTTTGACGATCCCTAATTACACATGGGTTTATCCTTTCCCCTCTCTTTTCCCGACATAAGGGAACCAAGCTGCCAGAAGTCCTTCCACCTCGTGTGCTAGCCCATCATTAAAAGCCGTCCCCCCTCAAAAGATCATGTAATTTCTGTGGCGCCATATTCCCCAAAGCACTGCCAACGCTTTGCCCCTCACTTCTCTTTGTCTAGAGTTGAGTCTCTGTATCGAGTCCCAGAAGGCTTTCTCTGATGTCGGGTTCACCGCCGTCTAAGTTCGAGTAGCCCAAATCGAGTGAGCGAGAGGGCATTCGAAGAATAGGTGATTACAATCCTCTTCTCCTTTTGTGCACAATATGCATTCTGTCGGTGTGTCGGGATACATTTTGGAAGACTCGGGTCATCACTATTTTTTGCAACACAAGCCACCCGAAGATCTTCACTTTTAGAGGGACCTTTAGGTGCCATATCACTTGGCATGTGTGCACCATTTCTATATTTTCTATGTTTGCCTAACGGATTTCCACATAGGTTTTCCATACTGTAAAGTGGGTACTTGACCAGTCCCAACCGTCACTCACGACGTCTCTAGGTCGAAGCTGATTCAACGAATGCTGCATGTCCAAAAGCTTTGTTCGTCTTCGGGATGACAGAGCGCCTACAAACTTCGGGTTCCATGTGCCGTCCCAACACTCTCCCACTGTGCCCTCGGGGCATTGTGCTAGGGCTGTTAGCCGTGGAAATGATACTCGCAAAGGACCGCATGTTGACCAATGATCTGTCCAGAAATGAAATAGCGAGCCATCTCCTATTTGGGCTGAGTAGAATGCCCAAAGTTTGGGAAAGAATGGGGACCCCCCCTGATTGGAGCTGATTTCTCATCCCAATTTAGACATTTTTCATAGTTGTCTCTCAAGATTTGAATGACTTGATCCTGGCTTCGCTGCATCATCCTTGTCACCCACTTCGCTAATAGCGCCACATTCATACTTTGGGTATGCAGAACACCTAGTCCTCCTTGGTTGAGGGGTTTTGCAGATGGTATCCCATGCAGCCAGTGCCATTCCTTGGCTCTAGTTTTTTTCGGGTCCTCTCCTGAAGAACTTTCTTATCAAGCATGCAAGTCTTTGGCTGACTCCGATTGGCATCTTGTACACCGAGAGATAGAAGATGGGGATAGCTGATAGTACTGACCTCAGCAACACCAGCCGGCCCCCTCTGGATAACACTTTAGCTTTCCAACCTTCCAATCGTCTCTCAACCTTCTCTATCACCGGCTGCCAGTTTGCCTTCTTCAAACGCCCTCTGGTCAATGGCAGTCCCAAGTATCCCATAGGGAGACTACCGATTGGTGTACCCAAAGCCTTTGCGCACTGAGTCTCCTCCTCTTGAGAGAGATTGGAGCCCACAAATGCAGATTTGGCCCTGTTTATGCGTAAGCCCGAGAAGTCTGCAAATAGATCAAGGAGCGTGGACAGATTTTTTGCCGCCTCCAGGGAGCCTTCGATAAAAAAATCATATCATCCGCATATTGCAATAATGGTATGCCCTTAGGGTGGCTCTGTGTTTGGTACCCCCTCCATAGGTGGTGTGTGCAAGACAGGTTTGTGCATGCGGCCAGTGCATCTGCCGCTAGTACAAACAGAAGGGGTACTAGTGGACACCCTTGTCTCACTCCCGTTTGAGGTTGTATCTACCTGCCTTCTGGTCTCCCGTTCACCAACACTGAGAATGAATGTGTCGTAATGCATCTTTTCATCCACGTGATCCATTCCCTCGGAAAGCCCCTTCGTTTCATGGATGCCCACAAGAATCCCCAATCTAAGGTGTCATATGCCTTTGCAAAATCAACCTTCCTCATGAAGCCTTTGATTTTGTGTCGCTTCCAAGTCGCTATGATATCTCCTGTTGTGGCACAACTATCGACCAACGCCCGGGAATGAATGCCAACTGGCATGGTCCTACGAGTTCCCCAATCACCCCTCTCAGTCTGTTAGCTAAGACCTTTGCGATGATGAGATATATTGGGTTGGAAAGAGAGATTGGCTAGAAATCCTCAATTCTTTTGGTGCCTTGTTGCTTAGGTATGAGGACCAGGTAGGCCTTGTTTAATCTCTCCATGCTGCATGTCCCTTGGCAGAATTCCTCCAGTGTGGCCATTACGTCTGGCCTCTCCAGCTCCCAGAATTCTTTGTAGAAGAAAACTAGCATACCGTCAGGGCCAGGTGCTCCTTTGTCGTTGAGACTTTTGATTGCCGCTTTGATCTCTTCCTTCGAGAAATGTTGAATGAGTTCCATTTTGTGGGAGGGATCTAGTAGCCGAGCCCCCCTACCACACCACGTCCACGAATTTCACCTTCCCTTGTAAAATTCTTAGAAATGGTCTGCAATTGCCTTTCCCATCGGTTGCGTGCCGACATGCTCTTGGGCTCCCACTTTCACTTTCCATATGTTGATTGGCTGACGTCTCCCATTTGCGGCCAAGTGGAAGAATCTTGTATTTGCATTTCCTTCCTACAGCCATAATTTTCTGGATCGTTGTCTCCAATCTGTCTCAAGCTTCTTGTCCTCTACGCCTACCACCCCCCTCCATTTCCTTCGCTCAAGTGTTTCTTCTTTGACCAGGAATCGTGTGTCCTCAATGTTGTCCAGTGTTTTGATTTTGGTTAGGGCTTCGTTTCTCCTTATCTTTCTTTGTCTATGCACTCATTTATGAAACTCCACCAAATGTCGTTGGAGCACTTGCAACTTGGTAGCTAATGATCCCACTTCAAATCGTAAACTGGGTTGTGATAGCCATGTGTCTTTCAACTCTTCCTTGAAGCCCACCTCAAGGAGCCACGATTTGTCCATCTTGAGATAAGTGGGTCGTTTGGGCGCCTTGTTGCCGGTCCATGATATCGGTGCATGATCGAACATGGGACATAGAAGTGACCTCACTTTCCGCTAGCGGGAAACGTTTGGCCAGCTCCACAGAGCATAGGAATCTGTCTAGGCGTGACATTTAGTTGCGTCCGTTGCACTTCTCTATGTGTATAAGCAATCAGAGGGTCCCATTTCTTGTAACGATATCTCGGCAATGAAAGCCCAAACGATATCTCGTGTCCTTCTACTGCCTCTCCTGGGTAAGTTGATCCGTTCGGACTTTCTGAGCTTTCTCCCTCCCTTGTCTCTAATGGGAGTGTCCCTGCTGCATCTTGGGCCTCGAGCATCTGGGACTCCAGAACGGTGTGGTGGGTGCTGTTTGTGTTGTCGTAGGCCCTTTGATTCATGCCGGTTAGGTTGTGCTCCATCCTTGCTAAGGCGGCAGGTCTCCTCCTTGTCGGGCATTGATTCTTGTACTAAAGGCTGAGCAATTGTTTGTACTATGCCAGTCTCGTCCGAATGTCTCTCCATCAACAGTGGCGACATCGCTGCAGTTCTAACTTCAAAGATGCCCTCTGGACTTCTAGTGTGATGATTATAATGAAGTCCATGAATATGTGCAATGACCTGGTGAATTATGATGAGATCATAATATAGTGATCACTAGTCCTTAAACATGTATTTAAATATTCCTATTCGATGGATAGTCAAGATGGACATAATATTATCCAGATAAGATAGCACTAGCTGATCCTACTTGTAAGATAAGTATAGCTCATCATGTGGCTATTAGCGTGGCGACACTAATTACAAATAGTGGATGCATTTTGGAGAAAGAGTCCATTGAATTGATCCGTATGAATTTTTTAATTGGTATCATACCTAAATGTCAATCAGGTATATTCATGTCACGATTGTATTAGTGATTCATTGACCTGAGATGCCAATGATATCTCGTGAATGGACGACTACATTTTGACTATGACTTAAGATCCTCTAATCATGGGATTCAAATAAGTTATAGATCGGATGTAGTAACAAGTTTACGGAGATGATTGAGTGGTCAAGACGGGAACATCTGTCCTCAGCATAAGAGGAGATTGACTCAAGGAAGAAGATGCATAAACATCCCTGGCCAGGGTAGTGAGAATATTGGAGAAGGTGTTCTCCAATGATCCCCGTTACACATAAGTACTAATCGATTGATGGATTATGGTTTGATGATAAACCATACCCAAAGTCATTCGAGAGTCTCGTGCAAATGAGGGATTATACATATACGGTAAAGATTCTGTGAGAGGGTTTGACACAACTCGGTATCTTCTAGAGAACAAGGTGTAGCTTGGCAAACCATGGGCTGGAAACTTAACCTATCGATTGGGTGAAATCGATCCTTATTTAATTAATGTATATGTTGTATATAGTTAATTAATAAGGTTGGTCAATAAATGTTATTGGGTCACTAAAGTTATTTACTAGAATGATACATGGGCCTAGAGGGTCACACGCACAAGGTCAAAAGGGCATTGGTGGATATATTTTACTTTGTAGGGGTTTTAAGTACAATATAAAGAGGGAAAGGGCTCTCATTTTAAGCACCCATGCAAGCCTGACTTGAGAGGCCCTTCCTTTCTCTAGTCTCTTCTCCACTCATCCAAGGGAGAGTGTCTTCATGGTGAGGATATCTTCTAGATTTTCAAGAAGAATCGAAGAAGAAGATGTGGATATGCAAGCGCCGAGTGATCGCATGGATACTTTTAGATGCTGGATGCGTAAACTGCTTTAGAATGATCTCAGAGCGGCAAAGTGAAGGGTGGAACTAGTTCCCCAAAGGGTACATTCAATGGTTTATTTAAAAATTGATTGTGAATCGATCGCCACGCTTCCACGTCCAGAGAAACGTGCTTTCCATGGACAAATCAAGGCACCGGGCTCATCAATGATCTCATCATAATTCACTAGGTCATTGGACGTATTCATGGACTTCATTCTAAACATCACACTAGAATAATAGTGAACTTAAATAAAATATGGTGGTGTGATTTGGCTTGATATTCACATAATATCCTTTGACCATAGTATTGGCCGTTAGTACTTGGGCCTTGGACTCAATAACTTTTGCAAGTGTTGCCACTACTCCCTTTGTCGCAGCTGCCTTTGATCGAGACACCACTTGAACAATCTCTAGGTGTCAGCTGCTTGAGCTTAACAATGACACTATTTGGTGATCTTGGGGACTAGGGCAAACGTCAGCTACCAAGGGGCCTAGCCCGCCCCTTCTTCTAGCAGGTTGGGCTGGGGTAATTCGGTGGCGGTGGGCTGAGAGGCACCCATCAATGATTAGGGATTATCATTGGCCCAATTTCCCCCAAGTCCATCTATGTGGTTGGATGCCCTTAACAGGTTCTTTGGCTCGTGACACCTTTGACCCTTTTGTGGGTTTTGAGTCCCATAAAGGGCATTCTCTGACCCTGTTCATCTCGTCTGATTCTGGGGGTTATGGACGGTCCAACAAACTTCCCATTGCCACCCATTAGAGATCCAATTTAAAGGGAGGCAACTAGTGTCATTATCAATCATACAAGGGAGGTGCCAGTCATGCCAATGATACTATGCATGATGACCAACCCCTATGTATATGACAACGACATCTATGCTTACAACAACAGACTTGCGATGTCACAACATAAGCTACACAATCGGTGAGAAGCCCACAGATTAACTACCATGTATGATATCATCATCCATTCCTCTTATGATACAAATATTGGCAGAAGGACGGAGCTAAAATGTAAATACTATGACCTAGAACAATGGGAACTGAGACACAATTCGAGGAAGTACTGGTCAAGGTGAGGCAATAACTAACGTGGGCCCAAAGCTCCTCAAATGTCGGTCATTTGACCTGTCTCACTTAACTCACCGGAGTTGATTTCTCTTATTAGGGGACTTTGATGCAGAACGGGCCACACTAGATGATCTACCCCATCTATTTTATTTTAATTTTTATTTTTGGACATTTTTTATCTTATTTTATTGTTATTTTTAAAAGGGACATCAGCTGGAGGCTATATAAAGCCGTCTCATGACACCCTCAAGGACGAAGAAGTTTATTGACATGAGATTCAGTCACATGACAAAGGTCCTTATAGCTGCAGCCTCCACCCGAGTCACCTTGTCGTAATGCTACCTTCTCTTGCACCTACTAGCTTGTAGCTATTATGTCATCCTCGCCATCCCATCTTCATCTCTGACATTGCTGTCATTTCTGTATCCATTTCCCTCGTCACTGCCTCACCATCCTATAACACAACTCTCCAAATTAAATATCTAATGCTTTATTATTAATAGACAAAAGGCCACGTGTCCTCATGAACTTTAATTTTTCATTACACTTGTGAATTCAGATAATCTCCCACACGTGCTCATTCATATCATTGGCCAAAATCACAAGGATATGATAATATCAAAGCATAAAAATTGCACTGAATTATCATACACCTACAAATTAAAAATAAATAATTCCCATCCAGCATAACTTGAAACAAATAATTCTCATTTTTTATTCATCACAAGTCTATGCGAAAGTGTTCAAGTATATGACTTAGTTTAGAGGAAATTGTCCCCTCTTACTAAATTGATCCTCAGTAAACATAGGATCTAGCAGCAGTATGTATTATGTATTTTAATTACTAACTGTACTTCTACCTTGTGAATGGAGGATCAAACCAAGAGATAATCACATAGTTTCTAATAATCACATATTTCCAAGTACTGGAGGGTAATGTCACCTTTGTTGATCCTAAGATATCAATGGTAGATGTCAGGGTGATTTTATTAGCACACTTAGAAATCCAATAAACCTTCAACCCATACTGGTTCCCTATAAGTAGGTTAGAAACCACAAAATACAAAATTGTAAATCTTATTAGATAAAAAAAATCATACAACTCAATGTTTAATTCATTTATACTTGGAGTACTGTGATGAAATGATAAATGAGTTGGTTGTTCAATTGTTTACTTAAAAAATTCAATTTATCTTGATATTCTTAACTTGATGCGCATGAGTTTAGTATATATCTCCTTTGTATCCTTATTCTTGAGTGTAGTTCACATATTTATATCATCACGCAGACACTGGAGTGATTTAAATCATATGAAGATTTAGTTGTTTCATTTTGTCACTCGTAATGATTCAGTGAAGGTTTTGAAGAATTAAAATGAATAAATAGTCAAAGGTAATGATGGAATATAATATCAATTCCAACTTAATTATGAAAATTACATGAGTGTGAGACATGCAAATTATCAATCTCTTTAAAGAGATGGAAGCCCACGAGTCCTGTAGCAAACATTGATTACCTTATGTTAACCATAATTTTCCCCCCAAAATATCTAATACGATATCAATATTAATTTTGGAGATCAAAGCTAATGGCTCATAAATTTTGAAACGAGGCAGAGTCAGCCAGTTGTTGAAGCAACATGGCCAGAAACGTCCACGTCCAAATCTTTTTGACTTGGTATATGTATGTCAGTACATATATTCATGAATTTTATTCTTGACATAAGACGTCTTGGTATGATTTATTTCATATATAGTTAAGCATAAAATTGAAACATGAAGGGTGTTTTGAATATAGTAAATTGCTTTATGACATGCTTTGGAATTTCTAAAGATTTTTATTGTAGGTTTGTTAACATTACTTACTCATTTCAAGGATATTCGCTGAGTGAATGGACCATATTTTTAAGGTCAAATGATTTAACTTCAGGATGTACTAAGGGTATGACAGGTGGAATATAGAAATGAAAGAAAATTAGAGGGAAAGACAATGAATGGCAGTTTCAATCTGCCTAATGGCCATTCCCTAAAACCACATCTGATTGAATCAATAGAAGACTGGACCCACCCATATTAAAAATAGTAAAAAACCCCAATTTTTATTCGTTAGGTTGGCATATCAAAACGATTAAAAAATTAGGTTGGCATGCCAATTTAAACTTATTTTTGTCCTTTATATGCCATACATTTTCATTTCCTTCACTCGTCACTCACTCAGCACCTGAGTAATGTCTACAATTTGAATCCATATGGAGAACAACCTTTGATCATCCCATATAGTCAGTAACTCTAGGTTAGGCATCTGATGAATTTTTTTGTGTAGATTGAATACGTATCTTTCTGTAAAGTTTCTGGCACAAAAAAATTAACTAGAACCATGTTTCCATCTTTCCAATGGATATTGAAGAAACATGTTTAAATATTTTAGTTTCTTGTCTACTACTACAATTTATTTCAGAAATACCCACTAGCAGATCAACTTCAATTTTAGATAAAAAGTAACTTGCTCATAGGATTTTGACCAAAGCCAGAACATTAGTTCCGAATGGGGCATCAATCTCAAATTATGGGCACAATAATTCTTTTGAAATTTGTTCTTTTGAAGAAATGATTCTTTCCAAACAGACTTAGACAAACAAAACCCATTTGATCAATATCAAACTAAGACCATTTATCACTCTGTTCTTCTTTTTTACTGGTGTATTGTGTTTTAATCGCTCGATTGAAATCCTGACATTCTAATTCACTTTCAGAAAGTGCAAGAACTAATTGATTCTAAAGGTGACTCTGATTATACTTTAAGCAATCAGTAAATATACATAACATCGTTTTTATTTTTTTTTGCAAAAAAAAATGCGTATCTTCGTCTTGCCGACATCTATGAAGAACATTCATAATTCCCATTTTTATGCAGACATAAATAGATCCCCATCGACCTTCATCCCATCCACAAAGATACGTAGTGAACATCAAAATGTATAATCTATTTAACACCAAAACTTAGAAAAGAATCCTCTGCCTCCGTTCTGCCAAATTCATTGGGTTTTACCAGACTAGAATCCGAAGGATGTTTCAGCAGATTGGGCCACTTTTTTAATAAAAACATAATGAAGAACTTCTCCTCGATGAAATTCTTCCCCCGATAATCATGATGTATATACTAATTTCAATTCACCTGGTCCATATTTTTCATACGTCGAACAAGATGTGAGTAAAAATCTGCAGCATGATCCCTCCATGATCGGACGACAGATGAAAACTGACCAATTTCCTACACCAGTTCGATTAAAATGCGCATAATTCTATTCAAATTCAAACAATTCTGCACTTATCTGCAAGTCGCCCGTTTTAATCGGTCGGAAATTGAGATCTAAAGAGCAGCTCCATCGTCGTTTTTTGTTCAATAACAATATCAAAAGAAAATAAAAGGCACAGATCAAAGAACAAACAACGCTTTTTACCCAACTCAAATTATCAAACAGGGAAGAACAATAGCCTAAACATCTGATACAAGTAACTCATCATTAGAAGAACAAGTTTCACAATCACCACAACAAGCAATTCAGCCAATTCTAACTATCAAAACGGGAAAGAACAGTAGAGGAACATCTGATCCCAGTAACTTATCATTTGAACAACAAGTTTCACAATCACCACAACAAGCAATTCTCCCAATTCAAACCATCAAAACGGAGAAGAACAGTAGCCTAAACATCTGATACAATTAACTTATCATTAGAAGAACAAGTTTCACAATCACCACAACAAGCAATTCACCCAATTCAAACTATCAAAACGGGGAAGAACAGAAGAGGAACATCTGACACAATTAACTGATCATTAGAAGAACAAGTTTCACAATCACCACAACAAGCAATTCACCCAATTCAAATTATCAAAACGGAGAAGAACAATAGCCTAAACATCTGATACAAGTAACTCATCATTAGAAGAACAAGTTTCACAATCACCATACCAAGCAAGAAAAAAACAAAAAAGAACAATAAAAACAGAAAAAAACCAATCCAAGACCGCGATTCACCTACTGCTGAACATAGTAATAAGAAAGAGGGTCCCCGGCGGCGGCGTAGGCGGCGGCAGCGGCATCCTCCCGAACATCCTCCCGAGGAACAATATCAACGAGAAAATCGAATATATCGGTGCGAGTGATGGCCGCGCCGACGTCGTTCTTCTGAAGCGTGCGGCGCTTGTTCTCCTCGGCATGCGCCCAGGCGCGATGCGTGAGCTCGAGGATGAACATCTCGCAAGCGCGGGCGAAGACCACGGGCGCTTCGGCGGCGATCATCCTCACGTCTTCGTCGGCCTTCATGATCTTCTTGATTCGGGCGAGGGGGAGGCTGTTGTTCTTGAAATCCGTGGTCTGCTCGATCTCCCGGCACTGCTCCGCCCAGAAATCTTGCAGCTGGTGTTGCTGCGGCGGTGGCGGCGGCGGTGCTTGCTGGTACGCGATCGGCGGGTACACGCCGTAGGGCGGCGGCGCCGCCGCGCCGTAGGGCACCCCCATTGCCGTGTGCGCGACGTGGTCTTGCTCCATGGCCGCCGCTCGATCGGGCTTCCCGAGACCGTCCGATGCGGATCCGAGGGCGCGGAGGCGATCTGATCCCCGGGAATTGGGGCAATCCCGAAGGAAGAGGGGAGAACGGAGAAGAGAAAGGAGAACTCTCCTTCCCTTCCCCCTTCCCTTCTCTCCTCCCTTTTAGGGAACCGTCGTTGACGCACCTCCCCGGCCCATTGGGCCCATTGTCATACTTTTTTATATAATTTATCGATTGGAAGGTCTTATTAATTCTATTATACTTTACAATTTTTTAGTTCCGGATGTGGGTGATGGACGGGACGGGACTAATTTCATCCCGTCCAACGTCCAGAGTAAGTTTAGGGACGAAGGACAGGACCGTCCCGTCCGGTCCTCCTGAGACGAATTTTTGTCCCGACCCATTTTATATTTTTAATATATTAATATAGATTTTTAAAGTTTTTTAGGGAATTACTGAGGAAATAGAACGCAAAGAGACATGTACAATTATTTCTGAGTGCCGTCCACTGGCGCACACATAAAAATACAGGGACTTTGATGCAGATTGTCATTGCGAAACCACATGGCAACATCTCAACAGTCGAATGTGAATCTCGCGTCTAGATTCGTCCGTCCATCGTCGGAGACCTCCGATGGACAGTTTGTTCGTCCCACGGGACAAAAACCGCCCGTCCGGAGGTCCCGGGACAAATCTTCGTCCCAAAATTTGTCCGTATCCTCAGACAGGACAATTTTATTGTCTCGCGACAAAAAATCGTCCCCTCCACGTCCCTGCACTATACTTCACATAATCTGGTAAGATTCCAAACTTATAGTCTGTGAGTTTCTGAATCTTCATTGACTTCGTAACATGCGCCTGCATTTTTCTTTCTCGCTCAGTCGTGAGTTTGGATTAAAATCAATGGCTACGCTGCTTGAAGCGACTTAAGGAGCGATTTACAAGCAGAAGCGATGGCGGATGCCCTATCACGCGACGAGGTGGGTCTCATCGGAATCGGGGATGACGATATCGAGGCGCATCATGGGCTGGTAGCCATCCGGGACGGCAGCCCTGGCCTGGACGCAGACCTCGACGACGGCCGGCGCCTTCCCATAAAACCTCTTCTGGGCGGCTGTGGGCCCCCGGCCCGCATCCGGCACGTGCCACACGTAGTTTGGGGGCAGCACATCGTCCACGGTGGCGTCCTGCCAGCCGTGTTTACCGTCTCTCCACTGGTGCTTGAATGCCCCGCACAGCTTCACGTCGTGCCCAAACGGCCCGACATGCACCTCCCCGCAGTATCCGCAGGCCTTAACGGAGTGCTTGCTCATTATCTTCCGCAGGCCAGTCCTCACGGTCTGGTAAGCACTCAGGGTGGTCTCTGCCAAGGCCCGCCGGGCTTCAGGATCCGTGGGCGTTGACCCTGGGTGGGCCTTTGAGAAGGTATCCAGCTCGGCGAGAAGAGCCGCTGTGTCCTCGGCCCGGGCTGCCGGGGGAGAGTTGACTCGGCCGCCCAGGTCGATTATCTTCTTTCCCAGCATGCGGATCGGCTGACTCCGGCGCCGAGTCGGGAACTGGGGGACGTCAACACCAGCCTGTATGCAGAGTTCCACCACGGCAGGGATTCGGTCGTAATTGAACCGGTCCTCATGCTTGACCCGGTGGCCGAACGGGTCAAACACATGGTACGACTCAACAGGGAGGAGGACGTCGCTGGCCGAGCCCCTTACCCAGCCATGAAGACTTCTCCTCTCCCCGTTTCCCGTCCCGAGGCAGTCACGGATGTCGTGTCCCTCTTCGCCCACATGAATTTCGGAGCAGTACCTACATAATGATAGATCTTAAACAGACTAAATACAGTTGAAGTCATGGGAAAAAACACCAAGTAATTATTATGGAATGCTCATCAATAGGGGAAAAAGATGGATGAAAATAAAACTTTAATTATGATCTTCCAGCCGATAAGAAAATAAATAATGGTCTGCGCAGGAAAATATTTTGTTTGTGATACAACTGCAAGTCATATGTCATTTTTATTTATGAGTCTTTGGAATGAATTAGGTGGAGTCACTTAATATATTTAACAAGAGATGAAGAAGATCTTCTCAAATCACTTTCTTCTTTGATCCAACACTCTTCCAATGCAAAAATTCAGGTCTTCCATTATCCACTACTGTAGTATAATGTTTGCAAACAACAACAAAAGTCGTCATTGTTATCCATAAACCAAAATCATTATCATCATCATTCACATTACAGACAAATGAGAATGACGATTTCATCAGTCTCTCATCATCTGGGTGAGGTTTATAGAGGGAGAGCGACAAGAGGCAATGACAAGATGAAATCATCATCGTTAACATGGACAGTGAAGACAAGATTAGAAGTCTTCTGATTAACATTTCGGTCTTTATATCTATCTCTATCTCTATCTCTATCTCTATCTCTATCTCTATCTCTATCTCTATCTCTATCTCTATCTCTATCTCTATCTCTATCTTTATCTCTATCTCTATGGCACAATAACAAATTCAAGCTTTATAAAAAAAATAATCGAATTTTTCTATCCTCAATCATCCTTAGCAGGCCTAATTCCAATGAAAAACTGAGAGAATCAGAGAAAAAAGACTTCAAAATGAATGAAACTGAGGGGTCGCAGCCACACCTGCAGGCATGAACAGGAACAAAGTCGAGGAGCTGCTTAAGGCCTCTGATAAGAACTTTCCACTGCTCCAATACTTCATATGCGACAGGAACGAGATTGGGGACAAGCAATCCATTTCTAGGAGGCTCAAGCTGCCTCTCAATTCCCATTTGGGCTTGTTTCTTGAGTTCCTTTGAGGCTCGCTGCATTTTCTTAAGGGGAACAGGATAAGGCTTCTTCTTCCCCTTTGGTGCAGAGAGAGGGAGGTCCACGTTCTGCAGATTCTTGTCCTTGTTCCTCGATGGAGAGGGTCCAGAAGAGGATGAATGAATTTGACTTCGAGCAGAAAGCTGGGGAAAGCTACTAGAACTCGTCAGGTTGTAACTACTCGAATGAAAAGTTTAGCATTAACTTAACATGAATGGAAAATTCTTCAAATTACGGGTTTTGACCGCTGTTTGGCGTGTCCGGACAGCGATGATGTGTGACTTTGATCAAAGTTGATGTTTCAGCAATGATGAGAGGCAAACCAACGGGAATTTCATTTTTTTTTAAAAATCCATCAACGTTGTATATGAATTTACATTAATTTAGCGGATGGCGTTGACGGACTGCAACAGCTCGTGCTTCCCTGGCGTCAAAGTCAACAGTCAACGGTGATCATGTCAACCGTTCATCATCCAATATTAAGCAACGCCATCAACATAGACAACGTCATCTTGGTTAGATGATGTTGACGTCGACGCAATGATTCACCTGTCGAAGACCCTACTTCTACTTGATGGAAGAATGATTTACAGAAAGTAGATGGAGGTTTTTCAGGATCAAATGAATGAGAAGTACCACATTTTTTCCATAACTCACTTCAATTTTTCCGCGAGATGACAAGTTTATGGGGTAAAGCAACCAGAACTCGTTAAATTGTAACCACTTCAACAAAGAAATCAAAATTGAGCCAGTCGGGATAGAAAATTCTGCGAATTGTAGGCTTCTATTAAATGGGAAGAACGATTCATTGACGGGGGATGGATGTTCTTCCGCATAAAATGAATAGGAGGTAATAATATTTTTTCCTATAGCACTTCACATTTTTCCTCGAGATGAAAAGTTCACGTATAGAGTTGTGTTTATAATTTCCAGGACGTTATCTTAAACACCCTTTCCACCAAGACCTACACTAGGATAGAAAGGCGGGTTTTCTACGGCCACATCTACGCAGCTAACATAGCCCTTTCCATGGGGTCATTAAGAAAATACGGTGTTTTGCGATTAGAAGATGCGGGAATCGGTAGCCGAACCAAATGAAGTTGGGGATTTCCCATTGGATGAACCGTCGACAACGGAATATCCGAAATAATTCATGCAAATGATGAGAAAAAAATAGCAAATAACCTTGCATGATGGCAGCGAACACTTAGCCCTTGAAAAGCCAAGCCGAAGACCTTCAAAAGAAAAATCGGGAGCCGCTGAACATCAACCGGAACAAAAAACCGGAAGATTGAAAAGAAAAAACTCACAGAAACAGAGCAATCAACGACATACCTTCTTGAACAATCGGCAATTCCATCTTCTTCAGAACGACGAGGAGCTCCGCCACTGACGAAGCGCGGGGACTGCCGAGAAATCTTTCCCTCAAATTTCCAGAGACTTCGGTTTAAATAATTTCCCACAATATAATAAAAATGCCGAGAAAATCTCAAATAAATCCGTTAGTCGGATCTTTATCGGTTCAGTCCATTACCGATAAAGATTCCCGTCCGACTCGACTTCCGATTAGACTAGTCATGTCACGTGCGCCGTCACGCGGACATAAAGTACATTTCTAAAAATCTCAAAAGTAAAACGAGAATGTTTTAAAAAAGATTGTGGGATCGGAAAAAAGGCCTATGCTGGGGCTCACAAGCGGGACCCACATCTCTGGAAGCTTCCAGAGTCTGAGGTTTTCAAGGCCGTACTGAAAAAAAATTCCAAGCACACGTGGACCAACTCTCACCCACCTGATCTCCTTCCCTCTCACTCTGCCACTCTCTGAACTCTCATCTTTTTTCGTCTTATTAATGTTTTTAAATTGCATTATTTGATAATTTTCTCAAATTTTAGAACTTCTATAATTCAGAACATCCGTCGTATACGCATCTAAAGATGAAAACTAACCATCCTCTGTAATTTTATTTTGTAGTCTTTTCAGCCTGGGAAATGTAATCCACCAAAAGGGAGAACAAGTTTATTGAAATGTCAATATTATGTCTTCCTATATTTATTTGATTCATTTAAATAAGTCAACCCTTGAATTGGAAATGCATGCTAATATTTTAACCGATTTATTACATTTTTCCATGAGCAAAATTGCAGCTTTATCTTTTAATGTTTTCATTTAGTCCTCACATTTTGTTTTAAAATATGACTTTGACTATGACAAACCAAACCTAATCGGACCAAGAACTTCAGGTCTAGGTTTAGGTTTTTTCTAAAACTTGAGGGAAAGCAGACTGTGACGTTCCCTACACATGGATAATTAATTGACCCAACATCAAAATAAAAATTGTCAACATTAGACATTTAGTATAGTGAATTTAGGCCTGTTTTATAAGAAGACGGAGGAGTTATAAACAAAAATAAACTGATGGTTCCTATTCGAGTTAGTGAAAGTCTTTTATGGGTTTATGTGTAAAAGAGGATGATAAATGTGGATTGGTCAGTTTCTTTCTTCTGAGTCATGGTTTTTTTGTTTGATGCGGCGTACATCGCATCTCTCACTTCTGGCCTGAGATTCTGGTGCCGGATCATCAGCCAAGGGGCTTCGTTTCTTCGATTTCTGATTGACGTTCTGTAGTTGTTCGAGGCTGGATTAGAGCATCGTTTCTACAAGAATCGTCAGATCCGGGGGAGTTCGAAGGTTACTCTACTTTTCCCGGTAATTGATGTGCATAGCCCAGTTGTTCCAGATGTTTTTGATTTTGAGAAAAAGAGTGTTTGCGTTGTCACGAAAGATCCTGAATTGCGGCTGTTATGTTGCTGTTTATTTCTTAAGGGGTATCATTGATTGAGTTGCTACCCGGTTTAGTTTATGATAGTACTGATTGTGCCTTTATAGACGCGTTACTTCGTGATTTTCTCTTCCGTTTGGTCTTTATTTCTTTGCGTCTGATTCAGTCATTTTGTTCTCCCAAGATCGACTGTTTTTAGGCCCGTTTCATGATCTTTTGGATCCGATGGAGATAAAGTTGAGAATCAGAAACCCTAATCTTGCATCTTCGTAGAGTTGTTTCGGCTCGCGCAAGGGCGGGCGAAGCAACTACAGACAGCATTGTACCCTAATCTGCAAGCCATGAAGTTTTCACAGTTAAACAGGGAAGTGAATCGTGATCTGTCAGGACAAACACAAAAAACCCTTTTTTGTAATTTGTGGACTACCTTTTTTTCCGTTTTCTCCTGTTTCAAGGATATCATTGAAACATAACATTCTTTGATTCAAATTTCGGAGCTCGAGATAATCATACTTCATGGTGGAGATTTTGTTAAGTTTATTGAACATGACATTTATGCGTGTATCATATTTTGCGTCAGATGATGACATGTTTCAACCAAACGCAGGATCTGGACACAGTTTAATTCCCAGTAAATCAGTGGTTAATGATCAGAACGTGGAAATGAGCGGAAACTCTTCGACTCCTGGCAATGGAGGTAGAAATCTGAACAACTCAACGTTAGCATCAAGGCAGCGTTTGAGGTGGACACATGAGCTCCATGAGTGCTTTGTCGATGCTGTTTCACAGCTTGGCGGCCCAGAGAGTGCGTGATCCGAACTTCAAAAATTTCCCTCATTTTTTTAATTTATTGTCCCGGTTTCATGGAGAAAATGAATCATGAAAATCTATGGTCTTAAATGCAAATGTTTTTTATAGGAGCCACGCCCAAGGGAATTCTCAGAGTAATGGGTGTTAAGGGATTAACCATATACCATGTCAAAAGTCACTTGCAGGTGAACACGTAGAACTCAAATCTTCATCTCATCATCATCATATTTATTTCGTCTTCTATTGGTTTATTCAATTGGTCAGTTTACCCTTTCAGAAGTATCGGCTTGCAAAGTATCTTCCAGAGTCTTCTCCTGATGGTGGGGATGAACTCCCCTAATTTATTTTCTTGTTCAAGTGATGTCGGTATGCTGATGCCAATTCTAACACATATTTTCTTGCAGGCACGAAGGGGGAGCAGAATGAAACAGGAAGTCTCCTCTCGAGTTTGGAGAACTCGTCGTAAGTGTACTGCTACTGGCGCGATGTTCAGACTTAGTTCTAATACAAATATAACTAATTATGGTTGTTCTTTCAATATAAAAAATTAATTATGGTTTTTATTTATTTTTCAGTGGCATTCAAATTACAGAGGCACTGAAGCTGCAGATGGAAGTACAGAAGCGCTTACATGAGCAGCTGGAGGCAAGCTTCTCCACTTTTATGCTTTCTTTTTCCCTCTTTTTTTATGCGAGCTAATCTTCCTATGGTAGGTCGAATGATAGTTTCAACTCATTTTGTTCTGGTTTAGTCGTTATTTTACCAATATTTCATTGAATTAATAAAATGGGATTCTGAACATAGCTCATCCCCGGCTTCGAAAAAACTGAGACATGCTTTAAGGCTTTTTCGTTTTCATTTCAATATAAGCAAATCTTCAACACGATGGTGTTACGATCCCATGGAAAACACGTGAAGTAGAAGGGAACGTATCAGGTAACAGAAACAACAAACCCTGGAGCATTGCCCAGCATGGGAATACCATATGTGCTGAGCTATTCACAAATGAATATGGAATGAATCAAGACGAGGAGAGTCATGTTGACTCAAGTGGTCATAATGCCTTCCAGTGGGGAGGGGAAACGAGCCATCGAAGGGCCTATATAAATGAGGTGGCGAGGGGAAGACAGGGATCATCATCATCTTCTTGGGTGTTACAGTGAATAGGAGAGGGTGAGGCAGATAAAAAGAGTGGGGGGTGGGGGGGGAGAGGGCGAAGGTTGGCTATTCAGATCGTCAGCAAGGGGGGATGGCGTTCTTGAGGCGAGAGGCTGCATTCCGCTCTCTCGCTCTAGGGGACTGTTGCTGTTTGGTGATCAGTATTCATTGGTGGGGATTCTTCTTGGAGGGGTTGTGGACATTTACCTGTATGACAATTGTTGAATTGTTACGTGAAATAGAATCAGACATTCCCGTTGATTTCTTGCAAATTGAAATTGGTTCGCATCATACAGCCCAGACGCATTTTGTTATGGTTTTTATTTGAATGGATCTTGTTATTTTATTACTTTCTCTGGAAAAGACATTTCTTAAATCCACAGATACGGGATTCTAAACATATTTCCCCCAAAACCTATTCTCTACATGATTTGAACGCTTTTATTTTTATCATTCTAATTTTGTGAGGAAAAAACATTTAATGGTGGCAGGTCCAGAGACAGCTCCAACTGCGAATAGAAGCCCAAGGGAAGTACCTGAAGAAGATAATTGAAGAGCAGCAGAGGCTGAGCGTGGGCCTGGGCTCGGAGCTGTCCAATGACTTCCCAGGCCATCTCTTCCCCGAGAAGACAGATCCTTCTACTCCGGCACCCACCTCAGAGTCGTCCCCCAGTCTCAAAGAAAAGGCCCAAACCCAATTGCTCATGACCCCTGACTCCCCAAAAAGCCCCAAGCGCGACGAGGCCCCTTTCAAGAGACAAGGGGGCATCTCGGGAAAATCCCTCGTGCTCGCTTCTCAGATTCTTGAGTCCAGCTCAGGATCGGCTTAGATTTGATGCGCGTGTGGTGCTGGCATCTTTGAGAGGCGTTTACCTGTAGGGGGGGATTTACCCTATGAAAGGCATACCATGGTGACCTGGCATTTGATGTTTGGTTGTGGTGGTTGAAATGCTGGTGTTAACATGGTCGTACTGTTCTTCTGCTTTCTCCTCTTTATATTTGTAATCTAGTTTTATTTTGGTTGTGGGTAACCATTCACTTTCTTTGTGGAAAGTTTGATGTGTTGTGACTACACCACCCTTCTGTCAAAAGTAATTAATTAAAAGATATAATGTCCTTGCACCTAACCGGAACAATGGCAATGAGCATATGGGGCGGGTGATGGGAAGGACGATGGGGAGGGGGATGGGTAGTGCGTGGGACAGTGTCTGGTCCGGTCCGGTTTTTTGGCATGAACCTAAACCTTACCGGAAGTTCAGTCCAGTTCCGGTCTGGTCTTGTTCGCTATCGGTTCGGTCTGGTCCAACCGGTCCCGGTCCAAAATGTCAAAGCCTACTTTGGATGATGCTTGTGGAACTTGGATGTCGATTGATCAAGTGGACGGAAAAATCTGATTTTTCCGGATGCAGTCTGATATGCCTCTCCCACTCAAACTAGAAAAAACTTCAGCATAGAAACACTTTCTCCCCCAGTCAAAATTGCGTGCTATAATAGTTTTGCCTAAGTTCCTGGGCTGGATATAAGTGGACTCAAACCGCTGATATCCATTGTAAGAATGACAGGGATGAACATAGCATTAGGAATGATAATGGGAAGAACACAAAGGGAGGATAACGATGGTCAAACTAGGACTATCAGATAGGCACACCCTTCATGTTGAATGTTGATGTTTTGCCTTTTTAAATGTTCAGGGTAGAGTCCTATCATAATCCCAGGAGGCAACCCTACAGGTTATCTATCTGAAAGTACATAGAATGATGATAAAATTCAAATGAACTATATCACAACACACTGATCCTTTGCTTGGAATTTTTTTATGAAGATTTATAATATCTGATTTCCAAGAGCATATTCTATCAATAAATATAAGCATTTTGATATTAATAATGAATCATGCCCTTTAATCTATGTTATTATAACTGTTATTCTGTATGTATTCATATCTAACTGCGGATATGTTTCATAGTCCCTCATTTTGGAATGAAGTACATTAACGATCCCATGGGATCAACGCAAGGAATTTCCATTCTGTAATAAATATATTCACCACATACTACGATTCTAGCCAACTAAATTTTAGAGAAAGTTAGCAAAGAAAGAGAAAATGGAAGAGAGAAAAAAAATGAATACTAATAATTTAGGTCTTGACTTCAGATACTTAAAACCAAAAACAAACATATTAACAATAAAAAACAGTCATCATAATGAATCAAATAATACTCCAACTCTGTCAACTAAATAATACACTTGAAGCAATCATAAATGTCCTTTGTCTTATTTCCCTTTTTCACCCAAAATAAAATCTGGGGGCTGGCAGTAATGATATAATCTACAACAAGGTGTCAGGTTGATACTCACCAAGGTTGGCTGAGGGAATAACCATCCAGAACATGAATTATGGGAACTGCAAAGAATATTTAAAAGGACAAACACAATAAAATTTTGAAAAAGAATAACATACACAGTTTTCAGATGCGGTAAACTCGATCAAGAATAAGATCATAAAGCTACATAGCAATTCAATATCAATATCCATAATCTATGTTATGACACAAGGCCTTGTCCTTGAAACCCTTCTGATAACATGACAATTTTATACTCCCTTGAATTTATCATGTTATTACATGAAATAACTGAATATTCTCACATCACTTGCAATTTCAAGTTCTGCAAATTATGGGCATTTTTAGCTAACTAGGGTTGATTTCTTTTAAGTCAGGCAATTAATTACTGATGAATACTTTCTTGTTACACGTGTGAAGAAAATTACATGAATTAAATCAGACATTATCAATTAAATAGAGTATTTACTAGATGCTAAATTATTGGGTGACAGAGCATAAAGGGTCAAATGAGGTTTTGGGCTTTCAAAGAAGCAATTGGAAGAATTTGGGTGATGTCATGATCCACCCATTTAGCCGTAAATCACTTCTTCTAAGAGGGCATACAAAATTAGAAGGAGAAGCCCTCAATAATTGGGAAAAATGAGGCAAACATGGAAATGAAAGATAATAGGAAACCCTAAAGGGATATTTTAATAAGTATCCCATTTGTATAAATACTATCTTTCTCGCTCTTTCCTTTTTTTCTTGATGTGTTCCAGCAAAGGCTGACATGCCGTTGCTGTTGAAGAGGTAAAGTTGGGTATTTTCATTATTTAATAATTAAAAAACTAGGAAAAAATCCTAAAAATAGTTTCATAATATGTGACGTTCTAGCCTTTATATACATTTTATAAAATTGTCTTATTTATAATTGTAGTTATTTTGGTGAGAAATTAATTCAAAAAAATCTATAAAAATCCAAAAACTATATTTGATCTTTTCAGTACCAAATAAAATTTTGAAAATGATCTAAATCACTTTTCTGATTTTGCTTGAATTTCTGCTTAAGAATACACCAAGAAAATTAATAAACTTTCAGAAAATCCATAAGAAGTCTTAAAAATATATGAAAATTCATGTTTTTACTCATATCTTTTATTTTGAATGTCATGAATAAGCTGAATTTGAAGTTATGCCTCCCTGTGGATTGAAACATTTTCCATATAAATATAAAAAAGCCCAAATTGAAATATCAACATGAAACCACAAATTTTGAACTTATCATGCCCACTGCCCCCCAATTTTATAGCTACTAAATGAGTTATCATTTGGTCCAGTATCGTTCAACCCAATGAATGATGATTGCTTTTTGTTGAGCATAACTTATTTCAATCATTATTTTATGAGTATATCAGACTACACATCTTGATTTACTGATTTTTTTTAATTTCAATGAAAAGGATCAAATCCATTCTATGATACTTCCATAATATTTCTGTTTCTTATTATTACGCAAGCCATTGATAATTTTTATTTGATCTATGATTTATTTTTTAATTCTTTTTTTTGTGAGAAATATAAATAAAATAAAATATTTTATCGATATAAGTTTTTCAACATTGAATCTGTGAAGTCATTATTAGATAAAAAAGATGCCATAAAATAATATTCATCTACATGAAAAGGGTAAAAGTGTATCTGATACACTTAATAAATCTTAAATAAAACTGCATTGATGTCTTAAGTTTGAACAACAAAAGAAAACCGCACTAGTGCTAAAATTTAATGTTTGACGAGGAGACAAGGCCTTTGGGACATCACAGAGGACGACAGACCTAAGAGGTAATGGGATGCTAAAGAGAGATTCAACATCATGTGTGTCCCAAGCACTTGACCCCAGTTTATAGGCAATAGGAAGAGTTCATCCTCTCAGATCCAATTCAATTTTTTTCCATCATATAAATCTAATGGACAAAATGTCTATACTAAGCAAACCATATAATCATTTAAGTGCCTTAATCCCATTATAAATTTACCAAATCACTTGAAATTGGGATTGAAGGGTTGATAATAATACACGATTACTTACATGTATGTCCATATATACTTTTATTTTTTATTGGCAAAAAATCACAGTGCCGGGTAGGGCCAACCCATGGGTTGTGCCGGTAGAACAATCCAGCCGTGCCCTGGACGGCCCCCAGGGGGTTTTATATAGTAAGTGGAGTTTTTTATAAGCGTTTATAGGTGTGGAGTGTGTAAATGTCTCAATTACACACAAACCCTACTCGCCCACTTATATGTTCAAAAAGTACGTGTTTATATGTCGTTATTTAAGGGTTTTTTTGAACTTAATCAATAAAATTTGTTTATCTCTTAGTGCTTAAGGGGCCGAACCATAGGGAGGCGATGGTAAAATTCACTTTTTATCGACGTAGGGTTTAGAACTCTAGTTTGGACTGATATGACATCCTTTTTAATCAAGTGAAAACAATGCTTGTAAGTTGTATTTAACCTTCTACCCTTTTTATTTCAATTTATCTTCATGAAAAGATAATTAATTTCTAAATTTCTTTTTATCAATGAGAATCAGATAAGAATTACTAAACAATCCCCTAACTGGATTGTTTTTGTGTCCATTTTGATCTTAGATTTTTAGAATGTTAGCATTACTCTTGACTAAATTGTGTTAATCACTAAAGTCTAGATCAAAAGTCGACCCTTAAAATGCCTCATTTATTTTACCCAAAGACTTAATTCAGTTTGCATTATGTTTTTGGGTTATTTCATGAATTGGAAATGGTTTAGGAAATTGTAATTGATTTAATTTTTTTTTGTAAAACCTACTCACAGGTTCTCACGGATTGAAGGCCATAAGAAGACTTTTATGGTTTTTTTTGCATTTTTATCTTAATTTATCTCAAAATTGGAAAATACCTCAAATTAGCAAATCGTTAGTACGATCTGTTAATTACGGAAATCAGGAGCTAATGTGAGTGATTGGAGATTCGATTCGATTCAAGTTGGTTTCACATCAACTAAAGAGTATTAATCGATTCTAAAACAAAGGAAAATTCACAATTTAAAAGGATTGAAATCAAAATTTAAAGCAAAACTATGAACGTAAGCAAAATTATAAAATTGCTAAAATTGAACGCGAAAGCAAGCATAAAATTAATTCAGAATGAGCCTAGAAGTTCCAGGAGTGATTGTGAATCAATTGGAAAGAACTCTGCACAATGAACAATCCGATTTCCCACGAATTGATGCTTGAATTTTGGGGAAGAACATCGTGCCGGATCGTCGGAATTACCATCCAATTCGAGCTTGAAATTCCATTTAAGGCATTCTTGAGTCTTCAAGGGAGCTAGGCAATATCTCTTCAAGCTTACAAATCAAAAACTTTCCATTTCTCCTTTTCCCAAATTTATCGTCGCGGAATCGGAAGAACGAGTTATTCCAATTCTGTTATTTAATTAATTTTGTTTGTTGTGTATGCAGCCTGAATGGAGCGCTGTGATTGGTTCAATTGGTGCCACGTATGCTTCATCCTTCATACGCATAGCGCCGAAAATGTGTGATTTGGACGGATTAGTCCACGTATGAGATCTGCAAGCTGATTAGTCCACGTACTGCTGCGTACGGGCTTAACTCGCTGCGTCGCCTGGAGCGAGTGAAGTCACACTGGATTGGTCCATGTATGGCTTCGCATGGGGCGCGACACACACGTTGATGTGTACGTGCGTGTCATGCACCAAAGGTGTTTGTCTCACTTAGCAACCGAGTGGCCAGCGTACTTCATGCATCATCCTTCAAAGATTGGCCAGCGCACTTTTTGGTGCATTTTCTGCGCATTTAGCAATTGATTAGAGCTTAAACTGGCCCAATAAGGGCCAGTTTCATAAAAAAATGATTTTTATTCAAAATCAACTGAAATAAATTGTAAAAACTATTTATCAATGCAAATAAAAATGCGTTATTAACTTCTAAAATATATTTTATTATTAATTTTTTATAGAAATAGGTCAATTAAATACATTTAATTTCTTATAAAATTCAATTTTAAGATGTTTAAAATTATTAATTATTCTAATTATTTATCAAAAGTGTTGTTTCTCTTGATAATTAAGAAAAGTCTTGTTGTAATGTAAAACATGATAACATGCACTAAAATTTAATATTTTTAAACGTTGAAAGCCCACAAATAGGATAAAAGTGCATTTTTATTAGCTTTTGATTGCATTCTATCACCCACACCCATGGTGCAATAACAAAAATATACAAGAGATGATACTACGACTGCTCTTAGAGACGCTCACACGCTTCCACATCATGCGCTTGTCTCTTGGAGTTACTGCTACACAACATCTTTGAATGTGAGCATGGAAGTCACACAATCCTACCACTAGCGCTCCATATGATACACCACTTTCACCGGCTAGCCTTCGGTAGGAGGCGATCTGTGCAGAGAGCAGGAAAGCTGAGGCTCTCAACCAGTGACAGTCATGAGCCGCACAGTTGAGATCTTGCCAAGTGATGAAGAGGGAGGGGTTGAGGGAGCATAGTGCATAGTTGGTGAGGGCATTTGCCGTCTAGTTTCACTTGCACAACTAGTGGCGAATGCTAGACTTGTGAGGCCAACATCGCATGATGTCTTGTTGTACACTACGGAGACACCATTGTGAGCATGAGCCTGCACAGAGCATGTTCACCAACAAATATGATCCGATTCTGTGATGATATGGTGAAGGTTGTGCTCCTCGCAGAGGAGTAAACCATCACGTATTGCCATAACCTCGATTGTTGTGTTAGTTTGGACTCCATAGAAATATGAAAAAGCAAAAATGTTGCTTGTGCAATCTCTTAGAATACCACCCCTTGGCCGGTCCCCGGTTTCCTTTTGCCGTACCATCCACATTGAGCTTTAAAATGCCCATTGGTGGTCAGTGCCAATGGACAATCTCTAGCCCCATGTGCAAAGTAAATTGCAGGTAACTGGGGGTTTTGGATAATGGATGGTATGAGGTGGTGCATGTGATAACATGATAAACTCATGGATATTTAGATACATTTGAAATTATTTTTGGAGTTATTAATTCAGAATTTATCATGTTAGTATTTGAATTAACTAATATTTATGCATAAGCTATAAATTCTAATTTTTGCACATTACGGTTGTTTTTTATTAAACATATTGACTTATTTGAAGTCAAGATGTTTTAGTACTGATGAGTATTCCATAGTTTCACATGTGTAGAAATTCACAAGAATGAGAGGATACAATTCTTAAAGAGTTGGGGAATTTTTGAGAGTTTAATGATTCTCAAAAGGGGACTTGAAAGGAGAAACATGGTGTTTTGGGCCTTCAAATGAGAAATCAGATGAAGATGGGCCACTATCTGACCTGCCCTTTTGGCTCTCAAAAGCCTTCAAAAGAAAGAATTTAAAGATTGCAACGAGAAATTCTCAACCCATGGAGAAAAAAGGCAAAAAATGACAAGAAACAAAAATAGAAAATACCCCAAGGGGTATTTGAGTAATTCATCCAATCTATAAATACTCTTTTCTCCCTCATTTCCCCACATTCTGGACATGCTCTAGCAAGTGGCTGGACAACAGGAAAAAGCATATTTCAGAATCCAGGTTGTTCAACCTGCTTAATGTAAGCTTGTTGAAGTTTTCATTCAATCTCTTCTATTGTTTCAATTGAAAAACACCGGATCCTGGTGACATATAAGAATCTAGACTTGAGAGGAAGCATTGAGGGATCAATAGACTGGCACTTAGGTTTTAGGAACCTAGATTTCAATTTTCACATCATCATCCATCCATTTACCCTTAAAATCCATCATTTTCTCACTCTAAATATTTGTTTTCCCTACTTTCTCTCCCTAGAATAGTTTCATTCTCTCTCTCTCTAGATCTTCATCCATATCCCCAATTTATGCTCTCAAAATCTTATTTTCTCTCATCTCTTCATTTCAGTCATTTTCTCTCCATAAAACCATTTATTTCTCTCTCTAAAATCCATTCTAGTCTCTCTAGATCATTTTTCATTTCAAATTTCAAAAACAAATTGTGTTTGATTTCCATTATTGAGGGCAAAAAAGTGGAGTGTGCAGGACTTAGTCTAATTGTCTAAGTCTTGATCATATTGGGTCAAGCTCAATAAGTCTTAGCCCATTTGGCTAAGTCTTCACTTAGCCTAATTGAGGTGAACCTTACCAGGATGGCCCACTAAGGCCAGCCCTATACGGGCCACACAAGGCCAGCGACTCATTCAGTCCACCATCGTCATCATCAGCGACCTCGCTCTGCCATCGCTCTGTCGCCACCGCTGGCATTCGCCAAAAAAGGTATATTCTGCATTTAAAAATTCCAAAAAAAATCAGAAAAATCCCAAAAGTTAATATAATTAATTTTCAGTGTTTTTAACATCTACAAAAAATAAAAAAACATTAATATTTCTAGGTGTTTATGGTGTTAATTAAATTCCATAAAATTCAAAAAATATTTATTTTATATTTCTAGTGTTAATTAAAATTAGTAAAAAATATTTTTAGTATTTTTCCTTTGTATTTCTGCTTCAATTTAGATCATAGGAAATGATATAAATTGATTACAAATCCATTAAAATATCAGAAATTATATTCCTCACTTTTAAACTCATTACCTTTCTTCCAAAATTGAGAAAAAATCTGAAATTTAATTTGTGTCTCTTTGTGCATCGACCCCTTACTTTCCCTGTATTTGTGATAGAGTATTTAAGTGGAAAATTTTCATAAATATTGTTGGGTAAGTCTGAATAAAAAAAAAATATAAAACTTTTAATTTTGGACTTGGGTGTAACCATTGCTTGGCGTGTCACATTACATCATGTGCTCTCATGGGAGACCTTACAAAGCGAGAAGAATTTCACCCTTCCCATGGTTCATATTACATCCACTTAGAGCATCTTGGCGTGATAAAGATCTTGTCGAAACACTCTAACGGTGTTAACAAAGTGTGGATGCGTAAGAGCAGGCACCAATGATGAGTAAATTGGCTCCAACATTCGATAGCATACTCATTCTGGAAGAAAAAGTGTTTCATAGTCTCAACCTTAGGAGAGACAGGGCAAAACAGGTGGCAATATGAACTGAGTGAATGAGCAATATGGGTAACCCGATCATCAAAAGGGAGGCCATGATGCATGAACCTCCAAAGAATGAATGAGACATGAGTGATAATTTACATATGCCATATGCCACAACCCCAAGTCTGTATAGAGAATCTCTCTCAAAAATGGTCCAAAGAGGACCAACAAGAGGAATTGATGTCAGATGTTGTCACTGATGTCGTCTAACGTGTAATTTCCATAAGGATATGTAACTACGTGATGCAATGGCCTAGGCAGGATGTACCTGCAGGCCCTAACTTGTGGGGATTCACCAAACTCCGAGCTCTGGGATGAACGACCGATGACGGTGACGGTGACCTTTTGACCCTCATCCAAGTGATGGCGCTGACTACGGCATTGAACGGAATATTTCCATTGGTGCTTGCACATCATGGACAAGATCAACTCATACCTAGGAAATCACTCGTCTTGTAGTTTTCAAGATATAACTTTCACCTAATTCTAACCCGAGTGTGGTGGAGTGCAGCCGAAAGTATACTGGAAGACGTAATATAACTGACGAGCGTAGGGAACGACGTACCTCGTCGGTGGCAGCGTTCATCGTCGGTGTCTTTGTCGATGCACAGGCAAGATGCGGGTGGTTGAATTGCAACGCTAGAGCGAGACGCAAGAGATGGACGAGGATGAAGAGGCAGAGGGGCAATGGAGCGACTCAACCAAATAACAGTGTTCGGCAGGCGGGACTAGTCTATGTTTCTATGGATGCAAATCGGCAATGGTCGCGAGTGGCAGCATGCGGCACCAAGACAGGGCGTGAGTCCCGACAACTGCTAACAGGTAACGAAAGGTGAAGCATGGCATGGACGATGATAGCGTTGCACAGGCACAACGCAGTTTGCGGATAGGGGACGGTGCAGCTCAAAGCGTGGATGCAACAACCTGGAGCCACAACTACACCAACGACATTAGCGACTAGCCGCGAAGGAGGTAGCAGGTCGTTAGTGGTGTGCGCACGTGGGTCACCCAAGGTGGCACAAAGTCATTGAGGTCAGAGATGGACGGGCCAACGTAGTTGCAGATGGCGTCGGGAATCGTCGGTAACCCAAGTGCATGTCGTAGGTGCCAGCGAGGTCATCATGGAGCTAGCGCGGTAAAAACTAACGCACGAACGATGCAGTGCCTGTGGCATGTTGTGTACGTTGACTACGACATGATGGAAACCCATGCACGAGCAACAGGTGTTGTCGGGGAAGACCGCTTGAGTGCGCTAGGGGTGGGCCTGTTATGCGTAGCGCAATAAATGTTGGGTTAGGTGCCTTGGTTCATCCATGCAAAACACATTCCATGGATGTAGAAGCGTGTAGTTCAGTTCACAATCGATCTTTAAAATGAACTTTGAATGTACTTTTTGCAAAACTCGTTCCACTCTTGACTTTGCCACTCTGAGATCATTCTGAAACCGTTCACGCGTCCGACCTCTAGAATTATCCACGCGATCACTTGGCGCTTGGATCTGCACATCTTCTTTTTCAACTCTTCTTGAAAATCTAAAAGATCTCCTCACCATGAAGACACTCTTCCTTGGATGAGTGAAGAAGAAAGTGGAGAAAGGAAGGGGCTCTCAAGTTAGGCTTGCATGGGTGCTTGAAATGAGACCCCTTTCCCTCTTTATATTTCACTTAAGGTTTTTCTCAAAAACTTTACAAAGTCAAATATATCCACCAATGCTCTTATGACCTTGTGCGTGTGATCCTCTAGGCACATGTATCATTCTAGTTAATAACTTTAGTGGCCCGATAATATGTATTAACCAACCTTATTAATCAACTATATCAACATATAAATTAATTAAATAAGGATCAATTTAACCCAATTGATAGGTTAAGTTTCCAGCCCGTGGGTGCCAAGCTACACTTCGTGCTCTAGAAGATACCGAGTATTCTCAAACTTTATCATGGAACCTTTAGCGCCATTGGTTAGTGTATATGTATAGTCCATCATCTGCGCGAGACTCTCGAACGACTTAGGTATGGTTTATCGTCAAACCCTAATCCGTCATTCGATTAGTACTGATGCGTAGCATGGATCATTGAAGAATGCCTTCTCCAATATCCTCTCTACCCGGGCCAGGGATTTTTCTGCATTGTCTTCCTTGAGTCAATCTCCTCTTATACCGAGGGCGGATGATCGCCTGTTGACCACTCAATCATCTCCGTAAGCTTCTTAGTACATCCGATCTATAACTTATTTGAATCTCAGGATTAGAGGCTCGTAAGTCATAGTTACGATGTAGTCATCCACTCACGAGATGTCCTTGGTGACTTAGGTCAGTGGATCACTTCTACAACCGTGACTTGAATCAATCTGATTGATGTTTAGGTATAATATTATTCAGGAGGGACTCGTACAGATCAATTCAGTGAACTCTTTCTCCAAAGAGCACCCACTATCTGTCCTTAGTGTCGCCACACTAATGACCACAAGATCAGATATACATATTGTATAAGTAGGATCAGCTAGTCATATTCTATCCGGATAATTTGATGTCCGTCCTAACTATCCCTCAAATAGGAATATATAGAATACATGTTTAAAGACTTGAGATCATTGTATTATGATCTCATCATAATTCACTAAGTCATTGCACGTATTCATGGACTTCATTATAAACATCACACTGAATAATAATGAACACAAATATTTTATTCAATGGACTTAAATAAACATGGTAGTGCGATTTGGTTGATGGCAACATAATATCCATCAACAAGGAGTCGTATGCTCACATCCCGCAGGCCAAAGGAAAACCTAGCATTGCCGATCGAACGTGCGGTGGCTCGATGAACAGGGCGGACGCCAAGAGATGCAATCATAGAAGCAGAGAAGAGAGAGGGGGCGTTGACGATGACCCTTCTCCCTCCAACTTCTGTCCTCCTCTATTCCTTCTGCTTTTCTTTCCTCTTCCTTTCCCTTCCTTCTTCTTCCTTATCCTCCTCTCCTTCTCTTCTCTCGTGAGATCAAGTTCTGAACAATAACTTCCACAATAAGAAAACTAGATCTGAAACTATCAGGTGCCCATCATGGCCCTATATATTGCCATGATGGGCCCTTACAAGAGGGTCCATTATAGGGCCCTTATGATATGGCCCCATTTTACAACAAAATAAAAATTAAGAGAACAATTGACATATGAAAATGATCATAAAATAACTCAAAAATGACACAATCACGAGCGTGAAATACAAACACAAATGTCAGACTCCCAACGAGCTCACTCACCACACTTGGACAAGATTAAGCGTCCCAATAGGGAGCCCATGGTTTGCATATGCCATACAAGCTTCTTTTGAATCACATCTTGGATGTCCTAAGGGCGCTTGATCCCTAAACCCCTCTTTCAACAACCGACATACTTTCTGCCAAGAAGCCCAATGGTGTCTATGGCCTCATAACAAGAAGATCAATGAGTATTATTGCTCATCGTTCTTTGCTCTATGGAGCATCTATTTGTGCTTTTCCTATGGTCGGCAAAAGACCTCCAACATCAATATGAAAAGGGTGGGTGAAATAGGTTCACCTTGCTGTGGACATCGCATGGTAGTGAGAAAACGAGTGAAGTTTCCATCCATCAAGAGAGAAAGTGATTGTCTCTAATGCAAGCATCAACTTAATAGACAAACACATAGGTGAAACCAAAGCGGCCTAACACTATAGTAAGGAAATGCCATTCAACTCTATCAAAAACCTTATTCATATTGAGTTTGATGATGATGTTTGAACTAGGAATATGAGTGTCCACTGACTGTGCTAACTTGTTAACTGGTAGGATACTATCATGGATATGTTAACTTTTGAAAAAACCACAATGTTCAGGATATATGAGTCTATCATGGAAGGTTCGTAGTCAATTTGTAACGGTTTTAGATGTAACTTTGTAATATACACTAGAAAGACAATAGGGCGAAAGTCTCCAAAAGACACTAGATTATCCACTTTTCGAATAACCACAAGAAAAATGGATTTCTAACTTCTAGAAAAGATTTTGCGTGTGAAGATCTCTTTGATAGCTCGCACTAAGTCTGTGCCTATGATATATGATGTAGGACAGTGGCGGAGAGCAATAGTGGTGGTGCCGAAGACAAAAACGCTGGCTTGTAGATGACAAAAAGGACACCTAGGACACCAACGACTCATCACAAGCGAGAGGAGGAGAGCTTGGCACAGCAACAAAGTGCAACGGCGACAACATAGCCTTCACCCATATTCAGATATCCAGCAACACAACCCCACTCTCGATTACTCTATAGCACATTATTATTACAAGGACGATCATAGCCGTCACCTAGCACCTCATGGTTGTCCTCCAAATTATTACCCAGATTTACATTCTAGAGAGGACTCATTCCATAACATGAACCACTATTATTCATATGGGGATGACTACTCCCACCCCCAACACTCTCATGGCATACCTCACAAGTACGATGGATCCCATACACATGATCACACAAATGATCATTGGGATCAAAACACGTCCACGACAACAAGGGAACCTGATTTCTATGCACTAGACTCAAAACAGTCATGGAAGTTGTTGATTTGCAATACCAATAGAAAAGAACAACTATTGGCATCCTGCGATGATTTACATGCATACCTTAGCAAGTCGTGGCCCATACTAATAAGGGGTGATGTGAACAGTCTATGTGTTCCAATCATGGGAATGATTAAGTTATGTAGGGACATTACTGTTCCAGATGAGAAGAGTCTACTGTCGCCCCTCCCTATTACGGCCCCTACTTCCATGCCCTGCCGCCGCTACGGTGCCCTACCATTGCTGCCATGGTCACCAACTTCCTGTCATCGCTGCCTCCGCTATGCCCTGCCATCGTCGTTGCGCCCAGCCGTCGTCGTGTCGTATTGCCCTACAACCTCCGCGCCGTAGTACCCTTCTATCACCTAGCCGTCGCGCCCTACTTTCTTTCACTTTGTCATACTACCTCACTCTGACGCCTCTACGCCATCATGCCCTACTGCTGTTGCACCTATTTCAACGCCCCCAACTAGTTACGCTGACGAGCCCTGGTGCCACTCAAGCTGTTGTGTCTAACATTACTCCTGTTGCAGCGCCCTTTGGTGAGCCCGCCTCTGCATCCACTGCGGTACCCATTGCCACGCCTTGCTACCACGCCTGTTGCTGCTCTAGCCTTCCGGACACCATGCCCGCACCACTTTGTCGTCCCACCGTTGTTGTCACCACCACGTTCATCGATGCCTCCATCACGCATGTCACCATCGTTGCTGCTCCTATTACTGCTGTTGTTTATTAGTGCCCCGTCATTGCTCATCATAGCCCGACCGGTCACTAGGTCGCTTGTCATCCCCGTTATCGATGATACAAATGTCAGACCAGCCATCACGAATTGGGTATGCCCACACTTCTTCCCTTTTACACGTTCAATTATTTCTTTTAGTGCCTCCCGATTGTGTCTCCACCGCTAGGGTTAGGTTAGTGATAGATAGGAAAATATCAGTGGGAATAGGTTTCAATTGGTACGATCTTGGTTGGCACTTTGAACTGTGCTCACACGAGCCGCAATAGTTGTACTTGCAACGTCGGCCTGCAACCCGCCGCCGGGGTCATCTGGAGCCTAGTGGCATTCCCAGGTTGCACTTATTGTAGCCTAGTGGTCGTTGGTGTCCATCGACGGTAGATTTATACTTATCAGTGATTTCCTCATTGCATCATCACTTTCATTACGTCTACACTAGTGGTCTCCATTACTTTATGACTACCCTTACTCTCCCTGTGGTGTAACATGAGCCGTTTGATCCCTGCATTTGTCGTGTTACATCAGTGTGATTCCCTGTATTACTGAGTGAATGAACATGACCAATCTAAAATTCTGAGCCTATTCTTCACTCATTGAGTCTCACTTTATAGCCTTGAGACGTGTTGTAAATCTCTCGTCCCAAGCCTAAGCTCCCAAACGCATGTCTTCATCCTGCAAGTGATGAACCTTAGGAAAAAGGGTGAAAAGCTATGAGAAAGAAGAAAGAAATAGGATATGGAGCAAGAGCGAGAGAAATGTGTGATCTATGTGCCACGTATATTTTTAACCCCGGAAGGCAAAACAGGTCAAAGCAAAAATACAAAGGGGAAATATGAAAAAGAAAAATATGAGAGGCATCAAGCTTATTTATCCACATATTCTCGAATAGAGTTGACAACAGTATGCATGCTCAGCTAGATGTCAAGTTCAATGGCTGTTGGATATCACCAAAAGAAAGAGCGAAATTGGAATTCGACGGAGTGTACAAAGAAGCTCGTATAGGACTCGACTCTTGAGAAGCCCAAGTGAAAAGAGAGAGGGATAGGTGGTGAGAACTTCCCTAGCCTAACCCTCACTTTGAAAGGGAGCTAACCCACTTGAAAGAGAAATAGACCCTAAAGTCAACCATCATCACAAGAAAACGATTGGCTTGGTTATGCATCATTGCTAAGGGACTAGCAATGTTTAAGTAGGGGGTATATGTTAGACCCAAAATATGTTATGTAATTATACATATTTCAAGGTCATTTTGGGATCATTTCATTAGTATTTTCCTCAATTTTATGAAATATTGCATTTCATGCACTAAATAGAGCAAATGATAAAAAATTGTATTTCAACGTCATTTTTATGCATGTTATACAATTTAAATATTTCTTAGTAAAAATATACATTTAACACCTTTTTAATTTTCTAATGCTCTATTTAGTATGTATCTATGCTATTGTAGGAAAGAAAATGAAGTTGGAGAAAGTAAATAGATGAAAGAAAATAGAGAAAACGAATGAAATGCAGAATAAAAGAAAAAAATTAAAAATAAAAATGTTTTGGGCCAGCTAAGGAGCCAACCAAGTGCGTAAAGCCCAAGCCAGCTGTAGGCCGGCGAGCGCAGGGCTCAAGCCTGCCCGAAGCCATTAAGAGATGCGGCCGGCAGGCTCACGCCCAGCCGGCCATGAGGAGTGTACAGACCCACAGACAGGCCCATAGAGAAGATAAGATGCATGCTCAAGACGTATTGGTTTTAATTCAGTAGTAGAGTATATTTCAACATTTATACAGCGCGTCATCTTTTAAATATCTTCTATATGGGATTGAGAATTTCACTTTCTTTTACTCTCACTCAGGGAAAGAGTGTGATCATGGCCTTGCACGCCGCGATCTAAAGAAAATAGATAGAAAGTTAAGACCAGGCTTTGAGCCAACCTGGCCCGAAGCCCGTGTCTTTTTGGGCTTTCTTTAATTAGCAGGATATGATCTCAGCCGTCCAATCTCCTTAGAGAAAATTGGTCAGTGAGATCTATCTTGCCCTATTTAATATATTTTTCAGGGCTTCTTCATGGTCGGCAATAATGATGCGTATGCAGGACCCAAATTGCAGACAAATAAGAGAGAGCAACGCGGACGAAACGCTGATGAAGCGCAAAGGGGGCAGATGACGGGGCTCATTGATGTAGCAGATAGGGTACACTGTCTAAATCAGGGTCTAGAGCTGCATTTGATCCCACCCGTCCAATTCAGTTGAAGGCTATACAACGGCCAGGGGCATTTTGGTCCACCCTCACCCCTGGCCATCGACGCTGTTGACCGAAGGCCAGTCTTGGCTGGCGAGGGGGGATCAATGGGTGATCCAACGGCCAAGGAGGACCCCTAGGGTCGTCCCCCTCCATCGGATGGCCCTAGAGGTCCGTTCTAGGTTATTAAAGGTGACCCAAAGGCCCGTGAATGATGCATCTTTTAACCATAAGTCCAGAGGACGGCAGGGATCCCTTTTGGCGGTAAGGAGAGCAGAAGAAGGGTGTGACAACCTCCTTCCTGCTCAGGAAGCTCTGGGCGGCGCCATGAGAAGTCAGAGGATCCCTGGATTCACAACTGGACGGAGGAGGAGAACGAGAGAACCCTTAAACCAAAGCTTGGTAGTGGCAATCAACGCTGCCACTCTCATATTTGAATCAAGGTGATTCAGATATGTTTATGAATCTTTCAGCTGAATTGTATATTTTCATTCAATATGAATGCTTAAGTTTGTTAACATTTAGATAGAGATCAAGCTTGTTTTTTGTGATTTCATAACCGCAGACTCTCTGTGACATTGCATCGAACACCTTGTGTGTTTGATGAATGTTCTGCGATTTTGCCTAAGTTCTATTTTCACATTCTTATAAAAATTTAAATACATATTCCTCACTTCTATCGGGTATTCTGCCGAACACGTCACAGGCGTTTGATAGAAACACCCTTTTATCTTCGATTTTACAATAAAATCTATATGAAATATATAAATTTTTTACTCGTAATTAAATAATATGCATCTATCTTCAGTTTTTCGACCTCCAATCGGGCATTTGGTTGAACACCTCTCGGGTGTTCGACTAAATCGACCCAGAAATTATGGAAATCGACAAAATATATAGAATATGTAAAAATCATAAAAATACTTTATAAACTATATATAAATTCCTATTTCGACTAAATCGACCCATTATTTCATTTAATCAACTATAAAAACTCTATAAAAAATATAAAATCATATAAAAATGTCTAAAACTACTTATATTAATCCTGTCATAAATATCTTACTTCTATAAGTAGTACTCTATAATTCTAGCCTATTCTATAGTTACGTTAATTTTCTTAACTACTATTATTACCCCTTTACCCCTTCTTAATATCTCTCTATACTTATACTTAGTATACTATACTCAGATAGTTACTAAATCTTTCCTTATCTATCTAACTTCTTCTTCTTCTAATTTACTCTTATTAAACTACTTATTCTTATTAACTATTATCTATCTTTTCACTAACTCTATTATTATCCTTGTTAAATATAATATTTAGTCTCTTCATTCTTTATTATTCTTTAAACCCATAAATATATATACATATGATATTTGATATTCTATTTTCTCTAATAATTGTATTAAACTAATATTACCGATATTTACTTACTACTTATCTCTTCCTATACTTATTATTTGTACTATTATTACCACATCTTATTCAATAACTCAATTATTGAATACATTCCTAAAAGCCAGTCCCTGTGGAGACAGACTTACTCACACAACACACTTGAGTAAGTTTCTACATTTTATCAAATTTATTTGATTCTAGGCAAATTAAATTTACAACAACAATTAAAATTAACACACAATCTGCCTTCGTCAGCGGGGTGAGCATCACTTTCATCTTACAATTACACTTAAGTTAATTATAAAGAAACTAGAGACGACCCCTCCACAGCACCACGGAGCTTCTAACGTCCTCCCTCCTTGTCAGTCTCGGTGACCACCAACCTGCAGCAGTATAAGGCCTAACTTTTCCTAGTTGACCTTGGTTAATACACTAACTTCTTAGGTTCACCAAGTTCAGTCCAAATATATTTCCTAACTAAATCGATAAAAAAAAAATTATCAATTTCAGAATAGCTGAATGACTACTCACTTACTATCAAGTTCATGTTAATATTATGTAATGTAATATGGATCAAATACAAAACATTAGTAATCAATTTCAATCAAATCAGAATCGTGGAATGAAATCTGTTGGAAATTCAAGTTCAATTCAATACTACAAGTCAAAGCCAATAGGATCAGAGTGGTCAAATAAAATCTAATAACAATCTTGATTTATTTCAATTGTCTTAAGCATATTCAATCAGTTCTGAATGCTCAAAGTAATTGATCAACTCGAAATCTAGTCAATTTTACTAATTGATTAAATTTGGACCACGATGTGATCAAATCAAATTAGATATACTAGATGTGATCAGTTATGCTTAAATCAAAGATAACATCAAATATGATCAATTGGAATCAATCAGTAGAATTAAATGTGATCAATTTAGAATAATGGATATATTCAATTTCACTTTACTTCATAAGAGAAAATTAGTGTTTGTCAATTTTAATCAAGGTTATCATTGAATGTATTAATCAATTAATGATAAGTGATCAAGTCAAAATTAGGTATAACTAGGTGAGATGAAGTATATTATCAAATCAATGACAGAAACAAATTTGATCAATTTTTCAATCAAATTTATGATTGAATTGAATTAACAAATATAATCAAAATCAGTTGAAGAGTATGGTCACAACAAGATTAATTGAATTGATGTGAAATGATCAAATTCAATTAACAGGTAATACAAACCAAATGATATGTTATGATCAAATTAGATAGACAAAATGACTTGATCAAGTCAACAAATATCATATGGATAAGATGAATGATTAACAACAGACTGATTATGACATAGTTGATTTTACAATAATGAATTTCAGAGTAGATAACCAATGATTAAATCAGGATAATCAGCTTAGTCTTTGAGATATTGAATCAAGAATTGACGAATCGAGTTAGGAAAATCAATTTCAACTTTCAGTTAGAATGCATTAGGGATCAAAATAGAAAAGGCAATTTCAAATTTTGGATTAGTAATCCAAAACAAATTCAAATAGCCAATTATGACATATTAAATAATCAAGAAACGAATTAGAATCGTCAATTCAGATTTCATAAGAATCAAGAACTATAAAATGAGTGATGACTGCTCTGAATTACTAATGTCCCAATTCTGATTTAAGATACAGATATCCGATTGGAACTATTATTACATTCACAAAAAGATTATCAGGATTCAATCAATTAACCAATTTCTCAAGAATTAGAAATTCAAAATATCAGAAACAGTTATTATGAAACAAACTCACCAATCTTTATGAATGCATATCCAAGGAGTGAATGCTGAATCAATCCACCAGAAAGCCCAAATTTATTTGAAGCTAACAGCTCTCCATCAGTAACAGATCCCAGATCCCAACGTGAGTCCGTTGCTAGCAGCCCCGCCCACTGCTGGCTGCGGCACGCTGCTGGTGGTGGCGCCCGCTGGCCGCGGCGACGCTCGTTGTTAGTGGCAGTGCCCGCTGCTGGCGGTGGCGCCCGATGGTGGTGGCGGCTCCCTCTCCTTGTGGCGGCGCCTGTTGCTGGTGGTGGTGCCCGGTGCGGGCGGTGGCATTTGCTCCTAGCGGCGCTCCAGCGGTGGCGGCCGCCTAGGGGTCTGACGGATGGGCTCCGCCGAACGAAGCCCTAGAACAGGCGCGCGGGCGGGACAAAATGGGTGCAAACCTGACCCCGTTCTGTTCCGCCCATTCTCTCTCCTCCTTTTTCCCCCTTTTTTCATTTCTTTCTCCTTTTTTTTTCTTTTCTAAAGGTGAGACCAAGATAGACTAAAAACTTAACTTTTCTCTTCCTCGTCCGATTTTTTTAGGGCGCCCCCCTCTTCCTATATATAGGGGAGAGGTCTGGGCCCCCTAAATGGATCAACAAAAGGGGAGATGAGGTCCATTAATTGGGCCCCCATTACAAGAAAAAAAGGGGAAATGAAAGAAATAAAAAAAATAAGTGGGAAATCATGGGAAAAGGGGGCAACGGGAGGCTCCTCCCCCTCGACGATAAAATGGTGGACGGACGAAACACGTCACGAACACGAGAAAAGACAAAACACGTAAGAAAAGAGCGATGAAACAAAGCAATTTTTTGAGCGTCTTTCACCCGGTAGTCGACGTCGTAGGCGTGTGGCGCGGATGACGTCTTTGACGATCCTTGATGGCGTGTGCCATCACCGTGCCTGCAACGTATGGCAAGTCACAGTCCACTTGGACTGTTTGCGGGCATTGCTGGTTAGATAATCGCAAGATGCACCAGGGCTCACGGTGGGGTGTCGCCTGGAAGCGAGAGTTCTCATGACGCACTACGTTAGATTTGGAGATGAATGCATGTTGGGGCACTCAGTAAAGTCCGGCAAGGCTAGCAGATCAAGGCAAAGCACCCTTTCATCCTCCTCCTGTTATTCTTCTTCCTCGTTTCTTTTAGTGAAACGTAGATGGCAATAACTGCCAAAACACAAATTCCAGATCTGAGATTAACTTGTGCCCATCTTGGCCTTATATAGGGCCATGATGCGCCCTTATAAGAGGGTCAATTAGCCCTTTAAAAAGGGTCCAACCTGGAGGGTCCATTAACACAAGGACCCTCCTTAGAACAACAATAAAATAAAATGATTCAAACAATAGATAGACGGAGATGATGAAGATGAAAACAACGAAGGCTGATGGGGGACCATCTCGCCATCAAGACGGAATGATGCCAACAACCTCACCGAGCAGTACGAGTTGACGCCCGTGACGCGTCATTCAAGTACTCCGCATGAAGATGAAGCCGCTCACATTTTCATTTATTCCTTTTTTTTAGTGTTGTAATTTTTTTGCCGAATTATGGACTGGGCCTACCGTGTTTTGGCCTCATCCATTTCGAACAATTTTATTTCTCATCGTTTTGAGTGAACCGCTTGTCTCGAGACGGTTCCCTCCAGTTATGCCCAATCGGGCATGCCCTCGGCCGTATATAAGGACGACATGCCCAAGAGGACAGGCTAGATTGGAATTTGAAAAAAAATCAAGGTATTGTTGTTTTCTTCGTGTTCTTAGTTTTCTAGCATTAGAGAGTTTCTGAGAATCTTAGAAAGTTTAGAAGCATGGAAGTCTTGAACGTGGGAGAATGTGGGTCACGTCCATCTCACGGCTCGTGGTCGTCTTCATCAACTTCCTAGTCGCTGATAGTTGCTTTTGTAATCATGCGTAGGATGACTGTATTGATCAAATTGCTGCACAAGAACTGCCTCAACAAGACCTTTCTTGGAGCCTTGGGAATTCCACGATGCCGTCTCAGCTGCCCAAACCAGAGATGCCTTTGGGCCTTCAATCTGCCCCAATTTGGTCAGCGGTTTATCCCTCCTTGGAAGCCCCCGCACCGGGAAAGGGATCAAGAATGTCCCCGTCTGGGATATTCGTGCGCAACAAAGCTCAAGAAACAGATTCTTGAAATTTTGGTCCAGAAATCTCAAGGTTTCCTCATTGGCAGAACCGCATCACTCTGCTGCCTTGGTAGCCCCTCGCTCTAGCTCTGAGTGTGTCTACTGCACCGATTGCTCACGCACGACTCCCCCGCTCTTTGCGCACCAACATCAACAATGCAAGCCAGCACCATTGCTGCCCTGTGCCGGCAGGCACATGCACGCCTGCCCATGCGCACCGGCCATCCAGGCTCTGTGCACAGTCCACCGCCCACACACGCCCACACCACGCCCTGCCTCGCATTTGCTCAGCCACTACCCGACCCCTCACGAAGTTTGTCTCCTGGGGTACATGTGCCTTCTGGACTCGGTCAACCTTCATTCAGCCGATGAACAGATCTTTGACCAGGCGCCTGATTCCATATGACAATCAATGGAAATCGCTCTATCAGGTGTTATTGCCCCTTTCTTCATTACAGATCATTTACTTTCTTTGCAATGTTTGTCAATTACTTTTCCGAGCCGCGAGAGATAGGAACCTATTCATCAACTTCATGAGTTAGGAATGTATTCAACTTAGTGAGAGTTGGGAATTATCTTTGTGGTAAAACATTAATTTGTTTACTACGAGGATTTGACGCCGATGGATAGTACGACTACCCCTCATCTTACGCATCTAATTTGGTCCAAAGGGACGTTGGGAAGTCGATTGTGCCCAAATCGAACTTTGGCAATTTAGCTGATCTTCTTACTTTGTTAGTTAATTTGTTGTACTTGTCGTTGCTTCCTCAAACTGCATCTTATCATATAGATATTTTGTGAATTCATCATCGTCATCTGTGGTGTAATACATGCCGATCAATCCCGGCCATTAGCATATTACATCAAAGGCGATGACGAAGATGAAAAATGACAGACAAAAATGACAAAGGCAAGACAAAATTGAAACGCAAGAGAGATAATGGCGTGCTTCTCACCCGGGGTATTTGAACCCGGGTGCCTTCGCATGCGCCTTCGGGTGCTTGTTGAGTGAGATGTGAACTTGCAAGAGTCGACGATGATGTTGCTAATGACTTCGAAGACATATCTGATGGAGTGGGCTGGCGCGCTTCATCATAATGAGATGAAAAAATGTATTATATTGGTTTATTTTTCTTTAATATCAAAAAAGTAAAGTAGGGGGAATGGTTAAAGGCATTTTTTAAAAATTCCTGAGGTCTTGGGTTCAACACCCAAACAATCTTACATATATATTTAATAATTTTAAAGTAATTTTGTATTGAGAAAATATATTATTATTTCTAAAATCAAATGATAGTACTCTTTTAAATACTTTAGTAACCTGCATCCAATAGGATAAATTACTCATTAAATTTAAAATGTTGATAAGACATTAAAACTTACCTGATCAAATTTTTATTGTCATGAAGATCCAACAAATGGGACCGTTGCTTCTGGTATGAAGAGGTAAGGATGGGGTCGTGTGCACGAGGACATTAGGGTTTATGTGTAGAGTCACTCCATTCTGTCCAGGGGCAATCTGACCTACCTGATCTGAGTTTTTCATGCCGGCCATAGTACATCGAGGTAGACGAACCTTAGTGGGATCAAATTCACCTCCATTATGGGGATCGGGTGGACCTATCTGATCTGAATCTAGCAGGCCGACCTGATCAGGTTTGTCAGATCAACTGGATCTTGGACGCTGTGTCAAAGCTACACGATCGGGAAAGGCCGGGCCGATGACTTAAGGTCAGTCCTGGGCCAATTGGGGTAGATGTTGATCTGGACGGACTACAAGATCTAACACTTATGAAATTAAATCTAACACTATCTTGCGTCCTCGTGCGCTGGACTATAAGATCTTGTCTTCTTAGTGATCATTAGAATCTGTCCCTTTCTTTCCTTTATAAAACACAAAATGATAAGAGCATTTGGTCCCATTTAGGAGCATTTTGAAAATGCACAAAAGAATGAAACCACTGTGTTGAGTCCCATTTCAACACTTTACATCTAATTATGCATGGATGAGGAGATGAAACATATCTTTCCCCCTATAGCTTCATCAATACTTTGTTGGGTTCAGCTAGGATGGATAATCATACAGGATATGTGGAGCTGACTATAAACAAACAAATCAAAACAGATCTTCCAAAAATAAAAACATATCAATGATGGATACACCTTGTGCAGAATAAAAAATGTTACCATATTTTTCCTTGAATAAATCTTCATGAGCCACACATGTCTATCCTTTAGATGTGTCCACTTAATCCTCAGAAAATCAGGTTTCCTTGTTTTCTAATTAACTGGTGCTTATATCGATACTTAATTATATTTCTTTTCATTCCACACTCAGGAGGCGGCATCCAAGGAGAGAGGGGGAGGGAGAACATATTGCAAAACTGAACTTTCTGTTAAATATTATAAAATATTTTAAATAAATATTACATATTTTTAATAATTTATATGATTTTTGGAATTCATTTGAATGAGAAGAAAACAAAAATAATTGAAAACAAACTTATGAAAAGAAAACAAATACTTATCTTAAATAAATTCTACTAGTTTTATAATATTTCAAATAAAATTTGGATACTTTTATGGCCATAATGATGGAAATATATGTGCCCGCCAGCCAATCACACATCTACATCTTGTTCCATGTTCATTAATAGAACATATTCATTATAGTGCATGTGTGATGCTTATAATGAAGTCCATGAATATATGATCAGACTTAGTGAATTATGATGACTTTGTAAGACAGACATAATACGGAGATCACTAGTCTTTAATCATGTGTTCTACACATTCCTATTGAAGGATACGCGAGAAGGATATCGAAGTATCAAGATAGAATAGCACTATCTAGCCTCACTCATATGATGAGTATGGCCGGTCCCATAGCCATTAGTGTGGAGACACTAAGGAAAGATAGTGAGTGCTCTTTAGTGGAAAGAGTTCACTGAATTGATTGGCACGAATCCTTGAATGGTATTATACTGAACTGTCAATCAGGTTGATTCACATCATGGTTGTGTAAGTGGTCCTTAGACCTGAGACACCAAAGATGTATTGTGGAAGGATATTTGTACTTTGACTATGGCCAATGAGTCTATAATCATGGGATTCTAAACGGTCTTAGTTCAGGTACATCAAGAAGTTCACGAAAACGATTGAATGGTCAAGATGGGATTATCCACCCTTGGTATAAGAGGTGACAGCTCAAGGAAAATGATGCAATGAAGCCCTTGGCCAAGGTAGTGAAATATCAGAGAAGAGTTCTCCAATGATTTTCGAATGCATCAGTACTAAATCGAGTGATTGATTAGGGTTTGACAGTTGACCATACCCTAAGTCGTCCAAGGAGCGCCAAGTGGATGAGGGATCATACATACATGGTAACTGATGACGAACAAGTTCCATGAGTGAGTCAATATACACTCCTTTGTATCTTCTAGAACACGAGGTGTAGTGATGATTCAGATTTTAGAAGTAATTAGTGATGATTTAACCTCACTAATTAGTGTCGTTAGTTTATCCAAATTAAAACAACAAAATTTTATAATAACCTTACTAGCGCAGGGAGAGTAAGGGTTGGTCCACATGAAGAAAGAGTTTTTCCTAATGAATTTGTGCTTTACTTATAATTTTTTATGAATTTTAGAAGTGGGTTTACTACCTATGAAGATAAATAACTAATAAAAATATAAAGAAATAAATTTAACATATAATTAAAATATTTATAAAAATATTAGTAGGTAGAAAAATAAAATTTTGGGATTTTTAAGGAATATTTTAAAGCCAAAATAAAATAGGAAATGAAACAGGCTGGCATTGTGGACTTAGTCAAAATTTGACCAAGTTCGGATGCCAAATGGGGAAAGTGGCTTGGTGGAGGAGAGAGAAAAAATGGCATGCACTAACTTCACTCTAGAATGAGTTCTAGAATGAATTTGTGAGTGCGGTTGGATGCGTTGGAACCATCTTGATATTGTCTAACTTTTCCAAGAATAACTAAAAGACAAAAGATGAGAAGGTAAGAGTGAAAAAGGAGAAATAAGAAGGTAACCTCTTTGTCACACCCTCCAAGGCCCAATGGACTTCTTCTTCTCCTTTCCACCAGCTTCTTCAGCCCTTGATGCTTCCTGCTCAGCCTGGAACTCACTAAGGTGAATGGATCTATGACTCAATTGCACTTAGGCCACCAAACATTACTTTGGATTGAATCACCAGATGTCTATTACAATAGCGTGAAGGGGTTTATATAGGGAGAGAGAGCAAGTGAGAGCCATTGGATTTTTAATACAATGGATGGCCAGATCGTCTTTTCTGGGTTATGATCCACGTCCATTATGGTCCTCCAATCCGCATTGAGACCTTTTAAATACCCCAGGGACGTTCAAGACTTCTTTCCTTAATTAGCATTGAAAATGCTATCTTTAAGTCTCCACCCTTAGATGATTTATGGATTGAATGGCTGGATCTTCTTCTCTAGCTTAGATCCACGTCCAAGGGTGTCCTCCAATCAGCATCCAAGCACCTTAAATGCTCATAAATAATCATTACTGGGCTTAATGGAGCTTCCTTAGTGGGCCTTCAGACTAGAGCCAACTGTCTTGATTTGGGCCTCCTTTCTTGGCCCACGGTCATGGCTGGGCCTGCTCCTTTGGGTCAAATAGCTTCTAATTTATTTAATTATCCCCTTTATTCATGAATGTTTCACCTAATTCGTGCATCTTCCACATAAACTAAGAAGAGAGTGGAGATTCATTCCACTTAACTCATTGAGTTAAGTGGGGTTAGTCTCACAAATGACAATAATTAACTCAAATTAGAAAAAGGTGATTTTATTTCATGATATTTCACAACTTAGCATAAATTTTTATAATATATGCAGATAAAGATAGAGAAGTAGATAAATTAGCTAGAATTGCACATATATATTACTATCATTTTGGATTTCTCATGTAGCTCGACACGTCACATGTTGGAGAGTCGACCTATCAATTGGGTTAAATCGATCCAACATTATTTAATCTATATGTTGATATAGTTAATTAATTTGGAAGGCCAATAAAGGTTATTTAGCTGCTGGAGTCATTAACTAGACTGATACATGGGCCTAGAGGGTCACACGTAAATGGTCTTTTGGACGTCGAAAGATATACTTAAGTATTGGGGGTTTTTATGAAAAATACCCACTTAGTATAAATAGGGGAAGGTCCTGAACAAAATACACCCAGACCAGATATGTTAAGGGGCCTTCCCCTTCTTTTCCACTCTCCCCACACCCCTTTCCATGCCCGATGCAATCGGAATGGCGTAACGACGACGGCAGAAGTAGAATGGGGTTCGTCAAGGAGAAGAAGGAGATTCGACATGCTGAAGATCACATGGATACGTCTAGAGGCTGCAATCACGGATGCGATCCGTAGAAAGGTACATTGTTTAATGGTTTTGTTGATGTCGTTCGATTCGTTCAAGTCTTCCGCTGTGAATCGTTTTGATTTTTTCATCCAGATCTAGGCCTATAGAACCCAACACATAAATGTATTGTTAATAAATAATATAAATTCACCCATGACTTTTAAGGTATAGTAGTAGGCACCCGTGCACAAAGTCAATGGAATTAGCAATATGAATGGGGGGCGACGAAGGCAAAAATGCGTGTAATTTTGTCTTCGTTGTTTTTTTGATTTGATCAAATAAATTTTTATTTTGTAATCTGCTCAGGAATGTATAGTTGTGAGTGAGGTCATTTCCACAGGGATTGACACTTAGAGGTAGAATTCAGCTAATGAGTGGGAGGGTCAACATGAGTATTTAGACCTCAAATTTCATACATGGGTAAAAGATATATATTATTGATCTTAGGAAAGTTTTGTAGAATTTTTAGAGGTCGTTTGGTGGGAGAAGTTTGAGGGTGAGTGCTTGCAGTCAAACTGTTTGTTAAAATGCTTAAAAGAAGATTTTGGATTTCTATGGATTTTTCATAGGAACAAGCGTGAATTTTAAGATATTTTATCAGAGTATGTGTATACATTAGGAAGTATATATTCCTATGTTTAATTATATTTTTTAGAGATTTTTAATGTGGTTGAAAAGATTTAAATCGGTTGTTTAAAGATAGTTTAGAAAAAAGGAACACTAAATGTTTGAAGGAATGCGTAAATTAGATTTTTTATAGTTTGGCTTTTATTCAAAATCAGTTTAATTCGATTTTGAGGGGTAAGAGTGAGGGGATGATTCTTCAATCGTTGAATATACTATAATCAGTTTCAATTAACTGTCTAACCATATAAAATGAATCACTTACCGGATTTGTGCACTAGCTCGGGGTCGCCAACGACTTCAGACCCTATTCCACCGCATTTTCCTTCATGTAAGCTTTCTTCTCCATCTTCCACTCTTCTCTCTCACTAATCCCTCTTCAGATCACGGCTCTGTCACCTCCGTTGACCGAGAGACCGAGGAGAAACGATAAGAAGGCGTAGGATCTTCTCCTATGGTGATTAATTTTCAAAAGATTAGTTCAATATTCCGGTGGCGAAAGATAGTTTTTCGGAGACTTAAGGCTATTTAATAGGTCAGGAATGGTCCGAAAACCTTCCTGACTGGTATGGGACAACTCCAGCGACATCTCCGGTGATGAATTGGCAGAAATCCGCCTTCCCATTGCCGGATTGACATCACCGGTGATGGAGACGATGACGGGAAAAGAGATTTTGGTCGAGTCATTCTCGATCGTTAGATCTCACTGTTGGGGGGTTCAACGACTACGATTAAATTGTAGTCGTGGACCCATTTCATTTTTGTGGAACCCTGCTCCATCAACACCCACTGAGTCAGCATTGGCTGTCCACATTATCGCCTCTGATCTGTCCACATAGAACCTCGGCGCTGAGTTGTCATTCTGAAATAAAATAGAAGAAAAGAAAATGATTAAATGACAATCTTGACCATTCGATCTTATGAAGGAAGATCGACAGTCAAGATTATAACACCTTATTTAATAAAAGCCCCAACTGACACGGGCTTCGGGCCAGATTGGCTCGAAGCTTGGTCTGGTTTTATTCTACTTTTTGTAAGATTGCCGCCTGATAGGCGGCAACAATATGGACCAGAATAAACCTCTTACCTTGGGCGGTTACTAAGCTTACCTCTGACTGCTTTGAGGCTCCACTTAGGCTGCGCCTACGCTGCGGGTGCCGCCTGCAACTGTGGCCTTGGTTGTGGCTACCGGTGTCAGCTGCGATGCGCCAGCCTTGGCTGCCCCTTGGCGGCTCCTTAGGGGCCCCTTTTGTTGACTATCATATGTATATTTTTATTAATATTTTTTCTCTTATTAATTTTTATTTGTTTATTTTCTTTCTATTTAATCAAAAAATTTCATACTATGTTTATCAATGCAAAAACCATTAAAATATCACATTTTACATTAGGACTGAATAATTGCATGACAATGGAATTTAATGTAAAAATGCACGTTTGTTTCATTATATGACTTCATAAACCCTTAATAAATGTCAATTTACAAGCATGATTGATGACTCGTCAAGGGAATCGGGTGCATCAACTGTTGTACAAAACAGTGTTACATTTTCTGAAAGATGAATGATACAATGTGATTTGATGCCTTGCAAATATATGGATCTAGAATTTCTCAAATGATAACCTAGCAACCAAGATGAGAGAAACAGGTGAATAATTAGCAATACACAGATTATTTTGCCATGCTAGTTAGGGCCCAAGATGATATCACTTCTTTTTCTGCATCTAAATATCAATAGATTTGGATCACTGTTATCTTAATATGAAAGTCTTAGTAAAGAGTGGAGCAAATAAACAAATGCAGTAATGTGGGGTCATAAATTTAATGGTTGGATATCATGCATGGGGGAAGAGAAGCTAATAGGGGAGCCTATCGATCTAATTCCAATGAACAAGGAGGATGATATATTTTGAGATTAAGCCACAATCCATGTTTTTCCTTACACTCATTAAGAAAACAACTTCCAAATGTGATTTTTAGAGTTAGTTACACAAATGATCGTTCATTTTGACATGGTTCAAAATAGGGTTTTGGTGGAAATTTTCTACTCCTTGAATAGCAGCCCTCTTTTTCTGATCGAAGTAAGGATTGAGGCTTGTTCACTCCCATTTGTATCCAGAACTTAAAATTTATTCACCTAAATCTTGTGTTTTAAACAAAAAACCAAAAAGTAACACAATAATCCATTTGATTCAAGATAAGAAGTTGGGTTAATCACATAAACAAGAAAATTCAATAAAATAGGACTTGATGGGTAATTTAGGTTTTTTTTTTCGTTTAAAAACATAAATAGTATAATATAAATGTAGAAATATCAATAATTAATTAACAGAATCATACATAACTATTAATATATATATGTGATGTTAACATGCCCTATAATCATACGGATGATTTTTGTTTCGGAATTTACACCTTTTATAATTAATATGATTTCTTCAGAAAAAAAATCCTTATACTAAAGATATATCCTAAGATGTTTAATAAACCTTATGTATGTGACTAACTAGATTGATGTACTAAGTCTAGCAAATAACTTTTCCAATCCAATAACTCTTTGTTGGCTAAGCTAAATGATTAATTTTTTGAAACATATAGATTGATTAATCTTGGATTACTTTAATGCACTTGACATGTCAAGCTTTCAGCAGGGGAGTTGACATGATGCATCATGTGCTCAAGTAGGGGAAACTGACTTTATCAGTTATTTCATTAAACCTTTTTGTGATCAGTTACCATACAGGTATAATCCCTCATATGCACATGACTTTTGAAGGATTTATGGCATGTTTGACTATCAAGACCTAATCTGTCTTCTTGTTCTACTTGGCAGATAACTTCTATACATAATCTTTCTTGAGATGTCTCTCCCTATGCTGAGGTCAAATGATAGACCCAAAATGTGCCATGCAATCATACATATTTTAAATTCATTTTGGGAATATTTCATGTGTACTATCTTCAACTTTACAATAAATTTGCATTTCATGCACCAAAAGAGAAAATGATAAAAAATACATTTTTAGTATCTTTTTTTAGATGTTCTACAACTTCAAGTATTTCAAAGTTAAAATATATTTATAACATTGTGATTATAATGGTACTAATATGTTATTTAACATTTCAACTACGCTATTGCAGGGGTGAAATAAAAGTTGAGGGAAGGAATAAAAGAAAGAATTATTGAATAAGACAAATACAAAAAAATAAAAAGAATTTGGATTTTATTGGGCCAAATATGGCCAGACCAAGCGCAACAGTGCCCCACGCTGTAGGCGAGCAAATGTAGGCACTCAAACCTGCCCCCAGCCAGCAAGGGGCAGTGGCCCACACAGCAAGCGCAGCCAACCCCGACAATAGAGATGTCACTAGAGAGGCCCATTAAGGCCCATAGAGAGGGACGAGATCACGCACGCAAGGGAGGTAATTCATTTTATTTCAATGCATGATAAATGTTGAGTTATTATAGCGTTGCATTTATTAGAATTTTTTATATGTGATTAGATCCCAATCTATTTTACTTTTGTCGCGTGCCAGGCTGCTGAGCAACCAAGAAATCGCGCGGCACGTTGGGTCGTGATCTCATCCAATCTGAAGGAAAACCATGATCGGGCTTCGAGCCGACACAACCCAAAGCCCGTCTCATTTCAGGCTCATTTTAAACAGGCAGATATGATTTCATTCATCCGATCTTATTAAAGAAGATTGGACAGTGAGATCTATCCAGACATACTTAATCTATTTTTATTTCTTAACTAGGGTTCCTATTGGCTGGCAAGGATGACACGGTTTGAGACCCAACTACGACCGAATCACAAGGGAGAACGGTGATGAGACATGAAGATGAAGCAGATTACGTGGCTAGAGAGGGTACGCCAAATGAGAATAGGTCCAGGACTGCAATTTAATTGCAGCCACTGATCCATTTAATGAGAAATCGAACAACTAAGGGGCAATATTGTCTTCTTTGTCCCCCAGCTGCTATCCTCGTCGCTTGCCCGTGGAGGCTGCTAATGAGGGGACCATGGGCTGATCCAACAGTCCTTGAAAGGACGTTGGATCCATCCTAACTCTTTGAGGGATCTTGAAAACATCTCTCAACCCCTCAAAAGGAAGTTTTTGAAGGCCTTTTTTATTGTCAAAATACACGGTACCCGGTACATCCAACCCTATGGTTGTGCCCGTAGATTGATCCAGCCATGCCATGGATGCCACCTAGGGGATTTTATATATGAAGTAGATTGTTTAACAATGTTTATAGGCGTGGAGCGAGCATAAATATCCCAATTACACTTGGATCCTAATCATCCATGCCATGTGCAAGAAAAGAAAAAGACACACGAGTGATATCTGGTAGGTGCTCAGAGAAGGGCGCGCGTGTTGACGTCTCACTAGGTCCCCCCACAACGGTGTGTGGAGCTCTCCCCAATGTCAACAGGTGGCATCGTTGAGGCGCATGGCGCGACATCAGTCAGGCTAGAGGGTGAGCGCCCCTGCCTCTAATGCTCCATGCGATACGCAGATCGCAGGGTCTATCCTTTGACAGAGTGCGATGCGTGCAAAGAGCCGGCAAGTCGAGGAGCTCAACACGATGGCACCACGAGCTGCCCAAGTGAGTTCTTGCCAAGAGGAGTAAAGAGTAGAAGGGGTTTGAGTGCATACCACATGGTTGGCAAGTGCATCTGTGGTCTGGTTGCTCTCAGGCAACTCATATCGGATGCTAATCAAGCGGGGGCGGCACCGTATGACATCCTGCTATACTTGGTGTAGTCGCCATGAGGAGCAGGTACCTGCATGGAACATGTTTACTTACACATGTGAGTCCGATTCTACGATAATATTATGATGGTTTTGCGCATTGTAGAGGAGCAAACCATCACGAATTGCCATAGCCTTGGTTGTTGTGTTAGTTTGGATACCATAAAAAGATGAAAAGGGGAAGAGAATACTCCCTATGTGGTCGCGAAGGATACCAACCCCTCCTACTGGTCTAGGGTTTCCTTTGGCCGCACCAGCCACATTTAACTTGAGGAGGCCAATTGGCGGTGGGTACCAATGGACAAGCTATAGCCATATGGTGATGGGGGCAAGGGTCACCAATATGCCCCAAGTGCGTAGATGATCGCATGTGAGGGCTGAGCTGGGGGCGAGGGGTAGTATATGATGGTGAATGCATCATAGCCACTATTGGACTCGTTGCATGATATGTAGTGCTCGCAAGGGAGTCCTTTGGAGACTCATGCATCATGGCCTCCCAACTGATGATCGGGTGCCTCATATCAGTCACTTCCTTAGTTCGCGTTGCAAATGTTGTCCCGCATCTCCCCAAGCTGAGACTATGGAGCACCTTTTATTCCATAGTGAGATATTAATATTCATATAGATATTATGAATCAAAGTTTCTAACTTGGAATATATATATTCATATAGATATTACGACTTAGGATTTATATAATGGGGATTATAAAATATTAATATTTAACATTTTTCCACTAGATTTGATTGAATGGCAACCAATCACAACTTTTGGGAATGATTAACACTGGTGAAGAATGATAAAGATGAACAATCGTGATACGTTCAGGGAAGAAAAAAGGGGAGAATAAATAGAGAGAAGAAGAAGAAGAAGGAGAGGGGGAGAGGTGATCGTGGAGAGAGTGGAGGTGGTTATTGACCATGTCCACAAGAAAGAGAGAGAGAGAGAGAGAGAGAGAGAGAGAGAGAGAGAGAGAGAGAGAGAGAGAGAGTTTGCAGATGCTACATAAGGTGTGGAAATAAGTCCTGCGACGATGCAGTGGCGAATCACATGGCAATCAATTTTGATATGCTTGGTACGCATGGAGAAGGTTTGATTGTTGGCAATGAACATGGCTGCTTGATTGTCACACATCATCAACTTAGCTCCTTTGACTGGAAAACCAAGTTCATATAAAAAATTATGTACCCATAACATCTCCGAAGACGTCTCAGCCATCGCTAGATATTCTGCCTCTGCACTAGATATCGATGGGACAAATTGCTTGTGACTTCGCCAAACCAGGTTACCACCCACATATATACAGTAGCCCGTCGTAGACTTACGGTCCTGACGGTCACCAGCAAAACCTGCATCAGAGTACTCGACGACGTGTAGATGACCATGTCGTCTGAAGATAAGTCCTCAACCCGGAGCATATTCAAGATATGCAAGCAAACGTAGAGTGGCTTCCCAATGAACCTCTCAAGGGGCATGCATAAACTGGCTCAGAACATTTACAGTAAAGGCAATGTCAGGATGAGTCAGCGTCGCACAGATAAGCTTCCCAACGAGACGTTGATATCATTTGGGATCAATATACAGGGGAGATGTGGTACTCCAAAGTTGAGGTTTGCTATCTATCGGAGAGGCATATGGCTTGCATCCAGATAAACCAGCTTCCTATAAAATATCAAGTATGTATTTTGCGTTGATTAATGACAAGAGCACCCGGGCGAGATGCAAATTCAATGCCAAGGAAATACTTATGTTCCCCTAAGTCTCGAATATCAAGATACTGATGCAGGAAGGTCTTGATATGTTGAATACCCATATGATCACTGCCCGTGATAATCATGTCATCCACATAGACAGCAAAAATAATACATCCAGCCGAGGTAGTTGATAATCCCTAATTTTAGTGTTTTAAATAATGTTTTTTAGGACTTTATCTAGTTCATCAATATGTGAGGTTTAGAGATTATTCAACAATTAATTTACCTCACTAACCTAGGGTGAGTAAGGGTCGAACCACAAGGAGCAGGTTTATTCAATTTAATTTCAATTCAATCTTCTATGTTTTATTTTAGTAATAGTTTTAGGATTCAATAGATTTCGATTACTGATTATAGTTTTAAGATTTTAAATTTTAATTTTAATTTCAAATATCGGACAGATCTGGACTAAGTCTCAGATCTGTCCGTTACTTGAGCAGGATAAATGTAGAGACTGCTCGTGGCTGTGCACAGCTTGTGCGACGGCAGTTAGCCGTCGTGCACTATGCTGCGCACACAGCCGCACAACTATGTGTGGTAGCGGGTACGGCCACACACAGCTTGTGCACTGGTTGTGTGCGACGACACACAACTGCGTACAGCGTGTGCGGCAATGGCTGCGACCGCGCACAGATTGTGCGCTGGTTGTGTGCAATGGCACACAACTGCGCACAGCGTGCGGCAGTGGCTGAGGTTGCGCACAACTTGTACGCTGGTTGTGTGCGACGGCGCACAACTGCGCACAGCGTGTGCGGCAATGGCTGCGGCCGTGCACGACTTGTGCGCTGGTTGTGTGCGACGGCGCACAACTGCGCACAAAGTGTGCACTTACACACAGTGATCTATTAAAAAAACAGATTTAAGAAAGATTTTAAACAGATCTAGTTGGAGAAGGTAGAAATTTGAGTTTTCTAACCGAACTTAATCTGTCTCAAGAGTGATTCAACTACTTTATTCTAAGAAATCACACATACCTTGTGTCACACTCCTTCACGGCTAGGGAGTGATCCTCTTCCTTAGAATCTTCTCAGCTTGCTTCTTCACTCAACTCAAATGCTCATCAGCAATAGAGGGTCTACAGAATTTTGAATTCAACAACACTTCCACTCTCAAAATGAAAATACTAGACAACTTAAACATTGTTCTTGATATAGTATTTATAGGATTTCTTCTCTCTAAACTGTTTGGATCTTTTGAATGGTCCAGCTTGATCCATAACTGCCATTTGACTTGGTTTATGTTGATTCATAACCGCCATTTGACTTTGTCCATATTGATCCATAACTGCTATTTGACTTGGTCCAGGCGCCCTCCTTGATTCATTATCGCCCATGTGTATTATCTCCAAAACTATCTCTGTGCTCATTCAAACCAAGATGAGATCTAATCCACTTGATTCATAGAATCAAGTGGGGTTAGTTAAAAGAAACATATATTGAGAAGTAAAATATAAAAACTCATCATTTCATGATATTATATATGCTTAAAAGATGATATAATTTATCACAAAATTATGTTTATCAGTAGTCTTGTGGAAGACAATGGGCTCCACATCACAAGCCACTAGTCCATACGTTGAAATGAGTGCAGTGAACTTCTCAAACCATGCCCCCGGACTCTGTTTGAGCCCATAAAGAGCACGGCGAAGTAGATATACCTTATCATGTTCCCCCTCAACCGAAAAACCAGGAGTTTGCTCCATATAGACACATTCAGAAAGATCACCATAGAAAAAAGCATTAGAAACATCGAGTTGATGCAGAGGCCAGTCATGGTTGACTGCCATGGAAAGAAGAATACGAATAGAATTAAGTCAAACCACTGGAGAAAAGGTTTCCTGATAATTGATGCCATGAACCTACGAGAAATCCCCAGCAACCAACTGAGCTTTGTATCGATAAATAGTGCCATCCGGATGGTACTAAAGGGTCAATACCCAGCGACAATTGACAATATTTGTAGAGGTTGGTCGGGCCACGAGCTCCCATGTACCACGACGAACCAGAGCTGAGTACTCTTCTTCCATTGCAGCTTTCCAGTGGGGAATCAATAATGCAGCCTCAGGAGATGAAGGAATAGATTCCGCAGCCAAAGCCATAGCAAATGCCCGATAAGGAGCATACAGTCTGGCGTAAGAGACCACATTAGAGTAGGGATGTAAAGTACAAGAACGTGTACCTTTACGAAGAGCGATCGGAAGATGAAGATCATTTGATGACGGACTGGAGGAGCGCGCAGATTGGTCTTCAATAGGGAGCTGGGGGGAGGATGAGCTAGGAGCGGGAAGAAGAGGAAGAGGTGAAGGCGTCAAAGGTTCTGGCAGTAAAGTTGGGATAGGAGCAGAAGGTAGTGGAAGAGGCAAGTAAGGAGGAGGAGAAAGAGCAGCAGGATCAGTAGAGGAGGAAGGAGTAGTCCCTACATGTTTGCCAGGAGATGAAGATGGCGGAAAGAAAGGGGTCGTCTCATGAAAGGTAACATCAGCGGAGACAATATATCGTCGACTTTCAGGAAGATATATTCGGTATCCTTTCTGCGTGCAAGAGTAGCAAACAAACATTCCCTTAATTGCCCATGGAGCCATTTTAGATTTTGTGGCCGAGTAGTCATGAGCAAAAGCCACACAACCAAATATACGAGGTGGTAAGGGAAAAAGTTCTCGCTTAGGATGAAGTCGATGAAGAGGGATGGCACCACCAAGAGGTGTAGAAGGAAGGCGGTTGATGAGAAATGTCGATATCATAATAGCATTTGCCCAGAACTCATGTGGGAAGTTCATCTCATATAGGAGCGTACGAGTCATGTCAAGAAAATGTTGATGTTTCCTCTCAGCGACGCCGTTGTGTTGAGAAGTATGGGGGCACGATGTTTGGTGAATAATACCAGTTGCCGCGCACAAATCTTGAAAGTCACGTTGAACAAGTTTTGCCGCATTGTCGGTGCGGATGATCTTTGGAGTGCACGAGTGCTGAGTCAAAATCTCCTAAAGAAATTGGCGCATCATCGAAAGAACATCGGTGCGGTCGGGTGAGGAGATATACCCAAGACACTTGGGAGTAGTCATCAATAAGAGCCATATAATAACGAAAACCAAGTTTAGACGGTATGCGCGAAGGTCCCCAAATATTGCAATGAACTAAATCAAAAGCCTTCACACTAATAGATTCAGTAGTTTGAAATGTAGCACGATGATGTTTTCCCATCTGACATGACTCACAAACAAAATCTTTAATAGTAACCCAAGGAAGAGCTTGACAGGGCTTTGTGATCCCAGGATGGCCAAGACGACGGTGCCAGTCAAGAGAGGAAGAAGAATGGGAGAGGTGATAGGAAAGGCCAGGGGAGGGGTTATTAGAAATGAGCTCGTAAACACCACCCCGAGTCTTACACCCCAAACCAATCTGTGCGCCGGTCCTCAAGTCATGAAACACACAGTGATGGGGCAAAAACATCACGGAGCATAAAATAGCCTCAGTCAATGTACTAATAGATATAAGGTTGACTTAAAAGCCCGGAATATAAAGAACATCATGAAGCGGAAGCTGAGATGTAGGAGATGTAGTGCCTTTCCCAGTAACAGAACATGATCGCCCATCCACAACAAAAATTGATTCAGGGTGAGGAAGTGTAGCCAGACGATAGAGAATAGTGTCATCACCCGTGACATGACTAGAGGCCCCGGAGTCAATAATCCAAAACCTGAAAGAAGTAGAAGAAGAAGCAGTACCTGGACCAGAGGGAGAAGTACCAAGTGTAGCAGTGGTAAGGGCTACGAGATTGGCCGGAGAGCCACCATGCGAGGCGATCGGAGGACCACCATGGGAAGAAGCCGAAGAAGAAGATGAGACATGATGAGGATGTCCAGGTGGATAGCCCCACTTCTGATAGCATTTAGAAGACGAGTGTGTTGGCCTAGAGCAATGGATGCAAGGAGGGCCAACATACTTGTTGCGACGACGATAAGAGAGCGATGATCCAATGTTTGAGAAGTGCCATAACTTCTTCCAAGAGTGGCCTGAAGTGCAGGGGAGGATGCAAGAAGTGTCGAGGAATCAGATGATGTGATAGGGGTGGACGAAGAAAGTCCCCGGGCAGGAGTAAGACTGTCCACTCGTTGCGCCGCATTAAAAACATCAGCCAGAGAAGGAAGAGTCGCACCACTCAGGATAGAGCCCCATATCTGAGTACTAATTGCAGCGGGAATGGAGTTAAGGAATATAGAAACCTGTAACTCCTCCCGATAACGGCGTTGCTCCGCGAGATGTAGAGTATATGGCTGATAAACCTGAAGCCGAGAATCACATCCTCGAAGAGTAGCATACATCGTCTCGAGAGAGCCCTCTGAACCTTGAAGTTTAAACATCCACTCAAAAATGTTAATGGTAGAGGTGATGTTACTTTTGGGGCCATACATTCTGAAGAGCTCATCCCATATCTTCTTTGTTGGGGAGATAAGTTGGAGTGAGTCAGCGAGATCTGGAGAAAGCATCTTTAATAACCATGTCGTAGCAGTACGATCACGGGTAGTCGAATTTGCATACTGCGGATCATCAGGTGACCATGGATTCTCCGTCAGAAGGGACTCATGTTGATGTATTTGGAGAAATCAACGAAAACTTGTCAACCATATGATATAATTGGAGCCCTTTCCGGAGAAAATAGAACATGGCGCCTGCAACTGTGAGAGAAACGGATTGACGGGCCCTGAATTAGCCGGTGCAGACATATGATGAGACGTTGGAGAGTCAGCAGAATATTCCATGAGAAATTGCTGGAAGACGATGCGTCGAGGATAATCACGTCAAGATGGCTGTCGCCGCAAGGAAGAGGAGGTAGGCGGTGTGAAGATCTTGGAAGAATGAAGACCCCCTTGAAGAAGAAACATGAGAGGGGAATTGGGAAGAGAATAAAGAATAAGAGGAAATTAGAATACCCGGTCGGTAGTAAGTCCGCAGCCGGGAAGAAAAGAGAAAAAGGAGATGAATGACAAGTAGTATTAAAAGAGGGTGAAGAAGAGAGATCGTCCGTTAGATGGAGGGACAAGTGGGAAGAGATAAGAAGTGAATAGAAGAAGGGGGGGGGGTGGCCGTAGAAGACGGAAGGTAGAAGAAGAGAAATGGTCGTAGAAAAAGGGGGGGGGGGAAGGAAAAGAAGAGAAATGGTCGTGGAATGAGCTGTCGGGGAAGAGGTTGGTGCCGGTGAAGATGTCTTCACGGAAGAAGCTGTCGTAGAAAAAGACGTCAGAGAAGAAAAAAAAATTGCTGGTGATGACGGCGATGATCAGCAGACACTACGTAAAATGCCACGGAAGAAGTCTCCGTGGAAGAGGAAGCCGCGTAAAGAGAATTGCTGAAGAAGTTGCCGCAGAAGGAGTGCACATACACGCAGACGAGGAGACGCTCGCACAGACAGTGAGAAAGAAATTTTTTTGTGTGTTTTCCACCGAGATCAGCAGACACTACGGAAGAAGATGCCGTGAGAAAAAGAAAATTCTCTCAGATGGCCGACGATGGGGAAGAATCGCCGGAAAGATTCAGAGGGAGGAAACACTGGGTCGAGCCACCTCTTGCTCTGATACCATGTTGAAGAATGATGAAGATGAACAATCGTGATACATTCAGGGAAGAAAAAAGGGGAGAATAAATAGAGAGAACAAGAAGAAGAAGGAGAGGGGGAGAGGTGATCGTGGAGAAAGTGGAGGTCGTTATTGACCATGTCCACAAGAAAGAGAGAGAGAGAGAGAATTGCTCTAACAAACACATCTAATCATTATGAAAATGCGTCATAACGGCATTGAGAATGACAATGCCACAATGGCCATTGATTGAAAAAAGAAGAAATTCAAATCACAATTGATGCATAGAGACCAATAGAAGGAATAATTACTTTTAATACCTTTTCAAAAGTTGAAACGTCAAGGAGAGCGGCCCATACGTGTTATCATGGGATTGTGAAAAAAGCGGAATACAAATTGACGTGGCATCTCAGTCGTGTCACCACATCATGCAATGATTGGAATCTTTTTGACTCTTTTGACAAGAGTGATGTGTGTCAGTGTGTTGTTTAATACAAAGGAAATGTTCTTTTTGTCCTTTTTTCGTGTAGGACACGTAGAAATTTTTGTGCTCCTGCTCATAAAAGGCAAAGAGAATGCACCAATGATTAAAATAATACGTCAATGGAATTCATGGGATACTCACAATTGTAACAGAAAATGATGAAGCCAGAATGGCACTGATGAGGAGAATGATAACTATCAAACAGATGGCTAGATTTCTCAAAATTAGAGCTTGATATCTGGTGATTCAGATGACTGGTTGAGCTGAAAATTTTCTACTAGCTTCTTCTTTAACCTCTATTTTCACTCATTTCATATGGTTTATGAATTGAGGCATAGATATTTATAAAAATTGTCCTTTAAATTGCTTCCTACATTCACTTTATTGTCCAGTTATGCCATCACATCAAATCTTTTCACATTTCTATCATATATGAGGATTTTCACCTCAACATGTCTTCATCATCTTACTATTATCCAACTTATGTGAAGCATTATTTCATTACATCTCCACCTTTTTATTTACTTTCTTACCTCCTTATTATCACTCCCCATTTTATCTCACTCATTCTTATAATTTTGTTCATATCAGTATCTTCTATCTCCTGTAATCATCTTCATCTTGTTCATAATTATGACTTTCCCACCTTACATTTTGCTCATTTCCCGATACCATATTTTATGCATATCTTCCCTCATCTCATGAATCCCTATTTAATGAATATTAAATCATAAATTCCTGTTCCATGTGGAGATGTTCTGTATTCATCACTGGATAGGTTTATTTATATATAACTATATATTTATATTTTTGTTGATTAAGCTCAAAAGCACTATAGATAAATTAAACCCTAATTTTGAATTTATTTTGTAGAAGATTTAGGAATTTTGTGTTTTTCGCTACATCCAGGTCAATGATATTCACTGTATTGAGGTCAATGTTGGATACATAAATATTTCTGAGCTCAGCAATCCAATGTTTAAGAGACATGGCATCATCCATTAGATTAATGTCATTGCTTGTATTCAATTTTGAAGCCAAACCCATAATCTTGCATGCCCATTTACTACGTGGCTATTGTAATTTTTTTTTGGGGTATTAATCACTTGATTCCATATTGGTGAGTTTTGAATGATACATGCATGTGAAAAGAATAATGAAACCATTTTTTACTACTAACATAAGTTCTTTTAGTCCCCTCTCATATGTCGACATGTGATGATCTACTTGAGGTAGGTCTTGACTGAAGCAATTGGTCTTCTCCTTTGGGTGATTACAGCTCCCACACCTATCCCCCACTTATCAATTTCAACAATTAAGTGTGATTTGAGGTGAGAGGCATATAAGTATGGTGCATATGCTATTTCACATTACAACATTTAAATGCATTTTGGGCATGCTCCTTCATGATAAATGCACCTTTTTTCCTAGCTCTGTTAGGGTGCTGCTTTGATTTTATATTCTTTCAAAAACCTCTTTTAGTACACTCTGAACATGAGAAAATCTTGTAGATCCTTCATGGTTATAAGATCTAGCTAGTTCACCATAGCCTAATTCTTATGCCATTCCTCACTCTCAGCTCCATCTCGCCTTTGTTCAACTTTCTTTTATCAGCATATGCAAGTCGTTACAGATATGAGAGGCACAAATAGTATCCAATACCCATGATTTGAATCTCTACAGGACAAGTAAGTATCTATCACATAAATACCTGAAACATCACCGTCCTTCTTTTGAGCTATCTCATTGAGGTATTATTGTAGTTCCTCTTCTAGTTGCCCTTTTTTTCTGCAATGGAAGCACGTGCTCAGTAATGTCCTTCTTTACCGATGGTGCTTTCACTTGCTTCTTCCCTTTGCATTTCTAAAGGTTTCCCTTTGTAGTGGTAATCATGTAAAGCAGTTCCTGTGGAGTGGTCTGATTTTTTTTCATGTTAAATTTAACAATGAATCGGGAGAATGAATCAGGTAAGGATTGAAGAATGAGGTCCGTGCTCATCTTGACGGGGAGTTTAACTCGCAGCATTGTCAACCTTTCTATCCACTCATATATCTGAGTCCTACTCTGTTCAGCAAATAAATCTATCACATAAAATAACATTGGTCTTGGCTACATACCTTGATGTTGCCTCTACAGCTAATTGCACATTGAAGCTAGCATGTTGCATTAGACCGTAGTGGAGTCATCTTTCCACTTCTGATATCTCCCTTTCAGTTGCATTAGATGAAAACTCTCCCAGGCCATCACTCTCAAAGGACGTAGGCTATGTACTCAGACTTAAGGAGGATTTTTAAGTTTCTAAGCACATCATTAAAGTTTGGTCCAATCAATTGGTTGGCATCCATTATGCCATGAATCAAGTTCCTCAACGACATCGTTGCCTACAACAGATATGTCTAATGAACTACTAGTTCAAGTAGATTCTAAGTTAATCAAATATATAGCTCCCATTAAAATTCATCATTCCATACTGACTATCTCCTAGTGGGGATCAAAATCTCAACATATGTACTACAACCTGGACTATACCTCTACCAATCATAACACACATTATTGAATACCCATCTCATGGGACTTGCAACTCCTTGACATATCTAATCATGTTTTGGTCCTCAACGCTCATGTGGCCTGAAGTATACCCCACTAACCACCATGTTTGGTCTAAGCTATACCATCGTTACTTGACAAAAATAGATTTGCGTATAATCTTGGAGTATACTCCCATCAAACTACACAAATCCTCTATCTTAAGCTTGTGTCACACACTAGTTCCAAGTATAGTCTTGGAGTATACCCGCATACGCGCCCTTGGCCCACGCGGGCGACCGCTGGCGATTGCTAACGATTACTGCCAATTGCACGCCGTGACCACTGACACTAAACGCAGTTGCCCGCAGTAGGGCCTGTGTGCGCCCCTATGTCCGGTCGTGGTTGTCTTGAATGGCCATGTGCGGCGGTGTCGGACCCTCTTCCCAGTGCTACGTGCAGCATCGCCGCTGGGTTCTACTGGTGATAAATAACATCCATATGGACGTCCAAAATCATCATTTTTGAACAACATTTTGGATGATTTTCCATCTTTGTTGAACCAAAATACTCAACAACCTGGTTTTAATACCACTATTGGGTTCTATGCCTTAGGTCATGCATGGAAAACATGATTCCATGGATGCGAAAGTCTGTTAATCAATCTTTGAAAGCATACATCAAATGTACCTTACAGGGAACTTGTTCCACCCTTGAGTTTGTCCCGCTAGGATCATTTTGAAGCGATTGCATAGCGCTTGGATCTTCATTTCTTCTTCTTCAACTCTCCTTGAAAATCTTGAAGAACTTCTCACCATGAAGACACTCTCCTTGGTTGAGTGAAGAAAAGAGGGGCTCTCAAAATCAGCTTGGCTTGGGGCCTTGAGATGAGTTCCCCTTCCCTACTTATATTTTACTTAAGTTTTTCTCAAAAGTTCACAAAGTAAAATATATCCACCAATACCCTTATGACCTTGTGCGTGTGACCCTATAGGCCCACGTATCATTCTAGTTAATAACTTTAGTGACCCAATAACATTTATTGACCACCCTTCTTAATTAAATATATTAACATATACATTAATTAACTAAGGATCGATTTAACCCAATCAATAAGTTAGGTTTCCAGCCCGTGGGATGCCAAGCCACGCCTCGTGCTCTAGAAGATACAGAGTAGTATTTGAACTTGCTCATGGAACCTTTACTCCCAGCATTTACCATATATGTATAATCCATCATCTGCTCAAGACTCTCAAACAATTTAGGGTATGGTTTATTGTTAAACCCTAATCTGTTATTAGATTAGTATTGATGTGTAACATGGATAATTGGAGAACTTCTCCAATATCCTTAATACACTAGCGAAGCATTTTCTGCATCATCTTACTTGAGTCAATCTGCTATTATACTGAGGCAAGATGATAGCATCTTGACAACTCAATCATCTCTGTGAGCTTCTTACTACATCTGAGTTATGACTTGTTTGAATCCCATGATCGATAGGCTCATAAAACATAGTCAAAAAGTAGTTGTCCATCCACGAAATATTCTTGGTTTCTCAGGTCAATGAATCACTAATGCAACTATGACATGAATCAACCTGATTAGCGTTTAGGTATGATACAATTCAGGAATTCATACGTATAAATTCAATGAACTCTTTCTCCAAAGAGCACCCATTATGTGTTGTTCGTGTCACCACACTTATAGCCTTAGGGTCCGATATACTTATCGTATAAGTAGGATTAGTTAGTGATATTCTATTCGGATAATTAATTATGCATTGTAATTAATTATGAATATTTAGAATAAATGTTTAAGGACTAGTGATCACTGAAATATGATATCATTCTAATTCACTATTCATGGACTTCATTATAATCATCACACTTGATTAATAATGAACCTAATATTTTATTTAAAGAACTTAAATAAAATATGGTGGTGTGATTTTCTTGACGGCCACATAATATCCATCTCATATATGTCAAACTGTTAAATATTGTTTTCAAACTCTTGAGGTTAAACCATAACTTAGCATGCAAGCTTTAGGCTGGGTTGGCGCAAAGCTTAGTCATTATTTTCTCTATTATTTTCTAAAGATCACAACCTATTGGGCTTGGATACTTTAGTTCGTTATTGGCCCAGCCAATCACAAAGATGAAATATAAATGTAAGAGACATATCTTGCACCATAACTATTAAAAATAATTATGTCTATATAAAAGAAATTCAAATATGTACACACTCTACTTCCTAGACCTCTGATCAATGGGTTTCCGGTGCTATTTATCTGCCTTGTGCTGCCCTACCTGTGTGCTAGTGTTTCTCCAACGTACAACTGGCTAGAGGGCAGCTGCACCTTGTTGGCTTGGCCATTGGCTCTTCGCTAAAATATTTTTTCCCTCATTCTCCTCCATTTTTATTTATTTATATTCAGCCCCAAAAATTTAAAATATAGTTTTGACAAAGGAGTTAAAGCTATAGAGAAGAATATAAACTTTTGAGAAATATTTAAACTCATTAAAACTAGTGATGTTTAAATCGATTTTAAATGAGAATTTTCGGGGTTAGAAAATATGGAAAAATATAAAAATGCAAATTTTTTAAAAGTTATCCAATAAATGCATAACTTTTAGGTTCACATTAAAATGAGGATAATATCAACAAAGTCATGCCAACTTAGCATTAAATATATAGGATTTGATGCATCAATTTGGATTCATCAAACACCACCCTACTTAAACATTGCTTTTGCCTTAGCAATGATGCATAACCAAACCAACCTAGATAGGACACCCAAACCAGGCATCACACTTAAATCAAACCCCTATCTGGCACATACCTTTGAGAAGAGAACTCTGCAGCCAATGACCACCCATTCAAAGCATCTACAAAAACAACTGATTTATACTAGCGTAATTAGACATCTCTGTCAAAGCCCAGTTCCTTATCCATGGTCTAAAAAGGAAAAACTGGATACTAGAAATGGAATCAGAATTCAAAGGTCTCCTTGAAAACAACACCTGGTCCTTAGTAACTAAATATCAAAAATACCATGTTTTAGGTTGCAAATGGCTCTCTAGAGTCAAGTGCTAACCTGCTGGAGAAGTTGATCTTCACAATTGAAGACTAGTATCATAAGGATATTTTCAACAAGAAGATTTTTGACTACTTTGAAACCTTCAGTCCAATCCGCAAACATTAACTATTGGATTGCTCTTATCGAGTGCGATCAGTAATAGGTGGCAACTACACCAGTTACATTTGTCTAATGCTTTCTTACAGGGTGATATTTCATAAACTATTTATTTGAAAAACCACCTGGATTTTAAAGATCGTCATAATCCAGATTGTATTTGTCACCAAAAAAAGTCATATCAATGGCCTAAAAAGCAAGCACTAAGAACTTGGTCCCCTACAATAACCTCTTTCCTCATGGCTCTCGGCTTTATTGCCTTTAAGGACTGACAACTCCTTGTGTTACAAATCCAATCCACGTGCAACCATCTTTACTTTAATCTACATAGATGATATCCTAATCATATGCCAGATCAATTGGAAATTAACAAGCTACTTACACATCTCCGAACATGTTTTGCTATTAAAGATCCTGGACCATCACACTTCTTCCCAGGAATAGATGAGTTTGTAAACTGAGCAAAGTATAAAAAACAAAATTACAAAGAACTTGAAACTCTAATTGAGGAATTCCCCCCTAATGCCAAAAGCTAGGGGATAGGGATTAATCCGTGTTGACGAGATGAGGCTCCTGCGGGACATCTCCTTTAAGAATTATCTTGCTGGCAAGAGTGATCGAAGAATCCAGATGTGATTAAAGGAATGCTGCTTAAACAAAACTAAGGATTTCTGATTCTAGGAAAGGGAATATCTGGTTATGAGCTTTACTTTTAGTTTTTTGTACCTTTTTTTTTCTTGCTATTACGCCTAGCTTAGCTTCTCTTTTGGGATACACGCGCTAAGCTCGTTCAATAAAAGGTACTTTATATTTAAAGGAGCAAGGAGGACAGGTTCTATCTATGAAGGAACTGATTCTCCTATTTCATAATTTTGGAAGTCTTCTTCCTTTAGAATTTACAATTTCTAGTTTTATAGCAGAACGAATGGAGCAAGAGAATAGTGAAGTACGATAGTACGAAAGGTCTCATAGGGAACACGAGTGGAACTATCAAGCAGTGGAGCGATGCAAGCTAAGTGAGCAAAGCGGTCCAGAGTTAACCATGGAGTAAAAGCTGAGGGAGCAGAGCCCCTCATCTTAACTCCTTTTAAGTCTAAACCCCTCTAGTGGAACCAGAAGATTCCACATCGGGGCATTCTCTTAAAGTAAAGGGGGCTCCAGACCCATTTAATGTACCTTTACTTTTTAAAGAGGAAGCTAAAGCTTCTATTCAAATAAAGGAAGAGAGTATTTTCCTAATACCTGATTCCATTAAAAATCTAGTATCTTGGGGGCCTCATTAACTTATCTCTTTAGAATGTTTTGGGGGTCCCAATAGTATAATTTATTTTAAGAAGATGAACTTCACTGGTTCATCAACCAAATACACAATTTAAGAATTATCTGTTTAGAGAGCATGGAGATTCCTCTTAATGTAATTTCACATGCTCGATTTTGAGAGGGCTTGCTACATAAATAGACGTGACCCCCCTCAATCTCCCTCAGGGGGAATACTACAGATTTGAGAAGGTAAATTCACACAAAACCATCCTTAAAATCGCTTTCGAAGTAAACTTATACTGCTCCTACTTCTTAAAAAGGCACCTAAACCTATAATTTTAACACCACAACACCTGGTTTCTTGCCCCTAACTATAAAAGGTGCAATGCAAACTACCAGTACCCACTTTTCCAATTTTTGAGAGCTTAAAGGAAAAGGGAAAGACAATAGAGATTTTAGAACCAAATAACCTCTCAAACTTGTTCAAAAGCCCTAGTGGATCTAAAACTGAAAGGGGGAATTCCAAAGTGGCCTTAGGAATTGTTTTGCTCGTGGTGTCCTTGGCCAAGCGGCCTCGCATCCGTGTCGCTGTAGGGACATGAAACACAAAAATGCCCAAACTCCAAACTCCGGACACCAGGTGCCCTCGGTCTCCTCGGGTTAACATGTTTTCTTTATCTGGTCGCTTAGTTCTGCACTTCTCTTTTGGGATACACTAGACTAAGCGGTGAAAGAAAATGCCAGCCAGTCTTTTGAAACTAAACAGGAGACAGCTACCCTCATCCTTTGGGTCTCAAGTAGAACTTGGCAGTACAGGGTTATAGCAAGCTTGCTTTCCTCTAAACTGAGTACACCAGTGACCTCGGCGCGGAGGCCTAGAGCATTGCTTCGCTTGCTCTGGTTATTGAATGAACTACAACAAGCAACAAGTTCCTGTCACTATTCCAAATGGACAATTGGAAAAAAAAATCATAGATAATCATAGAACATTTTTCACTATTTAAATTATAGATTTAAAATTTATAATTTATTTTAATTACAATTTAACTTTTATAATTTATTTTTTATCATAATTTAACTTTTATTATTATTTTAACTTTTATAATCCAAATTTAGCCCTATTTTTACATATTTACTATTCAATATATCTTTGTATAAGATCCTTGTCCTGTGTCTTGTTTTGTTCTGATAACCCTGTTCTTTATACCCTATTATATGAGGGCGTACATTGGGTTTATTTACTCACTCTTATGTTCTTATCCTTTGGGGTTCTATATTTTAATCCTTACAAGTGTAAAAAATGGATTCCTCCCATCATATGCAATATACTTGGCATGAAAATTAGATGGTCAGGATTCAATATATAATCACAGATTGATGGATAGGAGTAAACTTTAGATAGGACAAATCTAGTGGTCAACATTAAATATAGACAGGATAAATCCAGTGGTCAGGATTAATTCTAGATAGGAAGTCATTACCATCAAATTTAAAAATCAAAACTAGACATTTAATTGTTATTCTATTAAATATAAATACAAACCAACAAGTTCATGCATGTATGAGGAATAGAACGATTTTCAACCACCATTCTTGGTGTTATATTTTCCTCTCCTTTTCTTCTACCTCCATTTTTCTTCAAGGTCCTAGTTTTAAGATCGTTTCAAGATGGACACACGCAAGCTTCTATTGCAAGATAATTCTATCAATAACGAGATCTTATATGTGCCGCGAAGCTGGATCAATTTTACGGGTGACGATTGATACCTTGGAAATTTCCTTGGGCTAGTGGCGCTCGCTACCTCTAGTTGGTTTATTCAAACTAGACATGAAAATAGGCTGGACAGATGGCCAACATGCCTTTCTTCTCTCCTCCACTCTGTCCATTTCATCGTTGTTTTTCCTTCTTTCATGACAAGGCTGTTACGACCAAGAAATTAATTTTGCTCTATATATGAGCAACTTTGTACGTTTTTTGTGCATGGGAATGGCAACTCAAGTTTGTCTAAATCTGTAGCTCTCTTCTTATTCCTTCTTTCTTCTGAGTTGTGAGAGGGTGTGAGACCTGCCTACAATTGGTATCAGAGTGAATCTGATCCCAGGAGAGTAGAGAAGCTACCATGCTGCCCAAGAGGAGTCAAGCTGCATCTCAAGCTGATGACGCATCACCTACGGAGGGGAACGCCATGACTTCTAGTGCAATAACCGTCAAGATTCTAGCCAAACCTGGTAATAGTTTTCCTATGCTTTTGAAAACTAACTACTCGTAGTGGGCAAGGAGTGATGGATATTATATGGCCATCAAGCCAATCACACTACCATGTTTATTTAAGTTCATTCAATCACATACTTGCATTCATTATTATTCCGTGTGATGTTTATAATGAAGTCCATGAATATGTGAAATGAATTAGTGAATTATGATGAGATCATAATACAGTGATCACTAGTCTTTAAACATGTATTCTAAATATTCCTATTCGATGGATAGTCAAGATGGACATCAAATTATCCGGATAGAATAACACTAGCTGATCCTACTTATACAATAAGTATTGTTGATCCTGTAGATATTAGTGTGGCGACACTAATGACAGATAATGGGTGATCTTTGGAGAAATTGTTCATTGAGTTGATCTGCACAAATCCCTAAATAATATTATACCTAAACGTCAATCCCTGAACACTAAGGACATCTTGTGAGTGGACGACTACATTTTGACTATGACTTATGAGCCTCTAATCATGGGATTCAAATAAGTTATAGATCAGATGTAGTCTGAAGCTCACGTAGACGATTGAGTGGTCAAGATGGGATAATCTGCCCTCGTTATAAGAGGAGATTGACTCGAGGAAGATGATCCAGAAAAAATCCTGGCTAGGGTAGTGAGGATATTGGAGAAGGCGTTCTCAAATGATCTTTGTTATGCATCAATACTAATCAAATGCCGGATTAGGGTTCGACAATAAACCATACCATAAGTCATTCGAGAGTCTCACGCGGATGATAGATTATACATATACGGTATCCGATAAAGGTAAAGGTTCTATGAGAGAGTTCAAGACTACTCGATATCTTCTAGAGCACGAGATGTAGCTTGGCACCCCATGGGCTGGAAATTTAACCTATCGATTGGGTTAAATCAATCCTTATTTAGTTAATCTATATGTTAAGATAGTTAATTAATAAGGATGGTCAATAAATGTTATTGGGCAATTAAAGTTATTAACTAGAATGATACATGGGCCTAGAGGGTCACACGCACAAGGTCATAAGGGCATTGGTGAATATATTTTACTTTGGAGCGTTTCTACATAAGTGAAATATAAAGAGGGAAAGGGGTCCCATTTTAAGCACCCATGCAAACCTGATTTGAGAGCCTCTCCCCTTGTCCACTCTCTTCTCCACTCATCCAATGAAGAGTGTCTTCATGGTGAGGCGATCTTCAAGATTTTCAAGAAGAGATGAAGAAAAAGACGTGGAGATCCAAGCGTCGAGTGATCGCGTGGATACTTCATGAGGTCGGACGCCTGAACTGCTTTAGAACAATCTCATAGCAGCAAAGTCAAGGGTGGAACGAGTTCCCAAAAAAGGTACTTTAAATGTTTTATTTTAAAGATCAATTGTGAATCGATCGACATGCTTCCACATCCATGGAAATGTGTTTTCCATGGCCGAACAAAGGCACCAAACCCAACAGTGAGAATGGAAGTCCTTCTGGGGGCACATGGACTTTGGGATGCTGTTGAGATTGGAGTCGTGCCGAGAACCAAAGATTGACAAGCTTTGTCTACCATGCTAGGCAGGATCTCAGAGGAGATCACCAAGCAGGTTGATATCAAGAAAAGTGAAAAGGAAACATGGGAAATTTTGCACAAGAAGAATGTTTGTGCCGATCGAGTGATAAAGGCAAAGATTCAATCCCTGAGGAAGAAATTTGAAACAGTTGTGTTGAGTGACGACGAGACTGTGACTGACTTTGCACGGAAGCTCTCTCAAGTTGTCACTGAGATGGGGCCAAATTCCTCCGTGCTATGCCGGCTAAGTTTGATGATGTTACAACAGCAATCAAGAAATTCACCCATATTGATAATATGACATTGAATGAAGCTCTTGTATCTCTCAAGATACATGAGGACAAGATGAAGGATCCTTGAGTCAAAAGAGATGAGCAAGTTCTTTTAGCCAAAGCAATGGGGAAAATCAAGAATTATGAAAGTGAAAGCTCCCATGGAAGATGTCACGGTAGTGGAAAAGGCCGTGACAGAAGCGAAGGAAGAGGATATGGGGGAAGAGGTTATGATAACCATGATGAAGAGAATCCCCACGACAAGTCTAAGGTGAGATGTTGCAATTGTGAAAAACTTGGACATTATGCTTATGAATGTCGTAGAGACAAGGAGGAAAAGGCACACCTTGCGGATACTGGTGACAAAGAACCGTCGAAACTCCTCATGGAAGTTGCTGAAGAACCCACTGATGTGCTGTTCCAAAGAGTAGAAGAGTAACACTTGGAAAATGGGATGTGGAATCTTGATACTGGTGCAACCAATCACATGAAGGTGATAGAAGATTGTTTCAAAAACTAGACGAAACTCCACATGGTTCTGTGAGGTTTGGAAATGGGTTTATCTTGGCAATTTGCGGCAAAGGAAGCATTCTGTTAATGCAGCAAGATGTAGGACAAATGGAGCTGGGCAATGTCCTCTATATTCCAAAACTTAATCCTAACATTGTGAGTCTTGGACAATTAGATGAGCAAGGATTCAAGACAGTGTTGGAGGAGAGCTTTCTCTTCATATATGATGAACAAAGAAGGCTTCTAGTGAAGATGCAGAAAACTAGATAATGCCTCTACTTACTGAAATTGAATCCAGTTGTGAATTGCATGGTTGTTGACAGCAAATCAGATTTGACTTGGACGTGGCACAAGAGGTATGCGCATTTGAAAAAAGTTATCATCTCAAGAGATAGTCAAGTTTCTACCACAACTAGAAGTTCCTGAAAATCTCTGTAGAGATTGTGCTTCTAGAAAGCAACTTAGGCGTTCATTTACTCCTGCTGTATTGTTGAGGGCTTCTAGGCCCTTGGAGCTCGTCCATGGTGATATTTTTGAACCAATATCACCTACCACATTTGGATGAAGAAGATATTTCTTACTGCTGGTTGATGATTATTCTTGGTTCATGTGGGTTTCAGTTATGAAGGAGAAGAGCGAGATGTCCCAAAATTTTCTCAAACTCAAAACAATGGCAGAAAAAGTGAAGGGTGTGAAGATTGGAACCCTCAGAACTGATCAAGGGGGAGAATTTAACTCCTTAGAAGTTATTTCTTATTGTGATGAGCAGGGAATCAAGCGTCATCTTTCACTGCCATACTCCCCGCAGCAGAGAAGTGTGGTCAAAAGAAGAAACATTATGGGCATGGTCAGAAGAATGTTGAAGGTCAATCATATACCTCATGAACTTTGGGTTGAGGCAGTAAAAACTTGTGTTTATATATTGAATCGTGCTCCTATTTGATGCCTTGATGGTGTTACTCCTTATGAAATTTGGTCAGGGATAAAGCCAAATATAGAGCACTTGAGAGTGTTTGGTTCTCTAGCCCATGCGAAGGTATCGGGAGAAAGCATAAAGAAATTGGATGATAGGAGAAAACCTATGATTTTTATTGGCTACGTGATTGGCAGCAAAAGCCTACAGATTCTGTGATACACAGACTAAGAAATTTCATGATAGTAGAGATGTGATATTTGAAGACAGTCATTGGAATTCAGAGATCTCTAATGATCACGAAGATAGAGGTACATTATCTTTTCCAAATACTTAATAACTGACAAATGTGGATGATATTAAGGATGATCATGCAGTGCATCAACATCAACATCAAACTCAAGAAGAAGGTTCTGATCATACTTCAGATTATGGACATCATGTGCATCCGACTTTGGAGGAGGATTCACCTAGAAGACTGAGAAGCCATGAGAAGGTTTATGATGATTCTGAACAAATATATGTTGATCCAGCAGAATTATTTTTGGCTCAGCAGGAGCCTGCCACTTATGTTGAAGCTGCAATGGTGGAATAATGGAGTCATACTATGAAGGAGTAGCTTGATGCTATAAAGAAGAATGTCACTTGGTCAATGGTCACTCCACCCGGTTGTAAGCCCATCGGTCTTAAATGGGTTTAAAAATTGAAGAGGAACCCAATGGAGACGTGGCTAGACATGAAGCCAGGTTAGTAGCTAAAGGTTTTGTTCAGAATCATGGGATTGATTATGAAGAAGTATACCCTCCAGTTGCTAGGATGGAGACTATTAGAGTACTAATTGCTCTTGCAACACAAGGGGAATGGTGAATTCATCACATGGATGTTAAATGTGCATTTCTTAATGAAGATTTGGAAGAAGAAATTTATGTGAAGATGCCTGAGGGCTATGTGAAGAAAGGAAGTGAGAGCCTCGTGATGGAGTTGAAAAAGGCTCTTTATGGCTTGAAGCAAGCGCCTAGAGCTTGGTACTCCAAATAAGAATTGTGCTTGTTTTCTCTTGGATTCACAAGAAGTTAGAGGAACATGCAATGTACTACAAAATCTCTGGCAATTTTTACTTGTTTATTGATGTATATGTTGATGATGTCTTTGTGACAGGTCCAAGTAAAGAACACATTGAGAAGTTTAGAGTCCAAATGAAGCAAGAGTTTGAGATGAGTGATCGTGGATTACTTACTTCATACTTGGGATTTGAGGTGTTTTAAATGACTGGAAAAATCAGGTTGGATCAAAGAGGATATGCTAAGAAGATGTTGGAACATTATGGCATGATGGATCGTAATCCAACTCAGATTCCGTTGGAAGCAAGATGCAAGTTCAGCATAAAAGGAGTTCATCCACCAGTAAATTCCACAGAGTATAGAAGTCTCTTTGGGAGCCTGAGGTATTTGACCCATACTAGACCTGATATAATGTTCGCAGTTGGTTTTCTTAGCAGATTTATGGAGAATCCAAGGATTGAACATATGGGAACTGCCAAGAAAATACTAAGGTATGTGAAGGGAACACTGGATTTCGGTTTGGTCTATGAAAAAGGCAGAGAAAATTTATCAAGGGTTATTCAGATAGTGATTTGCTAGAGACCAAGAAGATCAAAAGAGTACAAATGGTATGGTATTCTTTCATGGGAAAAATATGATTTGTTGGGGATGAAAAAAACAGAAGATTATGGCACTCTCATCTTGTGAAGCAGAGTATGTAGCTGCTACTACTTCTGCATGTCAAGGTGGGTGGCTTTCTTGGTTCATAGGAAAACTCAAGAACACAGAACAGATTCCTTTCAATTTGAAGATAGACAATTAGGGAATGGCACGTCCAAGACGTGACACCCCAGATGTGACGGGACGGACGAGGACGTGTGATGAACGGTGACGTGACGACATGTTCATCACGTCACCGTCTCGTCACACGTCCGGGGATTCTGACAAAATCCATCACGTATTCGTCACGCGTTCCTTTTTCCTCGTTCCATCACGTCACCGTCACCATGACACTGTCATCATCACCGCGGACAGAAATAGTATTATTTATTTTACTATGTTATGAAACATAATAATGTAACTTTTAATTCTCTGAGTCAGAGCCCCGTTAGGTCGATCTTTGACCGTTGAAGTCAAAGTTGAAGACGGAAGAAGGTCCGTTCCTCTCCTATTTCTCTGGAAATTCTTGAAGGAGAAATCTGGTCATTTCACTTTCACGTTGATCTTCATCCTCGCTCTCTCACAGTAAATTGTGAATTTTTTTTCTTTTCATGCTATATCCAATCTTTTTCCTTCATGTTGATCTTATTCCATGACATATCCGATCGTACTCTTCACTGAAGAAACGATCATTGCATCTCTATCTATATCTTTGTACTTCTCGATCACTCTCTATTCCTATTTCCATATCTCTATCTCTCTATCTAAATTATTCATCCTCCTATCTCCATCTCTCTCTGCTCTCCCTATTTCTCTTTCTCTCTATCTTAAAATCTATATCTTTCAATTTGTCGATATCTACTCCCCCTATTTATCTATCTTTCTATCTCACATGCTCCATCCCTCTCTGCTCTCCCTATTTATCTTTCTCCCTATCTCAAAAATCTCTATCTTTCTATTTCTCGATCCCTCTCTCATCTCCCTATTTATCCATCTCCCTATCTCAATTACTCCATCTCCCTATCTCCATCCCTCTCTACTCTCCATATTTCTCTTTCTCCCCATCTCAAAATCTCAACCTTTCTATTTCTCGATCCCTCTCTGATCTTCGTATTTATCAATCTCTCTATCTCAAAATCTCTATCTTTCTATTTCTCGATCACTCTCCTTTTTTTCTATGTCCCTTTCTCCCTGTCTCATAATAGTAATCTTTCTATTTCTCCATTCCTCTCTGATCTTCCTATTTATTCTCCCTATCTAATATTCTCCATCTCAAATTCTCTATCCCTCTCTGCTCACCCTTTTTCTCTTTCTCCCTATCTCAATATCTCTATCTTTCTATTTCTCAATCCCTCTCTGATCTCCCTATTTATCTATCTCCCTATCTCGATCACTCCATCCCCCTATCTCCATCCCTCTCTGCGCTCCCTATTTCTCCTTCTCCCTATCTCATAATCCTTATCTTTCTATTTCTTGATCCCTCTCTGATCTCACTATATATCTCCCCATCTCAATTACTCCATCTCACTATCTCCATCTCTCTCTGCTCTTCCTATTTCACTTTCTCCCTATCTTAAAATCTCAATCTTTCTATTTCTTGATCCCTCCCTTATCTCCCTATTTATTTATGTGTCCCCATCTCAAATTCTCCATCCCTCTCTGCGCTCCCTATTTTTCTTTGTCCATATCTCAAAATCTCAATCTTTCTATTTCTCGATCCCTCTCTGATCTACGTATTATCAATCTCTCCATCCCAAAGTCTCTATCTTTCTATTTCTCGATCACTCTCTGCTCTTCCTATTTCACTTTCTCCCTATCTCATAATCTCAAGCTTTCTATTTCTCGTTTCCTCTCTGATCTCCCTATTAATCTATCTCGCTATTTTAAATTCTCCATCCCTCTCTGCTCTTCCTATTTTTATTTCTCCCTATCTCAAAGTCTTTATCTTTCTTTTCCTTGATTCCTTTCTAATCTTTCTGTTTATTTAGAGCTCCCTATCTCAAATTCTCTATCCCTTTCTGCTCTCCCCATTTCTCTTTATCCCTATCTCAAAATCTCAATCTTTCTATTTCTCGATCCTTCTCTAATCTTCCTATTTATCAATCTCTCTATCTCAATATCTCTGTCATTCTATTTCTCAATCGTTGTATGCTCTTCTTGTTTCTCTTTCTCCCTATCTCATAATCTCAATCTTTCTATTTCTCGATTCCTCTCTGATCTGCCTATTTATCTATCTCCCTATCTCAAATTCTCTTTTTCAAATTCTCCATCCCTCTCTGATCTCCCTATTTCTCTTTCTCCCTATCTCAAAATCTCCATCTTTCTAAATCTTGATCCCTCTCTGATCTCCCTATTTCTCCATCTCAAATTCTCTCTCCCTCTCTGCTCTCCCTATTTCTCTTTCTTCCTATCTCAAAATCTCTATCTTTCTATTTCTCAATCCCTCTCCCATCTCCCTATTTATCAATCTCTCTATCTCAAAATCTCTATCTTTGTGTTTTTTAATCACTCTCTGATCTTCTTATTTCTATTTCTCCCTATCTTAGAACTCTCTTTCTATTTTTCTATCCCACTCTGATCTCCCATTTTATCTATCTCCCTATCTTAAATTCATTATCTCAAATTTTATCCCTCTCTGCTCTAGCTATTTATCTTTCTCCCTATCTCAAAAATCTCTATTTTTCTATTTCTCTATTCCTCTCTCATCTCCCTATCTCTTTCTCTCTCTGCTCTCCCTATTTCTCTTTCTCCCTATCTTAGAACTCTCTTTCTATTTTTCTATCCCACTCTGATCTCCCATTTTATCTATCTCCCTATCTTAAATTCATTATCTCAAATTTTATCCCTCTCTGCTCTAGCTATTTATCTTTCTCCCTATCTCAAAAATCTCTATTTTTCTATTTCTCTATTCCTCTCTCATCTCCCTATCTCTTTCTCTCTCTGCTCTCCCTATTTCTCTTTCTCCCTATCTCAAAGTCTCTATCTTTCTATTTCTGGATCCCTCTCTCATCTGCCTATTTATTTATATTTCCCTGGCTCAAATTCTCCATCCATCTCTGCTCTCCCTACTTCTCTTTCTCCCTATCTCAAAATTTCAATCTTTCTAATTCTCAATTCCTCAGTGATCTTCCTATTTATCAATCTCTCTACCTCAAAATCTCTATCTTTCTTTTTCTTGATCACTATCTGCTCTTCCTATTTCTCTTTCGCCCTATCTCATAATCGCAATCTTTCTATTTTTCGATTCCTCTCTGATCTCCCTATTTATCTATCTTCCTATCTCAAATTCTCCATCCCTCTCTGCTCACCCTTTTTCTCTTTCTCCCTATCTCAATATCTCTATCTTTCTATTTCTCCATCCCTTTCTGATCTCCCTATTTATCTATCTCTCTATCTCGATCACTCCATCTCCCTATCTCCATCCCTCTCTGGTCTTCCTATTTTACTTTCTCACTATCTCAAAATCTCAATCTTTCTATGTTTTGATCTGTCTCTATTCTTCGTATTTATGAATCTCTCTATCTCAAAATATTTATCTTTCTATTTCTCGATCACTCTATTTTTTCTATTTCTCTTTCTCCCTATCTCTTAATCTCAATCTTTCTATTTCTTGATTCCTCTCTGATCTGCCTATTTATCTATCTCCCAATATCGAATTCTCCATCTCAAATTCTCCATCCATCTCTGCTCTCCCTATTTCTCGTTTTCCCTTGCTCAAAATCTCTATCTTTCTATTTCACGATCCCTCTCTGATCTCCCTATTTATCTATCTCCCTATCTCAAAATCTCTATCTTTCTATTTCTTGCTCACTCTCTGATCTTCCTATTTTGCTTTCTCCCTATCTAAAAATCTCAATATTTCTATTTCTCGATCCCTCTCTGATCTTCCTTTTTATTTATCTCCCTATCTCCATCCCTCTCCGCTCTTCCTATTTCTCTTTCTCCCTATCTCAAATTCTCTACGAAAAAATTCTGACATTTGAGATGGAAGAATAGCCCATTCATAGTATGATAGTATTAATGTCAAAATATGGGTGCTCCATAAACTAGGATCGGTTGAAGGCAATAATTTTACACATAGCTCTACATTTATGCTGTCTATTTTGTGATCTGTAACCAGTGATTATATACACGTTTGCATTTTCGTGATTCCTTTTGAGATTAGAGTGACGGTTACACTATTCATATATTTAGAGTCTTGAAAATATTGAAAAATATTTGTGCCTAATCTCATAAAGAATTTTGCTCATGCGATGATGACATAACTCTAATTGTTGCGCGTGTTGTCTCTAATAGTCATAGTATCTTCTTGTTAATTTCATGGAGATTTAATTTTTGAATTTGACTAAGCGATAATTTTCGCCTATTCTCGACAACACAATCGCTAATGGAAACTCCAATTGGAGACGGGTGAGCTGACTTGGTAGTAGAGTCATCAGCGTAGGATGTTACAGAGACCCCTCTACCGGTGGTATGGTTGTCACGTCCCAAACGCAAAGGGAAGGCTGAAATATTGCGATACTTCACAGAGGTTGGGTCAAGCATCTGGGTGTGCATATTATCCCGTGACCAAAAAGTTAGCCCATTGCGGACTAGGTTGAAGCGGCGAAAAGACGGGTCGACAAACATTTTCTGGAGGCACTTGGAGTTCAGTCATACCAGACTATACCACGAGCTGAAGGGCACTAATCTTCATCAACATACAACAGTATACACGATACGGGCAGGGTGGTGCCATCAAGAAGATGCTGGAGAAGACAAAGGAGATCATAATGCAGTTTATTTGCCTCACAAGCTCCCCATGGGCCATAGTGGACAATGTGGGGTTCAAGATTATGTGTAAGTTTGCCGTGGAGACAACAATAGACCTGCCAGTTTTGAAGGCAATAAAGGTTGTGATGCGTAAGCTATACGGGACCATGAAGGGGAGGCTCGTAGAGTTATTAGCAAATGTCCCTTGAGTCTCACTGACGGTGGATGTGTGGACCGCCGAGAATTTGTGTGGTATTCTCGGCATTACGGTTCATTTGGTGAACAACCGGTGGGGCTATGCAAACGTGTACTTGCTATACGCGAGCTAGTGGGTAAACACAATGGTGAGAATATGAGCCCAGTAGTGATCCAAGCATTGGAGGACTTCGGGTTGAAGACGAAGGTCGACAACATCACGTCTAGCTTGATTTTGCATCGTAAGACTTTACTACAAAACTAACGTTTTGAGCATGCACGTTGGATCCATCACTATGGACAATGCATCAAGTAATAGGCAGATGATAGCTCTGCTCGCAAACTAACTCAAGCCGATTAATGACCGTTTCACAGAGGACCGACATGTCCCATGCGCTGCCCACATGCTGAACATCATCGTCCAGGCTGCATTGAAATCATTACGTGTATCGGTGAATACACCTCCTCCTAAGACTCCTGACAGCAGCACAGCAGACGCATCATATGATCCTGATTACGATGCTGATATAGATGATTTGGACGCCATGCACGAGGCTACGACAAGTCATGTACAAATGGTCATTCATGATAGTGGCCTCGTGTTGGGGGACACAATTTCCCGTCTTAGGCACTTAGCGATAAGCATTTGAGCATCGACACAATGACGACAAGAGTTTCTCTTAGGGCCAGCTAGGGAGAAGGAACGTTGAGTACCAACTCCAGCCGAGGAATTGGAGGCGTATATACAATCAATGGAGAGGACAAACAATGAGACAACATTTGGATGGTGGGCACGCATAGACGCACAAACCTACACGCAACTTTCTACCTTGTATGTGCAACCAGTGCCCTTACAGAATGTTTATTCTCCGTGGGACGTGCAAACGTCACCTTCAAGTGGGCACGTCTTATTGCTGAAAGCATCATGCTTCTGGTCATAGTCAAATGTTGGTTGTTCGGTTCTAGGGGCCTTGACTTGGATGAATAAATCTAAAACGATGCGCAGTAGAAGTCTCTTTGCAAATCGAACGGCATCAACAAAAAAATTGAAACGGCGTACCTTTGCACGAATCTCATTCGCGATTTCTTCGAGCCCAGAGTGAGACGAGTCGAGCTGCTCAAGTGTGCAGCCTCTAGACGTATCCACGTGGTCCTTGGCGCGTCGGATCTCCTCCTCGTTGACGAGCCACGTTCTTTCTTCGTCGGTGTCGTTACGTCGTCCCGATCACATCAGGGATGGAGAGGGGGTGTGGGGAGAGTGGAGAAGAAGGGGAAAGGCCCCTGAACAATTCTGGCCTGGGTGAATTTTTTTTAGGGCCTTCCCCTATTTATACTAAGTGGGTATTTTTCATAAAAACCCCCAAGACTTAAGTATATCTTCCAACGTCCAAAAGACCATTTGCGTGTGACCCTCTAGGCCCATGTATCAGTCTAGTTAACGACTCCAATGGTCCAATAACCTTTATTGGCCTTCCAACTTAATTAACTATATCATCATATAGATTAATTAACATCGGATCGATTTAACCCAATCGATAGGTCAAGACTCCGACACGTGGGGTGCCAAGCTACACCTCGTGTCCTAGAAGATACAAAGGAGTGTGTATCGACTCACTCATGGAACCTGTTCATCATCGGTTACCGTGTATGTATAATCCTTCATCCACTTGATGCTCCTTGGACGGTTTAGGGTATGGTCAACTGTCAAACCCTAATCGGTCATCCGAGTTAGTATTGATGCATTCGGAAATCATCGGAGAACTCTTCTCTGATATTTCACTGCCTTGGCCAAGGACTTCGTTGCATCATCTTCCTTGAGCTGTCACCTCTTATACCGAGGGTGGACGATCCCATCTTGACCACTCAATCGCCTTTGTGTACTTCTTGATGCACTCGAACTAAGACCGTTTAGAATCCCATGATTAGAGACTCGTTAGCCATAGCCAAAGTACAACCGTCCATCCACAAGACGTCTTTGGTGTCTCAGGTCTAAGGACCACTTACACAACCGTGACGTGAATCAACCTGATTGACAGTTAGGTATAATACCATTCAGGGATTCGTACGGATCAATTCAGTGAACTCTTTCCACTAAAGAGCACCCACTGTCTATCCTTAGTGTCGCCACACTAATGGCTACGGGACCGGCCATACTCATCATATGAGTGAGGCTAGATAGTGCTATTCTATCCGGATACTTCAATGTCCTTCTCGTGTATCCTTTGAATAGGAATATTTAGAACACATGCTTAAAGACTAGTGATCTCCGTATTACGATCTCATCGTAATTCACTAAGTCCGATCATGTATTCATGGACTTCATTATATGCATCACACGTGCACTATAATGAATATGTTCTATTAATGAATATGGAACGAGATGTGGAATGTGTGATTGGCTTGCCGGCCACATATATTTCCATCATTGGTTACGTGCCAAGAATGCTCAGCTGCTTGATGGGGACAGTGTGAATGACTTTTCTAACAACGACGACTAGTGTAAGTCGTTATGCTTAATTTACTTCTATCGATTAAATTTTCTGAGGTAATTTTACTGGACAATTGTTTTGCAGCTATGGCGATCTTTGTTGGGAAAATTATCTCTTCCATTCTTCTTCCCTGACCAAAGTCTTTTGTACTAATCCGAGCGCAGGTACCTTCTTTCGTACTCTTCAATAAAGAAACGATCATTGCATCTCTATCTCTATCTTTCTATTTCTCAATCACTCTCCACTCTTCCTATTTATCTATTTCCCTATCTGAAATTTGTCGCTTCTTGGATGCGTGGGTTTTGATTGTGTTTTTTTGGAGTTTTCTCTGGAAGTCCTGGTGAAAGAATTTTATCCGGGTACACCGAAATCTAATTAGGTTGCCGGTGAAAAATTCTTAGACTTCAGTATTGATGTCTAAAGAGAGTTTGGAAATCTCTGTTGGTGTAAGTTTTTTAACTCAAATCCTAATTGACTACGAGTTCTTTCTGTCCTGAGATTGTGAAGTCGGTTAGTTCTCTTGCATTAGAATTCTTTCTTTTGAGATGGGATTAAAATCGTCTAATCTAGTGTTCATATTTCTGTAACGTCATTCAGTTTGTGAGAAACTGTGTTCACCAATATACACTAGTGGTGGTACATCTTTCTATTTCTTTGGGGGAAATACCCCTTTTTTTTTTTTCCACCACCTCCCTTTTCTCGCAAATGTCATCTATGTTTCTCTTTTTCAAATAGTATTTAAATATTCCCAGTATTTTCTGTTATGAACTATCATAAATAATTTCTGACTGATCAGAATTCAAAATGATCATAAGTATTGAATTAACTTTCTACTTTTTGGTAGCTCATGCAGAATCCCTTCAAGAAACTTTGAAATATTCTGTGCTGATGTGTAGCCGTCGTGATTTAAGGATTTGGGCATGGTTTTCTTAATGTTCTCACCCTAGAAAATTGGGAAATTTTGTGGAAAATCCCCTTTACTTTATGATTTTCCACATTGCTAGTTTCTTTGATAAGTTATTTCCCTATCTGATTAACTAATTTCAATAATTATCAATGAATTAGAAGGCAAAAGCATCACTAGAACTGAGTTGATTTCCCATTTTCGGAAGCTCATGCTGAGACTCTTCAAGAAACTTTGAAAGATTATGTGTTGATCTGTACCTGTTATGATTTATCCTCACTAAATTATTAAAATTTTTCCAGAAAAACCTCACTAAATATCTAATTTTTCAATCAAGAATTTTATTATTAAATTATTTATATTCCCAATTTAACGTCAATAATTTAATTATCACAACATATTAAAACATAAGTCACTAAATCCATAAATTTTCCATCAATATATTAGTTTATTAAATTATTAAACTCATAATTTCCAATGTTAAAATGTAATTATGAATTATTTATCCGTAAACAAATTATTCAATTCTATTAAAAAAATGCGTCACTAAATCATTAATTTCTTCGTCAATAAATTCATTAATAAATTATTATTCACATTTCTCAGCAACAAAATCATTACTAAAGTGTATTTAATAAAACCAATAAAATTCTTATCTTTCAGTTAATAAATTCATTATTAAAATGCATAAAAACAACATCATGGCCGTCATCCGTGACGAACATTTCGTGATGTAGGACGGCTACGGAATGGATGACTAAGGGATGGACGACTGGGTTTACGAGACAGACTACGAGTAGATGGACAACTAGGGATGGATCGGATACTAGAGGGATAAAACAGCAACAGAAATCACACAGTCGGATTCAGACTTTAAAACCGATGAAAATCTGGTGGTGCAGCTCCGACCCTTATCGAGGGCGGGAGTACTGTCTTCCCCCACCGCGAAGATGCCTAAGCACCGAAATCAATATCCAAATTCGCGTCGCGAAGAAACACTCGTGAAAGAGAGAGAAGAAGTGGAAAATCCAAACCAAATCTAATTCTGACGGCGGTGGAAACTTCTCGAGAAAACACTGGACGGAGAACACTTTTGACACCAAAGAGTTCAGGCGTACCTCGCCACCGTAGTGCGTGAAGAGAATGCGGGAAATTCCGATCGTGACGAGACTGGGCGAATCCGGGCATTGAGCGGCCCACAAGACGAAGGGGTCTGGGCGTTCCGGGCGTTGAACAGCCCTAGTAGTGAGTGATGTCGTGGTGAGGTTCTAACGGAGGGCGAGGCGGGCACACGGGTACTGTCGGAGGAGCGAGTATGGCCCTGGTAGGGGCAGCCTGGGTGGCCTTGGGCGGCCCTGACTAGGGCGGCCTGAGCGTGGCCTAGGGCGGCCTAGTAGGGGCAGCCTGGGGCGGCCTTGGGCGGCCCTGGCTGGGCCGGCCTGGGCGGTCTTGGGCGGCCTTGGCAAGGACGGCCTGGCCGTGGCCTTGGGCTGCCTTGCAGGGGCGGCCTTGGGCGGCCCTGTTGGGGCGGCCTGGGTTGCTCGTGGGCGACCCTGGCAGGGGCAGCCTGGGGCGGCCCTGGCTGGGGCGCCCTGAGTGGCCTTAGGCGGCCTGGGCGTGGCCCTGGGGCGGCCTGGCAGGAGCGACCGAGGCGGCCTTGGGCAGCTCTGTTGGGGCGGCCTCGGGCTGATCGTGGGCGGCCCTAGCAGGGGCAGCCTGGGCGGCTTGGGGCGGCCTTAGCTGGGCAGCCTGGGCTGCCTAGGGCGACCCTGGCTGGGGCAGCCTGGGTGGCCTAGGGCCACCCTAGCTGGGGCAGCCTGGGCGGCCTTGGGGCGGCAGGCCTGAGAGAGATAGAGAGAGAGAGAGAGAGAGAGAGAGAAGATGAGGAAGCGGGAGAGACGGCTGACGACGAAATGCTACAGCGGCGGTGGCGACGGCTAGGGTTCGATGGGAGAGGGAGGCTGGGCAGTCCTCCAAGAAGAGTTAACAGAAAACTCAATTCTTGAAATATGACTGCCTAAGTGTTTCTTCAAAATAATGACCTATATATACATGCCTTGGAGGAAAGAGAAAATGACGAGAAATTAGAGATGAGAAATTAAAGATGTGCTTCATGTCACGCCAAAGGACAGTTGTTGATCTGCCTCTGGCGACGTGTCATGAAGCGCGTAGGGACGTGCGTGGGTGGAGACGTGCGTGACGACCATTGCTACGTGTCCGAGGCGGAGGCGTTGACTTCGGTTGACTTCTTCGTTGAGTCCGTAGCGGGAGTGCTGACTTCGTTTGACTGTATCGACGCGTCCGATGGTGATGTGTGGGCGTCCTTGCCATCATTTTGTTACATCACGTGTCCAGGGTATCCCTTCACCCTCAAGTCACCGTCACGTACACCTGGTCACGCGTCACCGTCACAGTCACTACCCCTGCATTCCATCATCGTTACCGTCACGTCATCCGTCACGTTTCTAGCTTAGTGACATGTGACATGACAGATGACAATTGCCGTTCCCTAGAGACAACAAGTGTGCTATTGCTTTATCCAAGAACCCAGTGTTCCATAGCCACTCAAAACACATTGAGACTCAGTATGATTTTATTTGTTTTTATCTTGAAAAGGAGATTATTCTAGAGCATGTCAGCTCTAATGAACAATTGGCAGACATCTTTACCAAGTCCTTTGAAAAAAAAAGTTCATTGAACTACGACTGAAGCTGAATCTAACGCAAGCTGAACGTCAAGCTTGAGGGGGAGATTATTGGCTTATGCAAACTTGACAGGAGAATGGGCTGGACAGATGACCAACAGGCCTTTCTTCTCTCCTCCACTCTGTCCATTTCATCATTGTTTTTCCTTCTTTGATGGCAAGGCAGTTACGACCAAGCCATTATTTTTTGCTCTATGAATGAGCATCTTTGTATGTTTTTTTCTGCACGGAAATGCCAACTCAAATTTGTCTTAAAACTGTGGCTCTCTTCTTCTCCCTTCTTTCCTCTAAGTTGTGAGTGGGTGCGAGACCTGCCTATACCTCTTTCCAGAATAGTTAAATCTTGGCGGTTTTTTAGTGACAACGAATCTAGTCACCAATGATGTCGATACCAGGGCTCTTTACGGTCTCGTGATACAACTAATCAATCGAAACAATTGACGAGGTCAATACCACTCGTCTTAATGGCTTAAGCCTTGCCGACCATATTACAATAGGACTCTTAACTGGATATTACAATTCAAGAGGTCAATACCACTCTTAACTGATATATATTACAATAAGATGATGACCAGTGATAATGAACGGCGATGATGATTTCATGTGAAGGTCTCGTTTGTCGTAATGGCTTAAGCCTTGCCGACCATAGTTATAAAAAAATAAAAAAAAGAATGGCGGTAATGAAACGACGATATATATTGAATGAAGCAAGGACTTAAAGATAGGACAGGGGGTTTACCTGACCCGTGATGATGTCGACTCCCCTTGCTTGCATGGCCCATTGGAGAAGGCAGACCCGCCATCACGAAGCTCACAGTTTCCTCGTAATATCTTTAGTGCCCTTCTCTGTCAACGCCTCAAGGAAGGACATGTTTAATAGCCACCTTCTGTGGTGTTACAATCACAAAAGGCAATGAAAATACTATAAAAGGCTACAATAAGTCAGACGGCAACGCTTCCATGCTGGAGCAGAGACAATGAAGAAGAAGAGAGTGTTATCTCCACGTGAGGTTGACTTCTGCGTCTTCTACGTGTATATCCTTCCTGGATTAATTTAGAGAAGCAGTCTGGGAAGGTGACGAGGCGTTTTCTCCATGCTACGTGCCATCACTTTCATGACTCGTTCAAGTGTTGAAGCCTTCTATGTAACGAGAATATATTAACAGTGGCATATGTAGGTAGACGGAAACATATGCTAATAGTGTTGGGGTTTGTCAGCCCCCCCATTACAAGAATGTGGAGGGGGGGGGCTTGACTAGTCAAGCCTCAATAATGGAGGGGAAGTTGAAAAGGCTTAACCCTCCCCTCTTGTCTCTTTGTGGGAATATGAAGAGGCTTGCTTGGGGAATATGAAAAGGCTCATGGCTTTTCATATTCCAGACCTTTCACATTCCCTGGACCTGTACTTGGCCCTCTATATATAGAGGGTAAACCTGTTCTGAAAGGCAATGCATATGAGTTTTCTATTCATTCTTCTTGTCTCTTCCTCTCTTCTCCTCTCTCTCTCCCTTAGTTTGTCTTCATCACTCCTTGGTGGTCACTCCCATGGCTTGGGAGTTGAAGGAGTTGCTCTGCAGCGCCACACGAGAAGCTAGTGCCCTGCACCTAGAGCCTTAGATGTTGACGTCACGCCGGTGACGTAAGAGGTTCTTGTTTTCTGTCTCTATACGCCGACACATTTATCTTGTCCGAGTTGATTTGGCATTTCTACCGAAGCGTCTTGGGTCGTTGTTCTCTTCAACGAGTTTCAACAAATAGAAAGGTTTATATAGAGAGAGAGTAAAAGGGGGAGAGCGAGGGAGAGAGAGGGATGGACGAAGATAGAGCTAATAGGAGAGAGCGAGAGTGAGAGAGAGATGGACGAAGATAGAGATAAATAGAGAGAGAGAGAGAGATGGACGAAGATAGAGCTAAACGGAGAGAGAGAGAGAGAGAGAGAGAGAGAGATGGACAAAGATAGAGCTAAACGGAGATAGCGAGAGAAAGA